>NW_016812914.1:324657-361318 GCF_001698545.2 Rhinopithecus bieti | reverse complement strand
CAAAAAAAAAAAAAAAAAATAGAAGAAGAAAGAAAAGAAAGAAAGAGAGGAAAGGAAAGGAAAGGGAAAAGGGAAGGGAAAAGGGAAGGGAAAAGGGAAGGGAAGGGAAGGGAAGGGAAGGGAAGGGAAGGGAAGGGAAGGGGAAAAAGAAAAGAAAGAGGCCGGGTGCAGTGGTTCACGTCTGTAATCCCAGCACTTTGGCAGGCCGAAGTGGGCGGATCACCTGAGGTCAGGAGTTCAACACCAGCCTGGCCAACATGGAGAAATGCCATCTCTACTAAAAATACAAAAATTAGCTGTGCATTGGGGGGTGGAGTGGGGGAGTCTGTGATCCCCGCTACTCAGGAAGCTGAGGCAGGAGACTCGCTTGAACCCAGAAGGCAGAGGTTGCCGTGAGCCGAGATCACGCCATTGCACTCCAGCCTGGGCGACAAGAAGCAAGACTCGGACTTAAAACAAACCAAAAAAATACATGAAAAGCCCAAGGTTTGGTGCATAAAGAGATGGCAGAAACCAAAGTCTCAGAGATGTCGTGCAAAACTTGCCCCCAAAGGATTCTGCAGTCCCACCCCTAGGCTTTTATTTTCTTTGATGATACATGTGCCTGTGTCCCTGGGTGGGGAATCTTGCTATTGTCAGGAAATGAAACGCCACCGCCTGAGCTTGATTGCATTCTTCCCACCCCCGCTGCAGGATCCACTCACAACGGGGGACGGGGACGGGGACGTGGATGGGGCACGGAAGCCCCAACACGGGAGGTGGAATTAATCACGGCGCCATTCATGGGAGGCGCCTCAATTGTTGCAAACTATTTAATGAGAGAAAAACAAAAATGACTACTTCCCTGAGGAATTAGAGGGAGGCATTTTCCATTAGGGTTTTGTTGATGAAAAAGGACACGATTAGAGAAAATCCTATTGTTGGCAGGGCCCTGGTCCTGGGTTCGAGCCAGAGAGGGGTACTCCAAAGAAATGGTGGCTAGGGCTGGGAGCAGGGTTCACGTCTATAATCCCAGCACTTTGGGAGGCCAAGGCGGGCAGATTACGAGGTCAGGAGTTTGAGACCAGCCTGGCTAACAGAGTGAAATGCTATCTCTACCAAAAATACAAAAATTAACCAGTCCTTTTGGCGGGCGCCTGTAGTCCCAGTTACTCGAGAGGCTGAGGCAGGAGAATCTCTTGAACCCTGGAGGCGGAGGTTGCAGTGAGGCGAGATCGTGCCACTGCACTCCAGCGTGGGTGACAGAGCAAGACTCTCCCTCAAAAAAAAAAAAAAAAATTAGCTGGGCACGGTGGCTAACGCCTGTAATCCCAGCACTTTGGGAGGTGGAGGCAGGCAGATCACTTGAGGTCGGGAGTTTGAGACTAGCCTGGTCAACATGGCAAAACCCCATCTCTACTGAAAATATAAAAATTAGCCAGGTGTGGTGGCACACGCCTGTAATCCCAGCTACTCGGGAGGCTGAGGCAGGAGAATTGTTTGAACACGGGAGGTGGAGGTTGCAGTGAGCCAAGGTTGCGCCATTGCACTCCAGCCTGGGCGACAGAGTCTCGCTCTGTCTCCAAAAAACAAATAAATAAAACAAAATAAGCAAACCCTTGCTGTTGTGGAAGAACATGGAGCCAGGATCAAACAGGCTGAAAAACAGGGTGATGGAGCTGTCTGGGAGGTGCACAGGGCAAGGGGGCATCATGGAAGGCTTCCTGGAGGAGGTGGCTCTGCAAAGACAGCGGAAGTTAGAAGGAGCCAAGAGAAGGGATGTGGGGGAATGTTTTAAGCAGAGGGGGCAGCGAGGGTAAAAGCCTGGAGGTGAAACTGTGCGTGACTCCCTCAGGCAATCGGGGGGTGCAGGAGAGAGGCGGGAGACCAGGGAGGAGATCTGGGGTGGGAGTAGCAGACTAGTGTTGGAGCAGAGCTGAGAGGGGCAGATGGGAGAGAGGGCCTGGAGGGAGAGCAGGCAGGATGTGGGGACAGACAGACTGTGATGGGGAGGGGAGAAGCAGGACAGAAACCAGTGTCCAGGTCTCCAATTCAGGGGTGGGGGCCCAGCGGGACCACCGCTGAGATGGGGACCTAAGAGAAAGAGCCAGCTGAGGGAAGAGGCCGAGACCGGGGTGGCAGCTGAGGATGGAAGTCCTGAAGGATGTTCAGAGGACACCCCCAGGGTAATGACTGGGCTCACAGGAAGGACGCGGAGCTAGAACCAGAGCTCTAGCATCCATGCAGCACTGCTGTTCCCTGTCTAGAACACCCTTCCCCATGCTCCACCCAACTACACTGTCTTCTCCCTCCACGTCTCAACCTGGAAGACACCTCCACCTGGGAGCCCCTCTGGGTTGTACATCCCCCGTGACAGCCCCACTGTCACTGCCCAGTCACCGTGAGCTCTGTAGCAGGGGGGCTGCCTCCATCTCTTCTCTTCTGTGTCCCCAACACACAGTCAGCACCCTAGGCCTGTCTGTTACCAGAGCAAATACATCTGTCATTTTCACCATCATGCACCCAGCACCCATCACAGCCCTTTGGTAACTCTCTCGCCAGCCATCCCATCTCATGTGGCTCTTCGAGGGGCCGCCACACAGAGGGAATCGCCAGAGGCCAGCCTTTCTGATGCAAGTGATAATGGGGCCTTTTCCAACTGCCCAGGCCCCAGAAGAAATCAAAAACGGAAGAAATGGGCCAGGTGTGGTGGCTCACACTTGTAATTCCAGCACTTTGGGAGGCCGAGGCGGGAGGATCACCTGAGGTCAGGAGTTCAAGACCAGCCTGGTCAACATGGTGAAACCCTGTCTCTACTAAAAATACAAAAATTAGCCGGACGTGGTGGCATGCACCTATAATCCCAGTTCCTCAGGAGACTGAGACAGGAGAATAGCTTGAGTCCAGGAGATGGAGGTTGCAGTGAGCTGAGATCACACCACTGCACTCCAGCTGGGGTAAGAGTGAGACACCACCTCAAAACGAACAAACAAACAAAAAACACAAAATCACGAAAATAGGTGATGAGATCAGGAAACTCAGAAGCGCTATTTAAGCTTAGGAAATCAGGGAGGACTTCCTGGAGGAGATGATATTGGAGGTGAGAAAATCAGAAGTTGAGATGGAGCTGGCCAGGTGGATACCTGGCACAAGAGCACTCCAGGCAGAAGGCACAGCCCGTGCAAAAGCCCTGGGGCAGGACTGCACCTGGGGTGTTGGAGGAACGGCAAAGAGGCCCATGTGGCTGGAGCGGAGTGAGCAATGGGAGAGAAGGAGGGGAGGGCAGGGCAGGGACTGGCCAGGTTGTGCAGGGCCTGTGGGCCTCAGAGAGAACTTGGGCTTTGACCCCAAGGGAGGTGGTTGCCATGGAGGGTCTCCATAAATGTTTCTCCCTCCTGAGTCTCTGCGACTATAGCTCCCACCACCTCATATGGAGAGAACCTCCAAAGGGGACATTTGACACTCTCCAGGAAGATGATCCTCACCCCCGACGTAGCCCTGGCTACATGGCTCCTCCTTCTTGACCGTGGCTCCTCCTTCTTGACCAAGCCGCAGCCTGGTCCCAGGTGGCTCAACACACTGCTACCCAGTAGAACCCCAACATGGCTGCCTCATCCTCAGCAGAATCAAGTCCCCACATCCCCACACTTGTCCAGGCTTCTGCCCCACATATGAAGAGCTCCAGATAAAACCATTTAGGTCTCCCCCTCCCAGCCCTATCACTGTCTCCACCATCTCCCACCTGCCAGGGTTGGGGTGGGGGCTCTGGGAGAGAAGCCACATGCCCTCGGTTTCCCCATCCAAGGCATGGCCACATCTGTCCTTGAAGGAGTTAAGGGTACGGGAACCGTAGTGGCCATCACTGTATCTGAAATTCCACCATTAGGGCTCCATCCCTGCAGACCTTGCAGAAATCACTAGCGGCACTGCTTATTCACTCAACAAACACCGACCCAGTGCCCACTTTCAGATAAGTGTAAACCAGGTGCAGCCCCAGCCCTGGGCTGACTGCAGCCGAGTCCTGGACCCGACCTGATCCTAACCGTGGACTAAACCCAAATCCTGGCTGAGTTTGGACTGAATCTCAGACCCTGGGTTGAGTCGGGGTCAACCAGGGACAGCCCCAACTGCAGACTGAGCTCCAGACTCAGACTAAGCTGCTGACCCTGGCCTGAGCCCTAATACCAACAGAGTCCCAACCCCAGGCTGAGCCCCAATCCCAGCCTGTCTTGGCTGAGCCCCAATCCCAGCCTGTCTTGGCTGAGACTATAGACACTGCCTGAATCTGACTCTGAATGTCAGATTCTTTTATCACCCCTGGAGGAGGCTGAATCCCTCCCAGCTCGGCTACCTCTAAATCCTAAAGCCCACCCCGTAGCCCCAGCTGCACTGACCCATGCTGGCTCAGCCAGATCCAGAAGGTAGGAGGGTCTTGCCCCACTTGCTCCCCTCAGAGACCCCGGGACTGGAAGTTTCCCAGTGGCCCAGCAGTGAGAGTGAGCGGGTTAAGGCCCCGGCTGCAGCGGGTGGGCCTCAAATGCCCTAGCCTGGGAGGCCCTGCCAGGCGCTCCATCTCCTGCCCAGCGGGGGCCGCATTAGCCGCTCAAAACCCATTCGGGGAAATTAGAGCAGAGGCCTCTGCGACAATCACGGGTCATTCTCGTCTCCTGTTCCCAGGCTCTCCCGCAGCGATGACAGCCCAGCAATGGGGCTATAGGGGGAACACAGGGAGACTGGGGGATCCCAGCCGGCCGGCTCAGGCTGAAGCCTTCTCCAAGTCAGCCAGGGAAAGAAAACTGGAGGCTTTAAAGACATCACTTCAGTGCTCCAGCACCTTCCATTGCTCCCAGCTGACAAAGATGTCCAAATGGTTCAATCCAACAAGCAACAGTGAGGTCACGGCAACACCAGGGGAGAAGCCCATTCCACCAGTTCTCCATCTTTCTTCACACAGTGTGTGCATTTTCCGAATGTCCTCCAGCCTCGGCAGGTCAGGAGGCAAAGTAGGTCAGGTTTACATTTAATTCAGAAATGAGGTGGACTTCAGGAATGGTTTGATCCAGTATTTTCAAGTGGTCTTCAAGAATCAAGGTTCAGCAGTGCGTGGTGCCTCACGCCTGTAATCCCAGCACTCTGGGAAGCTAAGGCAGGTTTATCACCTGAGGTCAGGAGTTCAAGACCAGCCTAGCCAACACAGCGAAACTCCATCTCTACTAAAAATACAAAAATTAGCTGGGTGCGATGGTGCTTGCCTGCCATCCCAGCTACTCAGGAGGCTGAGGCAGGAGAATCACTTGAACCCAGGAGACGGAGGTTGCAGTGAGCCGAGACCACACCACTACACTCCAGCCTGGGTGACAGAGCAAGACTTTGTCTCAAAAAAAAAAAAATTAAATTAATTAAATAAATAATAAAAATTAGCTGGGCATGGTGGCAGGTGTCTGTAATCCCAGTCACTCGGGAGGCTGAGGCGGGAGAATCACTTTAACCCAGGAGGCAGAGATTGCAGTGAGCGGAGATGGCACCACTGCTCTCAAGGTTCAGCAGGGCCTGGTGGCTCACAGCTGTAATTCCAGCACTTTAGGAGGCTGTGATAGGAGTATTGCTTGAACCCAGTTCAAGATCAGCCTGGGCAATAGAGTGAGACCTCGTCTCTATAAAAACAACTTTGTTTAATATTAGCTGAGCGTGGTGGCACACGCCTGTAGCCCCAGCTGCTTGGGAGGCTGAGGTGGGAGGATTGCTTGAGGCTGGGAAGTGGAGGTTGCAGTGAGACAAGACTGCACCACTGCACACCAGCCTGGGCAACAGAGTAAGACGCAGTCTCAAAAATAAATAAATAAGTGAAAATAAGAATCAAGGTTCATTCTATCCTGAGAGATCTACTCCCAGCTTCTTCCCCCACATTCTGCAAGTTTTTCACCTCCAGGTTTTCACTCAAACAGGAGCCCCTACATGACTGGCTGTTCCATGCCCACAGGTAGCACAGCAGTGCAGTCCCGGAAAAAGGGGTCAGGAAACTGGCTACTGCCCCAGCCGGGAATTCTCTGCCCTTTTCCAGGTGTAAGTTTCCCCACCTGGAAAATGAGAGGATTGGAATCTAGGACTCTTAGAATGTCTTTCAGCTCTAAGGCTCAGTGATTCAGAAGCCCTCACAATGGGTGTTTTTGGGGCATTAATCCTCTGGTAACCATTTCAGTCAACAGGCAATATTAGTGTGCATTTGCTATCAGCTGTGCTAGGGCCTCTGGGCTGTGATAACCTCTAATCTTCACCTCCTGTGTGAAGTAGGTACTGCTCCATTTTACAGAATAAGAAACTGAGGCTCAGGCAGATCCAGCCTCCTGCTGAACATCACACAGCTGTTTGGTAGTAGAGCCAGAATGTAGCCCCCCACACTACAGCACCTCTAGTCCTGCTGGACAGGATTTCTGGGTCCAAATCCTCAATTCTGGCAATGAGAGGGAAAGTGGAAGGAGGCTTTTTTCTCCCACGAATGCATCTCCAGATTTGTCATGAAGCCAGTGGACTCAGTTTACCTCCTGGAACTCCCCCTTCCCCTGCAGGGTCTCCCACATTGCTGACAAATGCACCTCCTTCTTTTACAGATGTGGAAACTAGGGCTCAGAAAGGAAAAGCGAGTCTCCTAAAGTCTCACTGCCAGGCAATGCTATGGTGTCTTCATCAGTCTGGATGGACTGCTACAGTAACAAAGAACCCCGTGGAGCCAGCCTCCAAGATGGCCCCAGTGAGCCTTTGCCTCCTGGTATTCATGACCTTGTGGAGTCTCTTCCTCCACTGAATCAGGGCTCAGTGAGGCATATAGAAGTGACAGTGAGTGACCTCTAAAGCTGAGCCGTAAAAGGCACTTCAACTTCCTCCTTGCTTTCTCTTGGATCAACTCATCTAGGATAAACCAGCCACCATGTTGGAAGAATACTCAAGCAGCGCTATGGAAAAGTCTGCATACAAAATTGAAGGACAGGCTGGATGTAGTGGCTCACACTTGTAATCCTAGCACTTTAGGAGGCCAAGGCAGATGGATTGCGTGAGGCCAGATGAGATTAGTGCCCTTACAAGAAGAGACACCAGAGAGTTTGCTCTGTCTCTGCCATGTGAGAACACAGCAAGAAGGTGGCCATCTGCAAGTCAGGAAGAGAGCCCTCACCAGGAGCTAAATTGGCTGGCGCTTTGTTCTGGGACTTCCCTGCCTCGAGAACTGTGAGAAAATTATCTTTTTTTGTTTAAGCCACGCAGCTTGTGGTACAGGCTGTCCCTGATTTACAATAGCTCAACTTATAATTTTTTTTTATTTGAGGGTGACAAAAGCAATACGTGTTCAATACACTACTCTAAGTTGAGTAACAATAAGGAGGAGGCTGGGCATGGTGGCTCACATCTGTAATCCCAGTACTTTGGGAGGCCAAGGCAGGCAGATCATGAGGTCAGGAGTTCGAGACCAGCATGGCCAACATGGCGAAACCCCCATCTCTACTAAAAATACAAAAATTAGCCAGGCATGGTGGCATGCACCTGTAATCCCAGCTACTCTGGAGGCTGAGGCAGGAGAATTGCTTGAACCCGGGAGGTAGAGGTTGCAGTGAGCCGAGATTGTGCCTTTGCACTCCAGCCTGGGTGACAAGAGCAAGACTCTGTCTAAATAAATAAATAAAATGAGGTGGCATCCAGGTAAACTCATTATAAGTTGAAAATATTATACATCTAAAACATACTTAGACTTATATTTTCAACTTTTGATGGGTTTATTGGGTGATGACCCCATTGTAAGTTAAGCAGCATCTTTGTTTAGTGATGGCAGCTGGAGCTGACTTCACTATCCTCACAAACCAACCAATCCCCATTTTATCCCCTTCATTAACTTCTTTTTTTTTTTTTTTTTTTGAGACACAGAGTCTCTGTCACTCAGGCTGGAGTGCAGTGCAGTGACACAATCTTGACTCACTGCAACCTCCACCTCCCTGGTTCAGGTGATTCTCCTGCCTCAGCCTCCCAAGTATCTGGGACGACAGATGCCCGCCACCACGCCCAGCTAACTTTTGTATTTTTGGTAGAGACGGTGTTTCGCCATGTTGGCCAGGCTGGTCTCAAACTCCTGACCTCAAGTGATCCGCCCACCTCGGCCTCCCAAAGTGCTGGGATTACTGGTGTGAGCCCCTGCGCCTGGCCTCCTTCGCCAACTTCTGAACCCACCTTTGGTTTACCTACCTGCTCTTCAACTCTCTACCTTGACTAGAAGTTAAACCACATGAGGGCAAGTATTTTGTCCATGTTATTGGTGGCTGGATCCCCAATACCTAGGATGGTGCTTGATATACAGTAAGTGCTCAATATCTACTGGGCGAATAGGCCCAGGACTCGCACCAGAGTCTCTGCACTGTCACAGAGGGTCTTGTCCCCCCGAACTTTGGAATAAACAGGACACAGGGTTCAGAAGCAAAGATGGGGTAAGAGATCAGGGTCCTTCCAATTGCCTTTCATGCATCTCCCGAAGGCAGAGCTTCTTCGCTTTGGCACTGTGGGCATTTGAGGCTGAATCGTTCTTTGGGCTGGGACCATCCTGGACACTACAAGGTGCTGAGTAGCATCCCTGGCCTCCACTCACTCCATGCCAGGAGCACCCCCCAAGTCATGACAACCAAAAATGTCCGCAGACATTGCCAGATGCCCCAGGGCATGCAAAATCACCCCTGGTCAAGGCCACTACCCTAAAGAAATGACTTCTTGGCTGGACACAGTGGCTTACGCCTGTAATCCCAGCACTTTGAGAGGTTGAGGTAGGAGGATCACTTGAGGTTAGGAGTTGGAGACCACCCCGGCCTCCAAATCTGTATGGCAATATAGCAAGAACCCATGTCTACGAAGGAAAGGAAGGAGGGAAGGGAGGAAGGAAGGAAGGAAGGAAGGGAGGGAGGAGAGGGTGAGGAGTTGAGGTGAGGGGAGGGAGGGAGGCCTGGCACGGTGGCTCACGCCTGAATCCCTGCACTTTGGAGGACCGAGGGGCGGACACCGAGGTCAGGAGATCGATGACCATCCTGGCTAACACGGTGAAACCCCGTCTCTACTAAAGACAAAAAATTAGCCAGGCGCGGTGGCGGGCACCTGTAGTCCCAGCTGCTCGGGAGGCTGAGGCACGAGAATGGCTTGAACCCAGGAGGCGGAGCTTTCAGTGAGCCGAGATGGCGCCACTGTACTCCAGCCTGGGTGACAGAGCCAGACTTCGTCTCAAAAAAAAGAAAGAAAGAAAGAGAAAGAAAGACAGGGCTCGGGCCGGGCGTGATGGCTCACACCTCTAATCCCAGCACTTTGGGAGGCCGAGGCAAGTGGATTGCCTGAGGTCTGGAGTTCGAGACCAGCCTGGCCAATATGGTGGAACCCCATCTCTACTAAAAATACAAAAATTAGCCGGGTTTGGTGGTGTGCACCTGTAATCCCAGCTACTCAGGAAGCTGAGACAGGAGAATCGCTTGAACCCAGGAGGCAGAGATTGCAGTGAGCTGAGATTGCAGTGAGCCAAGATCACACCACTGTACTCCAGCCTGGGTGACAGAGCAAGACTCCATCTCAAAAAAAAAAAAAAAAAAAATGGCTTGTTGCCCACCTCTCTGCCTCTGCCACTGCCACTGCCAAATACATCCACAGCACTTGTGGGAAGATCTGTCTGAGCCCATGGATTCCAGGCTGGGCGGATGCCGGCACGTAGAAGGCTTCACCCAAGACGGCTGGTCCCAGCCAGACCCAGAGAAATTAGATTAACTCGGAGAAGCTCGCCAAGACGATCCGTCAGGCCGCCTGAAGGACAGCGTATTGATTTCCACGTTGCGAAAAAATTAAATGATATCCCTTTTTGTTATTTAAAACGCTGCTTAAGCAATTCCGTAATGGAATGGCCCGGCCCGGGTCCAGGAACTCCCTGGCCCGGCCAGCAGCGTCTCCGGATTGGGTGGAGGATGAGGGAATGCGGACACGGCCCTGTCTTCCCCTGGGTAATTGATGACCTCAGGAGAACAGCTCCATTTTGCCTGCATGCAGCGTGCACAGCTCTGATTTATTAAAGACATAACAATTATGAAAATAGCTGATTTATAATCAACTCGCCCGGACCCTAATTGATTTCTGGGGCGAAATTTAGAAGAGGAGGTATTGACACCTTGGGGACAGAGCCAGCCACCGGCCTTGGGGATGGACTGTGATGGGTGGCTGAGGTGGGGTCCGGGGAGAGGACGGGACAGGCAGACAGCGGCCTGAATCTAGTTGGGCTCTGTCACTTCATGAGATGGGCTTTCTGCCCAGCGTTGCTGGAGAGGGTCAAGCGGTAATGGTTGCCACCATTTGCCAATGACAGAGGCGGGCCCTGGCTCCAGCAGAAGGACCTGTACCATACTGCAGACAAATCAGGCTGGGCCCGGTGGCTCATGCCTGGAATCCTAGCACTTTGGTGAGGCTGAGGCAGGTGGCTCGCTTGAGGTCAGAGGTCAGGAGTTCGAGACCAGCCTGGCCAACATGGGGAAACCCTGTCTTTACTGAAAATACAAACATTAGCCAGGTGTGGTGGTGTGCGCCTGTAATCCCAGCTACTCAGGAGGCTGAGGCAGGAGAATCACTTAAACCCAGGAGGTGGAGGTTGCAGTGAGCCAAGGTCGCACCACTGCACTCCAGCCTGGGTGACAGAGTGAGACTCCATCTCAAAGAAAAAAAAAAAAATAGGCCAGGCGCATTGGTTCATGCCTGTAATTGCAGCACTTTGGGAGGCTGAGGCTGGCAGATCACGAGGTCAGAGATCAAGACCTTCCTAGCTAACATGGTGAAACTCCGTCCCTACTAAAAATTTAAAAAAAAAATAGGATGCCAGGTTCAATCCGAGTTTCAGCCAAACAACAAATGAGTTTTTAGTGTTAAGTATAGCCCATGCAATACTTGGTTTATACTCAGACTTTTTTTCTTAAAAAAGTATTTGCTGTTTACTTGAAATTCAAGTTGAACCGGATGTCCTGTATCTTATTTGACAATCCTTCTGTGACAGTCAGGACTCCAGCTCCCAACATCCCATAAGGGACAAGGCTGACTCCCATTCACCTGATGGGGAAATTGAGGCAAGAGGGATCAGGCGTGGTGGCTCACGCCTGTATTCCCAGCCCTTTGGGAGGCTGAGGCGGGCAGATCACAAGATCAGGAGATGGAGACCATCCTGGCTAACACAGTGAAACCCCATCTTTACTAAAAATACAAAAAAAAAAAAAAAAAAAATTAACCAGGCGAGGTGGCACACGCCTGTAGTCCCAGCTAATCAGGAGGCTGAGGCAGGAGAATCGCTTGAACCCGGGAGGCAGAGGTTGCGTTGAGCCGAGATTGCACCATTGCACTCCAGCCTGGGCAACGAGAGCAAAACTCTGTCTCAAAAAACAAAACAAAACTAACAAACGAAATTGAGGCAAGAGGATCTTCAATGTTGGCCCAAGGTCACATGGTAGCTGACTTTAAAATTCAAATCCAAGCCAGGTGCAGTGGCTCATACCTGTAATTCCCCAGCCCTTTGGGAGGCCAAGGTGGGAAGATCGCTTGAGACCAAGAGTTTGAGACCAGCCTGGGCAACATAGTGAAACCCCATCTGCCCAAAAAACCTTTTTAGAAATTAGCCAGACCTGGTGGTGCGCACCTGTGGACCCAGCTACTTGGTAGACTGAGGTGGGAGGATCCCTCGAGCCTGGGGAATCGAGGCTGCAGTGAGCTGTGATTGCACCACTGCACCCTAGCCTGGGTGACAGAGGGAGATCCTGTCTCTAAAATAAAATAAAATAAATAAGTAATAAATATATATATATANCCAGCTACTTGGTAGACTGAGGTGGGAGGATCCCTCGAGCCTGGGGAATCGAGGCTGCAGTGAGCTGTGATTGCACCACTGCACCCTAGCCTGGGTGACAGAGGGAGATCCTGTCTCTAAA
Organism: Rhinopithecus bieti; assembly: GCF_001698545.2. Classification (NCBI taxonomy): domain Eukaryota; kingdom Metazoa; phylum Chordata; class Mammalia; order Primates; family Cercopithecidae; genus Rhinopithecus; species Rhinopithecus bieti. The sequence continues at coordinate 349,376 of NW_016812914.1, read as the reverse complement.
AATAAAAATAAAAATAAATAAGTAATAAATATATATATATATATAAAGTATTCTGTCAGCTACAACAGCTGACCACCATGCAGACAGCACCACGTCCTACAGCTTACTCTATGGCCCAGGCTGGAGAGTAGTGGTGCGATCTTGGCTCACTGCAACCTCCACCTCCCAGGTTCAAACCCAGCCATGAAGTCCGCCTACCAAAGCTTTCAAGATGCCACATCTCTTTCGGAGGGAAGGGACCAGTTTTTCTTTCTATGCAGGAACATGTAAGAGTGGCTATGGGACATCTCTGGTAACAGAGAGATGTGGATTAAAACTACCTCTTTATTTTGGGGGGGGGGTTGTTTGTTTAATTGAGATAGAGTCTCACTCTGTCGCCCAGGCTGGAGTGCAGTGGTGCGATCTCAGCTCATTGCAATCTCCATCTCCCATGTTCAAGTGAGTCTCCTGCCTCCCGAGGAGCTGGGATTGCAGGCGTACGCCACCAGGCCTGGCTAATTTTTTTGTATTTTTAGTAGAAACGGGGTTTTGCTATGTTGGCCAGGCTGGTCTTAAACTCCTGGGTTCAAGCAATCCTCTCACCTCAGACTCTCAAAGTGCTGGAATTACAGGCGTGAGTCACTGCACCCAGCCAAATTGCCTTTATTTATTTATTTATTTATTTTATTGTATTGTATTTTATTTTATTGTTTTTTGAGACAGAGTCTCTCTCTGTCACCCAGGCTGGAGTGCAGTGGCACAGTCTCGGCTCACTGCAAGCTCCGCCTCCCGGGTTTACGCCATTCTCCTGCCTCAGCCTCCCGAGTAGCTGGGACTACAGGCACCCGCCAGCTCACCCGGCTAGTTTTTTGTATTTTTTAGTAGAGACAGGGTTTCACCGTGTTAGCCAGGGTGGTCTCGATCTCCTGACCTCATGATCTGCCCACCTTGGCCTCCCAAAATGCTGGGATTATAGGCATGAACCACCGCGCCGGGCCACTAGTTTTGTTTTTTTGTGTTTTTTTGTATTTTTTGTAAAGGTAGGGTTTCACCATGCTGCCCAGGCTGGTCTCAAACTCCTGACCTCAAGTGATCCGCCCACCTTGGCCTCCCATAGTGCTGGGATTATAGGCGTGAACCACCACGCCCAGCCACTAATGAGGTTTTTGTGTATTTTTTGTAAAGACAGGGTTTCACCGTGTTGCACAGGCTGGTCTCGAACTCCTGACCTCAAGTGATCCTCCCAACGTGGCCTCCCCAAGTGTTGAGATTATGCACTTTCATGCATTAGGCATTGATTCCACCCTGAGTGTGGAGTCATACACTTGACCCTTTCTGCCTCCCCAACTCCTCCTCACAGCCTCCACCAGGGGAGAAATTACCACTGTACCTAATGCACTGATCAAAACATTGAGACTCAGTTGGGTGCGGTGGCTCACGCCTGTAATCCCAGCACTTTGGGAGGCTGAGGCGGGTGGATCACGAGGTCAGGAGATCGAGACCATCCTGGCGAACATGGTGAAACCCCGTCTCTACTAAAAATACAAAAAAATTAGCCAGGCGTGGTGGCAGGCCCTTGTAGTCCCAGCTACTCGGGAGGCTGAGGCAGGAGAATGGCGTGAAGCCGGGAGGTGGAGCTTGCAGTGCGCCGAGATTGCGCCACTGCACTCCAGCCTGGGCGACAGACCGAGACTCCGCCTCAAAAAAACAAAAACAAACAAACAAAAAAACACGGAGACTCCGTGACTGAACAACTTGCAGATGGTTCCTCCATAAATTCCAAAGTTGGAATTCAAATGTATGCGCCTGTGATCACAACGCCTGTGGCTTTTCTTTTTTTTTTTTTTTTTTTTTTTTTGAGAAGGAGTCTTGCTCTGTCGCCCAGGCTGGAGTGCAGTGGCTGGATCTCAGCTCACTGCAAGCTCCGCCTCCCGGGTGTACTGCCATTCTCCTGCCTCAGCCTCCCTGAGTAGCTGGGACTACAGGCGCCCGACACCTCGCCCGGCTAGTTTTTTTGTATTTTTTTAGTAGAGACGGGGTTTCACCGTGTTAGCCAGGATGGTCTCGATCTCATGACCTCGTGATCCGCCCGTCTCGGCCTCCCAAAGTGCTGGGATTACAGGCGTGAGCCACCGCACCCGGCCGCCTGTGGCTCTTTCAACGGATAAGGTATTTGTGACTACTTGTGATCTGTATAATTACTATTATGGGTGTATCACTACTATCCTTCACTGAGCTCCCACTGTTTGTTGATCAGTCCCCAGAATTCACGCTCTAGCGGACTCCTCTGGAAAAGCATTTTACAAAGGAGAGCGTTCACAGAGGTTGAAGGGCGTGCCCAAGGTCACCCAGTGGGTGGCAGAGCTAGAACTTGAACCCAAGTTCCCCTGGCTGCCGTCCATTGCCTTCCCTGCCCCTGGGGAGAAACCAGGGCTTTGCCCATGATCTACAGAGGTCGCTAATCGAGACCCTGCTCTGGTTATTTGGTAGTTTCGGGGCCTCAGCAGGCTTTTTTTTTTTCTTTTCAGCAGAAGCAGGTGGTGGTCAGGGGAAGACGAGCCAAGTGCTGAGTCTGCAATGTGAGCGTCTCTGCAAAAGCCACCAGCCACGTGGCCACAGAGACCCAGGGCTGTGCAGATGATCAATGTCGCCTCATCCCTCGCTCTGCCGTCCTCTCACCTCCGCCTCGGCGCCCTTTATCCCTCCCACCCCGGGTCGCTCTCTAGCTTCCGGGTACAAGAAGACTGAGAGACACGGCACAGCGTCCTGAAAATTATGGTGCAGAAATCGTTCAAGGACTGCGGAGGTGAGGAAGGGCAACCCAGGCCCCCATGGAGACACAGAAGGCCCAGTGCCGTGGCTCATGCCTGTAAATCCCAGCACTTTGGGAGACTGAGGTGGGAGGATTGCTTGAGCTCAGGAGTTCAGGGCCAGCCTGGGCAACATAGCCAGACCCACATCTGTACAAAAAAACTAACTGGGCATGGTGGCCTGCACCTGTAATCCCAGCTACTTGGGAGGCTGAGGCAGGAGAATCGCTTGAGCTTGGGAGGCTGAGGCTGCAGTGAGCTGTGATCGTCCTACTGCACTCCAGCCTAGGCAACAGAGCGAGACCCTGTCTCAAGAAAGAAAGGAAGGTTTGGGATGCCAAAGCAGGTGAATTGCTTGAGGTCAGGAGTTCAAGACCAGCCTGGCCAACATGGTGAAACCCCGTATCTACTAAAATCCAAAAATTAGCTGGGCGTGGTGGCTGTAGTTCCAGCTACTAGGGAGGTTGAGGCAAGAGAATTGCTTGAACCCAGGAGGCGGAGGTTGCAGTGAGCTGAGATCACGCCACTGCCTTCCAGCCTGGGCGACAGAGCAAGACTCCGTCTCAAAAAGAAAAAGAAAGAAAGAAAGAAACAAAGAAAGAAAGAAAAGGGGGAGGGAGGGACGGAAGGAAGGAAGGAAGGAAGGAAGGAAGGAAGGAAGGAAGGAAGGAAGGCAGGCAGGCAGGCAGGCAGGCAGGCTCATAAGTAGGATGAACCTGCTGGAGAGCAAGTAGAGGGTGGGAACAAAAATCTTGGAGTCCACAGGCCGGGTGCCCATCCCAGCCCCTCCTCTAATGATGAGCAAGTTAATTTTTCTGTACATCAATTTCTTGATCTGTAAAATACGTTTGAGAAACAGAATCTACATCCTGAGACTGATGTGAGAGTATGTGAGCTGTAACAAGCACTTTCAACAATGGTTGGGATAGATAAATCCTATAGTAGATCACAGGAGATTTGAAGGTAGCCCAGGAAGCCTTCCTGGAAGAGGCAACACTGGAGCTTGGCCCTCCTTAAGGGACAGAGAGAATCTGAACAGAAGGGAGTGGGAAGTCCTGGTGGGTGGAATAGCTTGGGTGGAGGTGTGGAGACTGGGAGTTACACACCTCAAAGGCCAGGATGAAGAGTTGGGATTTTGATTCAGGTAATGGGGAGCCATGGGAAGTTCCTCAGTAGGAGGGTTAGGAGGGTGAGAGTATCAGCATGGCTGTGATTTGGGGGGATAAGCCCAAAATCTACTCAATCAGTGTCTAAGGCAGAGCCCATCAGGCATGTTATACTCCTGCTTTATACAAGTAGACACTGAGGGGTTCACTAAAGTTCCCAGAGCCACAAAGCACTTAAGTTCTGGGGCTGGGATTTGAACCCAGGCAGTCCAGTACCAAGACCCCATCTTTAACCACTCTGGTGTGAAGTCATTCTGCAGGAAAAGCACCAAAACCTGAACTAACAAGCACCAGTCCTAAGCTGCTTAAGGGCCAGGTGCGGTGGCTCGTGCCTGTAATCCCAGCACTTTGGGAGGCCTAGGTGGGTGGATCATTTGATGTCAGAAGTTCAAGACCAGCCTGGCCAACATGGAGAAACCCTGTCTCTACTGAAAATACAAAATTAGCCAGGCATTGTGGCGCACGCCTGTAATCTCAGCTACTCAGGGGGCTGAGGGAGGAGAATGGCTTGAACCTGGGAGGTAGAGGTTGCGATAAGCCAAGATCGCACCATTGCACTCCAGCTAGGGCAACGAGAGTGAAACTGTCTCAAAAATTTTTTAAAAAGGGGGGCGGTGTGGGGGAGGAGATGAGGACACAGACACACACAGAGGGAAGACAGTGTGAGGACACAGGGAAAAGGTGGCCATTGAAAAGCCAAGAAGAGAGACCTCAGAAGAGATCAACCCTGCCAACACCTTGTCTCAGACTTCCAGCCTCCAGAGTTGTGAAACAACACACTTCTGTTGTTTAAACCACCCAGCCTCTGTACTTCTTTTTGGCAGCTCTGACAAACTCAAATAGTGCCCGTGAGACCACCTTTACCAGCTCTTCAATAGCCAGGACTCTAAAAGTCACAAAAACAAAGAACAAACAGAAACACTTGATTTCAATTGACTTCAGCAAAAAGGGAGCTATTGTAAATAAGTGTACAGCTTCAGGCACAGTTTGATCCAGGTGCTGAAGCCATGTCAAGACCATCTGCTTTCCTCTGAATTAACTTCATTCGCAGGAAGCTTTTCCACATGGTGATCAGATGGGTCCCAGGAGGACCAGGCATTTATCAGCTCAGCAACCCCTGAGGAAAAGGTGTCTTCTTACCCCACGGCAGGACTTCACCCACAAGTCCACCAAACATTTAAGAGTTCTCTCTGATTGGGACAACACTGGTCATGGCTCTGAGATAATCACTAAGTCCAGAGGTATAGCATCCTCTGATTGGCCAGCCCTGGGTATCTTTGATTGGACTTCCCTAGAAAGAGACCTTCAGGCAAGGATTTGTGGGGCAAGGAGTTTTTGTAGAAGAAAGCATTCCAGGAATCATTGGGAGGGGAAAGTGAGACAAGGGAGGGAAAGATACAACACAAGGGGTGTTAATGAGCAGGTGAATGTGCGGAAAACTGGGGCTCACTCCCACTGGGAACCTTTGGGAAGTACAGAACCTGCTTGGGGTTATCCCAACAGATGGGTGAGGGAGCTGAAGTATTGATCCACCCACTCCCCATCTGTAAAGGTGGAGAGCTGCATTAGCTCTCCTGCCCTCTGGCCTGGCTTGCACGGACCAAGTGGCCTCCAACAGCCAGCAGGACACCATCAGAGAGGAGATGTCACAGGTGTTAGCAGTATACAGCCTTTGCATGCAAAGGTGACCTCAAGGCCAGGTGTGGTGGCTCATGCTTGTAATCCCAGCACTTTGGGAGGCCAAGGTGAGCTGATCACCTGAGGTCAGGAGTTCAAGACCAGCCTGGCCAACATGGTGAAACCCCATTGCTACTAAAAATACAAAAAAAATTAGCTTGGCATGGTGGTGGGCACTGTAATCCCAGCTAGTTGGCAGGAGAATCTCTTGAACCCGGGAGGTAGAGGTTGCAGTGAGCTGAGATCATGCTGCTGCCTTCCAGCCTAGGCGACAGAGCAGGACTCAGTCTAAAAAAAAAAAAAGAAAAGCGACTTCAAGATCATAGGGGTAGGGTTGCATTGGGTCACAGCCTCCCTCCCTGGTTCCCAGGTTGAAGCCAACCCTGCCTGGACCTCAGGAACCAAAAGCAAGACAGGGAAGTTCCTCCCAGAAAAATCTAACATGCTATTCCTGAAAAAGGAAGAGTGCAACGGTCTTACTAGAGTCACTTCTCCTTAATTATTCCCATGGATACCATATGATCCCACTGACTGCCTCTTGACATTGACCTCAAGTTGTCCAAGACCCTGAGCACCTTCTCAGTCTACAGGGCCGATCACCCTTTCCAACATCACACAGAGAGAGGACTAGGTAGTAGGATGGATGACACCAAGGCTGCTGTTATATCTGTGGCTGCCACAAGGTGTCGCTGTTGAACAATAGTCTTGCACAGTCTGTTGCCTTCTTTTCCCTTTGCACTGGCCCCAGTAGAATCCCAATTGAGGTCCGCAAGGTTAGAGCCCTTTGATTTACATTCATGAATGACTTCAGGCCCCAATCACCAAGCTAGACACAATAACAGGGAAAGCGAAAGAGGCAGAACTTGGAGACACATGTTGAATTCAAATCAACCAGGTTTTCCTCCATTCTCCTCCTCTGTCCCCCTTAGGACTAAGTCCCCATGTGACAGCACTAGGCTTCCTTTTCTGCCTTCCGGTGTCCCTCAGGGCCACCCCTGCCCATCAGAGACAACCTCAGGAGCAAAGGAAACTGGATTGCAATTCCTTTCCTCTGGTGAATCCTACTTCAACACCACTAGCCAGCTCTGCACACCAAGGAGTTTGGGGAATGGCAGCCTATGTCCAAGTATCAGAATTTGTTACCTATTACTGTACAACAGATTATCACAAATGTAGCAGCTTGAAATAACTCATTTATTATCTCACAGTTTCTGGAAGTCACACATCCAGAAACAACTTAGCTCGACCTCTGTTCCAGGGTTTTTCCAAACAGCCATAATCAAGATGTTACCTGGGGCCACTGTAATCTCAAGGTTGCCAGAGAAAGATCTGTTTCCAAGTTCAAGAGGCCTTGCTCATGCCTGCTATTTGTTCTTCTTCCTCTTCTCTCTTCTCTCTTCCTCTTTCTCTTCTCTTTCTCCTTCTCCTTCTCCTTCTTCTTCAACAGCATCTTACTCTGTCACCCAGGCTGGAATAAAGCAGCATGATCTCAGCTCACTGCAGCCTCAACCTCCCCGGCTCAAGCAATCCTCCTGCCTCAGCCTCCCAAGTAGATGGGACTAGAGGCACACACCACCACACCCAGCTAATATTTTCTACATATGTATTTTTAGGGACAGGGTCTTGCTATGTTGCCCAGGTGGCTCTTGAGTTCCTGGGCTCGAGCAATGCTCCCACCTCAGCCTTCCATAGTGCTGGGATTACAGGTGTGAACCACTGTGCCCAGCCTGATGGTTGCTTCTTCTCACTTTCTTGGAGTCCCACTTCTATGGGAATAACCTCAGGCTGGTCTTCCAGAAATGAGAGGGCCCATGGAAGAGAGCCCAATTATCCCAGCCAATCCCCTAACAAGAAAGGAAGCCCAACCAACATCAGCAGAGCTGCCGATCCAAGCCCAAGTTCACTGCAAATTCACTGCAGAGACAGGAATGAGCCCAGTTGAGACTGGAAGAGTCAGATGGTTTTATCTGTAGACTTATGATCACAAATAAATGCTTAGGCCAGGAGCTGTGGCTCACACCTGGAATCCCAGCACTTTGGGAGGCTGCAGCAAGAGGATCACTTGAGGCCAGGAGTTTAGGACCAGTCTGGGCAACATAGTGAGGTGCCATCTCTACAAAAAAAAAAAAAATTAGGAAAAAATTACCTGGGTGTGTTGGCGCATCTATAATCCCAGCTACTTGAAAGCAGAGGTAGGAGGATCACTTGAACCCAAGAGACTGAGGCTGCAGTGAGCCATGATCATGCCACTGCACTCCAGCCTGGATGACAGAGTGAGACTCCAACTCCACACACACACACACACACACACACACATAAGATAAAATAAAAATGCTTAGTGCTTGAAGTCATTGGCTGCAAAGCTGCTTGTTATATATGCAGCAGTAGCTGACTGATCCAACCAGCAACAGCGCCATCACCATCCCCCACAATGGGCACCCACTTGCCTTCAATAGGAATAAAACTAAGGGGAATCATTCAACTGATTCTCTCTAAATAAAGAAGTTCTGATTCAAGGAGCTTAGCTGTCTCCAGTACACAAAGGAAAGGTGGCTGGCAGCACCTGCTGATTACAAAATGTTGAGTTCCACTGCACCAGGCATCCCAATACCCTTGTTTTCCATCCACCCTCCCTGGAAGGTTCAGAAGCCAGGGAGTGCTCTTCCAGGCTTGCAGACTGGGTCACAGATTGGCCAGGAGCATTCAGGACCCTTTGGCTGCCCTCCCTACTATCCAAGTAGGATAAACAGGACCCCTCCCTACTATACAAGTCCCAGCTGCTTGCAGCTAAGGAGGCTCCCTAACCCTTCTATCCAATGAACTGGAGACCCTCTCACGGTCAGGCATGGTGGCTCAGGCCTCTAATCCCAGCACTTTGGGAGACCATGGTGGAAGGAATACTTTAGCCCAGGAGTTCAAGACCAGCCTGGGCAATATAGCAAGACCCCCATCTCTATAAAAAATTTAAAAATAAAAAATGATCTGGGCACAGTGGGGCACACCTGTAGTCCCAGGTACTCAGGAGGCTGAGGCGGGTGGATTGCTTGAGCCTAGAAGGTCGAGGCTGCAGTGAGCACTCCAGCCTGGGTGACAGTGAGACCCTGTCTCAAAAAACAAAGGAAGAAAGAAAGAAAGAAAGGAAGGAAGGAAGGAAGGAAGGAAGGAAGGAAGGAAGGAAGGAAGGAAAAAGAAAGAAAGAAAGAAAGAAAGAAAGAAAGAAAGAAAGAAAGAAAGAAAGAAAGAAAGAAAGAAAGAAAGAGGGAGGGAGGGAAGGAAGGAAGGAAGGAGAATGGAAGGAAGGAAAAAGGGAGGGAAGGAAGGAATGAAGAAAGGAAAGAAGGAAGGAAGGAAGGAAAGAGACAGAGAGAGAAAGAGAGGGAGGGAATTGGTTCTAAGAAGGGGCAATAAAGCCGGGCGCGGTGGGCTCAAGCCTGTAATCCCAGCACTTTGGGAGGCCGAGACGGCGGAATCACGAGGTCAGGAGATCGAGACCAATCCTGGCTAACAGCGGTGAAACCACCGTCTCTACTAAAAAATACAAAAAAAAATCTAGCCGGGGCCGAGGTGGTGGCCGGACTGTAGTCCCGGCTACTCCGAGGCTGGAGGCAGAGAATACGTGAACCCGGGAGGCGGAGCCTTGCAGTGAGCTGAGATCCGGGCAAACACTGCACCCAGCCTGGGAGACAAGCGAGACTCCGTCTCAAAAAAAAAAAAAAAAAAAAAAAAAAAGAAGGGCAATAAATTTTAGTAGAAATGGCAAGGACGTGGCTTCAGAAAGACTCACACCCTCAATGCCAGTCGATAAGGAACAAGATGGCTTGTGTTAAGGAACAAGATGGTTTGTGTTTTGCCTTGATCATATCATGGCCTAGGGCTTGGCAACATCCAGGAATTTTTTTTTTTTTTTTTTTTTTTTTTGAGACGGAGTCTTGCTCTGTGGCCCAGGCTAGAGTGCAGTGGCGTGATCTTGGCTCACTGCAAGCTCCGCCTCCCAGGTTCAAGCAATTCTCCTGCCTCAGCCTCCCAAGTAGCTGGGATTACAGATATGCACCACCATGCCCAGCTAATTTTGGGGGGTTTTTTGTTTTACTTATTTTTTTATTTTTTATTTTTCTCAGTAGAGACAGCGTTTCACCACATTGGCCAGGCTGGGTCCTGACCTCAGGTGATCTACCCACCTCAACCTCCCAAAGTGCTGGGATTATAGGCGTGAGCCACCACACTCAGCCATGTCCAGGAATTCTTGATAAACGGCTCTGGTCTCCTGCCTACAGGCACCAACTTGAACCTGCCAGGACCTTCCCTATAAGCCCTGGACCTCCCCAATGTCCAGGCACTAACAGGGCTGCTGGGACCTGCTTCAGAACACTTATTCTCATTGGTCAGTGCCACAAGTTGTACCTGTAGCTAATTTGTTTTTAAGAGATGGGGTCTTGCTATGTTGCCAAGGTTGGATATGAACTCCTGGCTTCAAGCAATCCTCCCACCTCAGCCTCCCAAGTGCTGGGATTACAGGAGTGAGCCACCATGCCTGGCCTCTCTAAATTTTGTGTTTGTTTGAGAAAGTCTTACTCTGCCATCCAGGCTGGAGTGCAGTGGTACAATCACGGCTCACTGCAGCCTCAACTTCCCAGGCTTAAGCAATCCTCATACCTTGGCCTTTCGAGTAACTGGGACCACAGGTGCATGCCACCACACCCAGCTAATTAAAAAAAAAGGTTTCTTTTTTTAGAGACAGGGTCTTGCTGTGTTGCTCAGGCTTCTAAATATTTTTATCATCACTCTGGAGAGCAAGAGGTCTTGGCCAAATAGCTTAGTGGTTAAGAACATAAGCTCTAGGCCAGGTGCAGTGGCTCACACCTGTAATCCCAGCACTTTGGAGGCCAAGAGAATCACTTGAGGCCAGGAGGTCAAGACTGCAGTGAGCCATGTTTGTACTACTACACTCCAGCCTGGATGACAGAGCAAGAACTTATCAAAAAAAAAAAAGCAAAAGTAAATAAAATGCATATTTATGTGTCACTGTATTTGTAGAAATCACAGAAAGATTGACAAGAAATTAATCGAATTTTCTCTTGCAGTGGGAAGGTAGAAGCTGAGTGGAAAACGAGAGGGCCAGGCACAGTGATTCCTAGCTGGATGAAGTCCTAGCTGCTCGGGAGGCCGAGGCAAGAGGATCATCTTTGAAAACAAAAAAAAGAGATAGCTTGGACTGCTCCTGAGCCAGGTGGAGCTGCAGCCTGCCTCTGAATGTCATCAATCAAAGACAGCCTACATCAGCCCAACCCCAACCAGATCCCAGACACAGGAGCAACAACACATAACTGATTGTAAGCCATGGAGTTTAAGCTTGGTTTGTTATGCAGCAGTAGCTAACCATTACACTTCCAAAAGATAACACTATCATGAACCCCGTTGTACAGATGAGGAAATGGAGGCTCACGTTCATTCTCACTGCTCAGTGCCACAAGCTGTACCTGTGGCTAATTTGTTGTGGTTTTTTGGGTTTGTTTCTTTTAAGACAGAGTGTCACTCTGTTGCCCAACCTGGAGTGCAGTGGCATGATCTCAGCTCACTGCAGCCTCCTCCTCACGGGTTCAAGTGACTCTCGTGCCTCGGCCTCCTCAGTAGCTTCAGGGGAAGCCTGAAGTTTCCCAGAGAATGAGTGATAGAGCCAGGATTCAATCTCAGATGCCCAAATTCTTAACCATTCTGTATCTAGCCCTGAGATAACAGTGCCTGTCTCCCTCCAGGCTAAGCCATTCCTTCTGAGTCTCTCCTGCTCATTTACCTTTGAGAGGAATCACAGGATCATAGAGACAGAAAGTAGGATGGGTGGGGGGTAGCAGAGGCTGGGGAGGGGGAGGGGAGTGTGTGTTTCGTGGGGACAGAATTTGAGTTTGGAAAGATGAGAAGATTCTGGAGATGGAGAGTAGTGATGGTTGCACAATACTAATGAATTACCTAATGCCACTGAATTGTATATTTTCAAATGGGTTAAGGCCATGCACGCCTATAATCCTAATGCTTTGAGAGGCCAAGGAGGGAGGATCACTTGAGCCCAGGAGCTTGAGACCACCCTGGGAAACATAGCATGACCCTTTCTCTACAAAACATACAACAATCAGTCAGGCATGGTGGTGCACCCCTGTAGTCCCAGCTACTCGGAAGGCTGAGGCAGGAGGATCACTTGAACCCAGGAGTTTGAGGCTGCAGTGAGCCGTGATCACACCACTGCACTCCAGCCCGGGCCACAGAGCAAGACCTTGTCTCAGAAACCAAAAAGGGGGTTAAAATGGTAAATTTTATGTTTTGTCTATTTTGCCCCATTTTTTTTTTTTTTTTTTTTTGAGACAAAGTTCCACTCTTGTCACCCAGGCTGGAGTGCAGTGGTGCAATCTTGGCTCACTGCAACCTCTGCCTCCTGGGTTCAAGCAATTCTCCTCCCTCAGCCTCCCAAGTAGCTGGGATTATAGGCGCCCACCACCACGCCTGGCTAGTTTTTGTATTTTTGGTAGAGACGAGGTTTCACCATGTTGGCCAGTCTGGTCTCGAACTCCTGACCTCAGGTGATCCATCCACCTCGGCCTCCCAAAGTGCTGGGATTACAGGCGTGAGCCACCGTGCCTGGCCTTTGCCACAATTTTTTAAAGGGGAGAGGCAGAAGGAAGGTTTCAGCCTTCCTCACTTGGCGACCTCACTTTGTGCTTCTCACTCTTCACCCCTTCCCAATAGCCTAGACGCAGTGTCAGGGGCCGGTTTGGAGACATTGAGACCAGAGAGGGTGCAGAATTGTCCAAGACCACACAGCAAGTTGAAGGCACTGCCAGAACTTACACTGCATCTACAAAGTCAAACTGCCTGAACAAATAAGATAGCCCCAGGATGCCTCTCCAGGGAGTGAGCGATTTTGCTTAAGCTCCTGGTGGCAGGGGTAAGGAGAAAGGGAAGGAAGCAATTTTTCTGTTGCCTGAGCCCTGAGAATTTCCTCCCTGGGGAGAGGCACCCGCTGGTGAGGACGTGCCCGGGAAGCCTCCAATCACAAGATTAGGTGATTTCATTACTGTCTGCAAAGCTGCTGGGATGGGGGTGGTTTGAACTTACAGATAATCACCCCTGATGCAGGGCGCTGAAGATATCACAGATCCCAGAGGCTGCTCCGGTGGTGGGGCCTGAGTTGTCCCCACGTGGGGAGTGGGGCTCAGGAGCTGGAGAAAGGGAGGAACCTGCCCAAGGTCACACAGCAAAGAGGGACAAGAGACTCCCCTACAGCCACCAGAGCACTTGTGATTAAACCTGAGGCAGGTGCCGTCCCTCCTCTGCCCACAACATTCCATGGTTCCCACCCTCCTCAGGGCAAAAGCCTAAGTTATCTCACAAAGCCCTGCATGACCTGCCTCCTAACCCCTCATCACCTCGCTGCCCTCTCCTCTTCCCTCCGTCCCCCTCACTCCCTCCATATTGTCCGTGTGGCTCCAGCCAAATAGGTCTCCTCTGCCTGGAACTCTCTTCCCCCACATCCCTGACTTAAACTAATGCATTTTCCTCCATCCTATTCCCAGTCTTCCATCTTCACCCATAGCCCTCTGTGGCTCCTGCTTCCCTGGATGTAAAAGCTCAAGCCTTCCCTGCAGCCCACAAAGGCCTGCATGATCGGCCCCATCCCCTCCCTGCCCTTCCTTCCTCCCTCTCTCCCACTCTTCCCTCCATCCCAGCCCCTGCCACTCAAAAAAAGAAAACAACAACAAAAAGAAACAAACAAATGAGGATTTTGCACACACCTGGGATCTGAAAGGAATTTTCAGTGCATAGCCCATGTTTGGACTCCTCTCTGGGTGAGGAGCTCACTACCTCCAAACAGTTGCCCTTTTATCTCTGAGCAGTGCCTGCCACGAGCCAGGTCAGCCTCTGCGAAATCTGGGCTGAGTGTGAAGAGCACATGTGGAGGGAAGGGGTTAAAATGAGGTCAGGGGCCAGCACGGTGGCTCATGCCTGTAATCCCAATGCTTTGGGAGGCTGAGACGGGTGGATCACCTGAGGTCAGGAGACCAGCCTGGCCAACATGATGAAACCCCAACTCTACTAAAAATACAAAAAATTAGCCGGGCATGGTGGCAGACACCTGTAATCCCAGCTACTTGGGAGGCTGAGGCAGGAGAATTGTTGAACCCGGGAGGTGGAGGTTGCAGTGAGCTGAGATCGCTCCACTGCACTCTAGCCTGGGCAACAGAGCAAGACTCTGTCTCAAAAAAAAAAAAAAAAAAAAAGAGATCAGGATCTTAGCAGGCAGGCTGCTGTCTGGCAAAGGTTGGAAGCCCTCCTGAGGCCATGGGAGTTTGATTAACGCAGACCCTCCCTTCTGTCTGTCTTTGTCTCTCTCTTTCTCTGACAGTCTCTCCCTCTCTTTCTCCCTTGGTTTGTGTCTCTCTGCTTCTGTCTCTCCCCTCTTCTCTGTCACCTCTGTTTCTGTCTCTGAGTGTCCATGCTGTTAAAAGTCACACAGATACTGAGACAGCATTCCACCCCGACTGAAAATTGCCAGCCACCCCAGCAGTGGAATAATTGAATCGGCGGGCGGCAGGACTGAATCAAGTGAGGGCGGAAGGGGGCACATTCCCAGCTAAAAGTGGGGCCCTCGTCAGGGGGATGCGGTTTGCTATTGGTAGCAGGAACATGAGTTTGCGGGGTGGCGAGGGGCGAGTGAACTCTCACCGGCCGGCCTGGCTCCCCCCGGCTTCCCTGCTGAAGACCAGCTGAGTCCTGCAGAGAGAGCCCAAGGCCTGAGCCGTGTCTGTCTGCCCCCTCCCCCAACTTCAACACACGGAGTCTGCTTAATGCTCAAAGTCACTTGGCAGGCCCCAGTTGGGGGTTTCACCAGGATCAACAGCCAGCCAAGCCCAGCTCATCAAAGTGGGGTTTCATTCTCCATCATCCAACCATTCACACATCTGCCTTCCCCATCACGGATCCGTCCTTCACCCATCCAGCCAACAACTACCCATCCATCCATCCTCCCATTTCCCACACCCTCATACACTCACCCATATGCCCTCCCACCCATTCCCCATCATCTGCCTTCCATCCCCCAACCTTCATCTCCCGTCTCCCTTTCACTCACCTACACTCCCACCCATATACCCACCCCTACAACCCCCATCCACTCATCTACCCTTTCCTCCACCATCTACCCACAGGCCGATCCATCCTTACCTCCACTCAACCACCTACCCAACCATCCATCCATCCACTCACAATCCATCCACCCACTCATCCATTCATCAACCCAGCCATCCACCTATCCATCAACACACCCAACCATTCACTCATCCATCCATCGTTCATCCATCCACACATCCACCACCACCCACCCATCCATCCATGCAGCCATCCATCCATCCATCCATCCATCCACTCATTCACTTATCCACCTATCCATCCATTTATCCATTCATGCATGCATCTACCCATCTATCCATCCATCCATTCATCCATTTATCCATCCATCCATCTCTCCATCCATCCATCCATCCACCCACCCACCCATCCATTCATCCATTCACCACCCACCCACCCAACCATCTACTCATTTATACACCACCTACCCACCCATCCATCACACATTCATCCACCCATCCATCTGTTCATTCATACACACACACACCTTCCCATCCCCCACCCATCCACCTTTCTTCCCCTATCCCTCCATCTCCCATCCCCCATTCAACCATCCCTCCACTCACCTTTCATCCCTCTGTTCATCCATCTTCCCCTCCCTCACCCCACATTTCCCACCCACCCGTCCATCCACCCACCCACACACACACACACACACACACACACACACCCCATTGATTCATTAACGTTAGGCTTTTGCCAAGTGCCCATGTCTATGCTGGGTACTGAATATATGGGAATTAAAACAGCTGAGGCCCCTGTTCTATTGGAGCTTAGCACCCAGTTGGGAAGATAAATGTTAAGCAAACCCCGGAACACACAACTTCGTTATAGAAATTGTGGTGGTTCCTTGAGAGACGCTCAGGCCGCTCTGTGATGGGCAATGCGGGGAGGAGTTTGGGTAGGTTGGGGGGCCATAGGAGCACTCTGAGGGGGAAGGGTGTGGCAGGCAGAAGGAGCAGCATATGCAAAGCAGAAGCAGATGGAACTGCCCCTGGGGAGGGAACCTGGACAAGGAGTGGGTTTGGGGATAAGTTGCTGCTGCCAGATTGGGTGCTGCTGGGTGTGAGAAGCCTCGGGGGGAGATAGGTAGGAGTCAGCCACAGGGGGCGGCCAGAGGGCAATGGAGAGGAGAAGGGATAGCCAGAGAGATGAGAGGGAAACCAGGATGGGTGGGGTCCTAAAGCCTAGGGGAGGGACTGGGAATATCAATATCACTTTCCCTTGCTCAGATGGAGATTTGACATCCAGAGATCTGCATGGACCTGTCTCCCAGTCAAGACTCTGACCAACATCTCCATGGGAGAGGCAGAGGCTGCAGTGAGCTGAGATCGTACCACTGCACTCCAGCCTGGGCGACAGAATGAGACTCTGTCTCAAAACAAAAAAACAAAAAAACAAAAAACTCCCTGGGAGGATCACGGAAGGAGTACCCTTCTGCAGGTAGCTTCTTTTATTTTATTTTATTTTATTTTATTTTATTTTATTTTATTTTATTTTATTTTTTGGCACTTCAGCAACCTCCCTAGTAGCTGGACCCAAGCCCAGCTAATTTGTGTGTTTTTTGTAGAGATGGGGTCTCCCTATGTTGCCCTGGCTGGTCTCAAACTCCTGGCCTCAAGTAATCCTCCCACCTCAGCCTCCCAAAGTGCTGGGATGACAGGCATGGGCCACCGTGTCTGGCCCACAGCTGGCTTCTGATCCCAGCCGGGTCAGCTCTGGCTTGGGCTCCCTGGTCAGGCCACACAGACGGTGTAATAGCCTCTCTGTTCTCAGCTGTGAAATGGGAACATTTCACCCACTCCGTGAGGCCACGGGGAAGCACCAAGGGCAAGATTGTCAGGCCTCTGAGCCCAAGCTGAGCCATCATATCCCCTGTGACCTGCACGTGTCCATCCAGATGGTCTGAAGCAGCTGAAGATCCACAAACGAAGTGAAAATAGCCAGTTCCTGCCTTCACTGATGACATTCCACCATTGTGATTGGTTCCTGCCTTACTCTAACTGATTAATTGACTTTGTGACAATACACCCTCCCTGCCCTTGCGATAATGTACTTTGTGATATTCACCAGCCCTTGTGAATGTACTTTGTATGATACACCCTCCCCGCCCTTGAGAAGGTACTTTGTAATATCCTCCCCTGCCCTTAAGAAGGTACTTTGTAATATTCTCCCCCACTTTGAGAATGTACTTTGTAAGATCCACCCTCTGCCCACAAAAAATTGCTCCTAACTCCACCTCCTATCCCAAACCTTAAGAACCAATGATAATCCGACCACCCTTTGCTGACTCTCTTTTCAGACTCAGCCCGCCTGCACCCAGGTGAAATAAACAGCCTTGTTGCTCACACAAAGCCTGTTGGTGGACTCCCTTTATTTACACGGACGCGCGTGACAAACATGACCACAGCAGGACGCTATGGAGTCCTCTACACCATGCTAGCATGGCCTCTTGTCTCCTGTATCATTCATTCCTTCCTTCCTTCATTCATTCATTGAATCCAGGAGGTGGAGGTTGCAGTGTGCCGAGCTTGTGCCATTGCACTCCAACCTGGGCAACAGAGCAAGACTCCCGTATTGACGAAGTGCCCAGGCACTGTTCTGGGTGTTGGGAAGACAGCTATGAACAAAACAGACCCAGTTCCTCTGTCCTCACTGATGTTAAAGCAGAGTGAGGCTGGTCGTGGTGGCTCATGTCTATAATCCCAGAACTTTGGTTGGCTGAGGTGGGCGGATCACTCGAGGTCAGGAGTTCAAAACCAGCCTGGCCAACATGGTGAAACCCTGTTTCTACTAAAAATAAAAAAATAAAAAATTAAAAAAATAAAAATTAGCCAGGCATGGTGGCAGGCGCCTGTAATCCCAGCTACTTGGGAGGCTGAGTCAGGAGAATTGCTGGAACCCAGGAGGCCGAGGTTGCAGTGAGCCGAGATTGTGCCACTGCACTACAATTTAGGCAACAGAGTGAGACTCTGTCTCAAAATAAATAAATAAAATAAAATAAAAATAAATAGAGTGAGACAGATAATAACACACAAATGCATAATCTAATTTCAGGGAGCGGGAGGAATCCTAAAGCAAGAATCGAGGCACAGGGAGCCATACCCTTGTAATCCCAGCTACTCAGGAGGCTGAGGCAAGAGGACAACTTAAAGCCCAGGAGTTCAAGACCAGCCTGGGCAATACAGGGAGACCTCATCTCAAAGAATTCTAAAGCAAAGGAAAGCAGAAAAGAAGGACAAAAATAGAGTAATCAGGGATGGCTTCTCTGAGGAGGTGACATATGCCCTGGAAGGAAGTCAATCTGGCCAAGAAGTCTGAAGTAGGACCAAGATTAGCATTTTAAGAATTGCTTAAGAATCAGGCACGGTGGTTCACGCCTGTAATCCCAGCACTTTGGGAGCCTGAGGCGGGTGGATGACTTGAACTCAGGAGTGGGAGGCCAGCCTGGGCAACATGGTGAAACCCTGTCTCTACTAAAAATACAAAAAGTAGCTGGCTGGGCATGGTGGCCCATGCCTGTAATCCCAGCTACTTGGGGGACTGAGGTGGGAGGATCACTTGAACCTTGGAGGCAGAGGCTGCAGTGAGCCAAGATCGAGCCACTGCACTCCAGCCTCGGTGACAGACTGAGACCCTACCAAGGAAGAAAAAAGAAGGAGAAGGAAAAGAAAGAAGAAAGAAAAATAAGAAAGAAGAAAGGAGGAAAAAGGAAGAAGAAGAAAAGAATCAGCTACTTTTGAGGCAGGAGGATCGCCTGAGCCCAGGAGTTTGAGACCAGCCTGGGCAACATAGCAAGACCCCATCTCTATTATTTTTTAAGTAAATAGAAGTTTTTTAAAAAAGATTCAGCTACTTTTTTTTGAGATGGAGTCTCACTCTGTCACCCAGGCTGGATGGAGTGCAGTGGTGTGAACTCGGCTCACTGAAACCTCCACCTCTTAGGTTCAGTCGATTCTTGTGCCTCAGTCTCCCAAGTAACTGAGATTACAGGCACACACCACCACCACACCCAGCTAATTTTTTTGTATTTTTAGTAGAGACGGGGTTTCACCGTGTTGGGCAGACTGGTCTCGAACTCCTGACCTCAGGTGATCCGCCCACCTTGGCCTCCCAAAGTGCTGGGATTACAGGCGTGAGCCACCGCATCCAGCCTCGAATCAGTTACTCTTTGCAGCTGGAACTGAGAGGGAGGAAGGGAGAGAGGGGTCCACACTGCCTGGAGCCTGCTCTGGCACTTCCCATCCCCCTTCCTGGCTTACTTCTCCGTTGCGATTCAGGCTATGTGACATGCTATAAATTTTTCTTATTTATGTTGCCTGCTTTCTCCTCCCCAGACTGCTGGCTCCATAATGATGGGCCTTCCTTCCTTCAGACCTGCTTGTTCCTTGCTTTGCCTTCAGAAACTAAAACAGTGTCTGAAAATGTCTGAATGAATGAATGGATAAATGAACAAATGAACAGGCATCCTTCTCATCAGAAGGACAGGGTGGGAGGGCAATCAGCCTCCGGCCACTTCAAGAGGCCTCTTTAGGAGGTCAGAGCTAAGAGGTATAGGGTCAGGGCCCCCCATGATTACTGAGATTCTAATTAACTCTGGGGCCGAGAGGGCCACTCCGCTCAGAGGAATTATAGATAAGTTTGCATCCCAGTGTTTGAGCAGTGGCTCTGTGGGGGGGTGGGCGGTGGCTCTCCCTCCCCTGCCCTCCCATCCCCAGCCAGCTGGCCAGGGAGGCGAGCACAGAGAGAGGTCATTTGCATAGGCAGGTAATTGGTTTTGCAAATAAATCTGGTTCTTGAAATTTGTAGATTAGCAATAATACGTCTCCAGATGAGAGAGAAAGGTCATGGATGAATAAAACAACAATTAAACTTTCAGGAGATTATTAAACTAAACAGAAACCTGGCATGGGGTGGCCGAGGGAATAAGGAGCTGGGCTAGGAAGGTGGGGGGGGATGGGAGTGGGGGCATCTGCTGCCTCTGCTCCTGCCCCCAGATCCTACTACTTAACAGGGTCTGGGTAGAGTAGAATGCTCCGTGATCCTCCCAGAACAGCTTTTAGGATTCCCATTTCTCAGTCTAGAAAACTGAGGTTGAAGAAGGAAGAGGAAGAGGCCCTAGGTCACCCAGTGGGGCCACACCCCAGGCAGGAGCTGAACCCAAGCCCGTTAGCTTTGTGCTGTCCTGGGTGGCACTGAACCTTATATTGGCAAGGGGATGGGCACAATGGCTCACACCTGTAATCCCAACGCTGTGGGAGACCAAGGCGGGAAGGCCGCTTGAGGCCAGGAGTTCGAGACCTCCTTTGGCAACATGGTGAGACCTTGTCTCTACAAAATAATAATATTGGCAAGGGAATGAGATGTAAGGAAGGGCTGGCATTGACAGATGCCAATTGACAGAGGGTTCGAAGGTCGGGCGCAGTGGCTCACACCTGTTATCCCAGCACTTTGGGAGGCCAAGGCGGGTGGATCACCTGAGTTCAGGAGTTTGAGACCAGTCTGGCCAACATGGTGAAATCCTGTCTCTACTAAAAATTCAGAAAAATTAGCCGGGTGTGATGGCGCGCGCCTGTAATCCCAGCTACTGGGGAGGCTGAGACATGATAATCTCTTGAACCTGGGAGGCAGAGGTTGCAGTGAGCCAAGCTCACACCACTGCACTCCAGCTTGGGTGACAGAGTGAGACTTCATGACACACACACAAAAGAAGACAGAGGGTTCGATTCCCCTCTCTGCACTTCTTGGCTGTGTGACCAGGACAATTCCATTCTCCCGCCGTGCCTCAGTCCTTCCATGCCTATAAAATTGCGGCGAAGAGCGTTTTAGGTGTGATGTGAAATTTGCAAATGTTATCATACTTGTGTGGCAATTCAATGTGACACAGCAGCTAATGGACCGGGCACCGTGCCTGGCATGGTGTAGGTGGCCGCTTTGGGCATGCTGGGTTCTTGGCTGCAAGTAACAGAAATGTGCTCCAGGAAACAAAAGCAGATGTATAGGTAACAAAACCAAAATGTACAGGTAACTCTCCGGGTGGAAGGCAAGAGTGAAAAAAGATGTTAGCCAACAGGGAGAAACTGAGGAAAAGCACCAGGTAGCACAGCCATCTTTCGGCCGTCCTCTAGCATGCACCCTTGGGTGAGTCACCTTTCCCCTTGACACCTCAGTCTCCATAGCTCTAAAAGAGGGAAGAGTGGTGTCTACTTTGCTTATTCAGTTTCATCACTTAAAATATTGACTGAGCCCCTAAAAAATGCCAAGCATTGTTCTAGGCACTAAAGATACAACAAAGAACAAAACAGGCAGAAATTTCTGTCCTGGAAGTGCTGGCAGCCTAGTTGGGCAGACAGATAACAAGCAAATAAATCAAGAACATCTATGGGGTTTTAGGGCAGAGCACGGTGGCCCATGCCTGTAATCCCAGCACTTTGGGAGGCCGAGGTGGGCGGATCACGAGGTCAGGAGTTCAAGACCAGCCTGGCCAACATGGTGAAACCCCGTCTCTACGCAAAATACAAAATTAGCCAGGCATGGTGGCAGGCCCCTGTAATCCCAGCTACTTGGGAGGCTGAGGCAGGAGAATCGCTTGAACCCAGGAGGTGGAGGTTGCAGTGAGCCAAGATTGTGCCACTGCACTCCAGCCTGGGCAACAGAGCAAGACTCCGTCTCAGAAAAAACCCAATACGTATATATATAAACTGAGCCCGTAACGAGTGCCAAGCATTGTTCTAGGCACTGAAGATGCAGCAAAGAACAAAACAGGCAGAAATTTCTGTCCTGGAAGTGCTGGCAGCCTTGTTGGGCCAAAAGACAATGAGCAAATAAATCAAGAAAATCTGTAGGGTTTTAGAGCATGCTAAGTGTTGTGAAGAAAATCAGAACATGGAAAGTATTAGGAAGGACAAGAATTGGAGAGGGAGGGCAGGTTGCAATTTTTTTTAAGAGATGGGGTCTCTCTGTGTTGCCCAGGATGGAGTACAGTGGTGTAATCACAGCTCACTGCAGTCCAGAATTCCTGAGCTCAAGCAATCCTCCCACCTCAGCCTCTTGAGTAGCTGGGACTACAGGGGCACGCCACCATACCTGGCTTTTTTTTCTTTTTTTTGGACACGGAGTCTCACTCTGTTGCCCAAGCTGGAGTGCAGTGGTGCGATCTCAGCTCACTGCAACCTCTGTCTCGGGGGTTCAAGCAATTCTCCTTGCCTCAGCCTCCCGAGTAGCTGGGATTACAGGCACATGCCACCATGCCCAGCTAATTTTTGTATTTTTAGTAGAGTTGGGGTTTTGTCATGTTGGTCAGGCTAGTCTTGAACTCTTGACCTCAAGTGATCCACCTGCCTCGGCCTCCCAAAGTGCTGGGATTACAGATGTGAGCCACTGTGCCCGGCCTAATTTTTATTTTTTATTTTGTAGAAATGGAGTCTCACTATGTTGCCCAGGCTGGCCACAAACTCGTGACCTCCAGTGATCCTCCTGGCTGCAATTTTAAACAGGTTCATCAAGGAAGTCCCATTGAGAAGAAGACTTAGACCAGAGACCTGAAGGAGAGGAAGAAGGGAGCCAAAGAGAAATCTAGGGTAAGAGCATTCCTGGCAGGAAACACAGCCTGTGCAAAGGCCCTGAGGCAGGACCATGCCTGGTGTGTTGGAGGAACAGTGAGGAGGCCCATGTGGCTGGGGCAGAGCAAGCAAGAGGGAGAGGGGAAAGAGATGAGGTCAGGGAAATGATTGGGGGCAGATTGTGCGGGCCTTGGAGATGACAAGGAAGACTTTGGCTTACGTCCTGAGATGGCAGCCTCATGTTCACACTCTAGCATCTCCCTGAGGTAGTCACTAAAATGGTGAAGAGTGTCCACTCCTTTTTCCCAATCCATTCAATGACAGAGATTGCAGGGTGGCCCCCAACATCCATTCCCTACTTTCTTCTTTACAAATGAAACCTACCCAGCTAAAGACTGTGTTGCCCAGCCTCTCTTGCAGGTCAGTGTGACTGTTTGACATATTGTGGACAATGGGACAGCAGCAGGTATAACCTCAGAAGAAAAGAACAGGCCTTCTTCTTCCTCTTCCCCCACTGCCCTGCCTGTGTCTGGAAGGTGGCCACTGTCGCAGGGGCCGGAGTAGCCACTGAGGTCCACAAGATAGAAGTTGGGGGCTGAGGAGGCAGAGCAACAAGACTGAAGGAGCCTGGGTCCCTGGCAATTGTGGAGCCTCTGCTGCAGCCTGGGCTGATGCCCAGGTTATGAGGACAGGAGTGACCAGTGTCACCCTTGTTTAAACCATGGTCTTATGGGTTTCTGGCAACGTAGATCATGAATAATCAAAAGTTGTTTTATTTTTCAAGACTGAGTCTCACTCTGTCACCCAGGCTGGAGTGCAGTGGCACGATCTCCACTCACTGCAAGCTCTGCCTCCCGGGTTCATGACTTTCTCCTGCCTCAGCTTCCTGAGTAGCTGGGACCACAGGCACCCGCCACCATGCCTGGCTAATTTTTTGTATTCTTTAGCAGAGACAGGGTTTCACCATGTTAGCCAGGATGGTCTTGATCTCCTGACCTTGTGATCCGCCTGCCTTGGCCTCCCAAAGTGCTGGGATTACACGCATGAGCCACCGTGCCCGGCCGAATAATCAAAGGTTTTGAGCACTCTCACTGTCCCTATTGTAGATTTCAGAGTTTTTGTTGTTGTTTTTTGGAGACAGGGTCTTGCTCTGTTGCCAGGCTGGAGTGCATTGGTTCCATCACAAGCTCACTGCAGCCTTGACTTCCTGGGCTCAAGCGGTCCTCCCACTCAGCCTTCTGAGTAGCTGGGATTACTGGGATGTAATTTCTGGGATTACCTTTGACTTTTTTTGTGGAGATGGGGTCTCGTTCTGTTACCCAGGCTGGAGTCAAGTGGTGCCATCATAGCTCACTGCAGCCTCGACCTCCCCAGGCTTAAGCGATTCCCCAACCTCCACCTCCTGCGTAGCTGGGACTACAGGCGTGCACCACCACACCTGGCTAATTTTTAAATTTTTTGAAGCAGTTAGCAGGGGTTCTCACTGTGTTGCCCAGGCTGATCTTGAACTCCTGGGCTCAAGTGATCCTCCTGCCTCAGCCTCCCAAAGTGCTGGGAATACAGGCATGAGCCACTGTGCCCAGCCTTCCAGACTTTTGCTCTTCCATGCTAACACTCCCCTGCTGCAAAATCCCCATCCTCTCTCCTCTCCTCCTCCCAATTTTCCTTTGACACTTGGCCTGGCTCCTCCCACCCTGCTGCAACCAAGCTGTACCATGCCACATGCTCCACCTTTTGGCCAGCCTGGTAACTGACCCTGGCTCTCCTCTTCCTGATGCTGTCCACTTTTTTTCCAACAGACGTAGTTTTATTCCAAGATATGTTCATGGACATCCATCTTCCCCTCCACTCCTTCATCTTCATATATCCCTCCCTCTCTCTTCCAAACTTGCAGTTCCTCTAGAACCAAGCTGGGTCCTTTCAACCTCTATGTTGTGGGTTTGTTGTGATTCTGCAAGGCAGAAAGGGGACCAGAGAGGGTAAGTGGGCTGGCTGCGTCACACAGCCGAGCCATCCTCTCCAGAGGAAGCTGAAGAGTGAGCCCAGTCAAGAGAGGATAAAAGCTGGGCATAGTGGCTCACATCTGTAATCCCAGCACTATGGGAGACCAAGGCAGGCCATTACTTGAGCCCAGGAGTTCAAGATCAGCCTAGGCAACATCATCTCTACAAAAGATACAAAAATTAGCTAGGCATGGTGGTGAGTGCCTGTAATCCCAGCTACCTAGGAGGCTGAGGTGGGAGGATCGCTTGAGGCCAGGATGTGGAGGCTGTGTTCAGCTAATATTGTGCCACTGCACTCCAGCCTGGGCAACAGAGTGAGATCCTGTCTCAAAAAAAAAAAAAATATAT
>NW_016812914.1:318392-324230 GCF_001698545.2 Rhinopithecus bieti | reverse complement strand
TATATATATATGGGCATGCTGGTGCGCACCTGTAATCCCAGCAACTCTGGAGGCTGAGGCACAATAATTGCTTGAACCTGGGAGGCAGAGGTCACACCACTGCTCTCTGGCCTGGGTGACAGAGCAAGACACTGTCTCAAAATAAATAAATAAATAAAGAAAATAGAAAAGAAAAAGAAAAAAAGACATGACAGAAACTATGAACCGGCTGGGCGCGGTGGCTCAAGCCTGTAATCCCAGCACTTTGGGAGGCCGAGGCAGGCGGATCACAAGGTCAGGAGTTCGAGACCATCCTGGCTAACATGGTGAAACCCCGTCTCTACTAAAAAAAAAAATACAAAAAAAAAAAAAGAAAAAAGAAACTATGAACCTTCTGGTCTGGAGACACAGGACAGTGGGGACCCTCAGACACAGAGCCCCCCATTATTCTTCCAGGAAATCCTTCTATCATAGCTCAATTATCAAATTCCTTCTTTTGTTCCACAAACACTTACTGAGCAACTGCTGTGTACCAAGTCCTATTTGGGGTGCTGGAAACAAAACACACTCATCCCCTTTCTCCCAGGCTAGCGAGGGAAGCATGGGTGAGGTCAGACTGTGATGAAGGCACCCAGAGGAGGCCCCTGACCTGGGCCTTGGGCTTCCCAGAGGAGGTGATGTGGAGGCTGAGACGTCAAAGATGAAAAGGAGAAAGTACCATGGTCCATGCCGAGGGAATGGCAGAAGCAGAGGCTCTGAGGTGGGGTGGGGTGGGGTTGAGCCCCTAAGAGGCAGCCAGAGCAGTAAGAGATAAAGCCAGGGATGTAATAGAGGCCAATGGCCTGCAGAGCTGGGGACAAGAGCAGGGTCTTGATCTCAAGGGCAATAGGGAGCCAAGGAAGGATTTAGAGCAAGGGAGGAGTGAGACTGGATTTGCCTTTGAGAAAAGACTTTGAGGAAGGACTGGAGGGCCCAAGCCTTGAATTCAGGGCCCAGGACAGGGCTTTGCCTCCTTCACCACGTCCTCCACTCAGCCCAGGCGCAAGGAGGAAGGAAAGCCGGGAGGGGGTACCTGGCTGCCAAAAGCCCAGCCACTAATGAGCCCGGTGCGGCGCGAGCTATTTTTAGCAGCTGCTCCTCGGGACGCCTAATCGCTCCGGCCGGCTCCCGCCAGGCTGCCATGGAAACGCTCGCGCCACCGCCAGGAGCTCGGTCCGGTCCCGGCCCGCGCTGCCCGCCCTTCAGCCCGGGGCCAGGATGATGCGTGCTGCCCCCCGCCAGGAAGGAGCCCTGCCTGCCTTCCCAGCACTGCCACTGCAAGGCTGTGCGACCCCGGGGCATCTCTGCCCCTTTCTGGGCCTTAGAGGGCAAGAGGGGTAAAGGCGTGCACTGGAGGCTGAGAAGCACGTTCGAATCCCCACTGGGCCAACCACTTGGGGTGCAAGATCAGGAATGTCCCAGAATCTGAGCCCTCTTTTTGTCATCTGAAAAACAAGTCCCCGTCTCATTTAACTGCGGGGAGCACCCGCCCCGAGGAATAAGTGATTTCAGAATTCCAAACACTCATTAAGCACCTACTGCATGCCAGCCATTGCCCTAAGCTTTTTTTTTTTTTTTGACAGAGTAGAGTCTTTTTTATTTATTTATTTATTTATTTTGAGACAGAGTCTCGCTGTCTCCCAGGCTGGAGTGCAGTGGCTGGATTTCGGCTCACTGCAAGCTCCACCTCCCGGGTTCACGCCATTCTCCTGCCTCAGCCCCCCGAGTAGCTGGGACTACAGGCATCCGCCACCATGTCCGGCTAATTTTTTGTATTTTTAGTAGAGACGGGGTTTCACCATGTTAGCCTGGATGGTCTCGATCTCCTGACCTCGTGATCCGCCCACCTCGGCCTCCCAAAGTGCTGGGATTACAGGCGTGAGCCACCGCGCCCGGCCAGAGTGGAGTCTTACTTTGTCGTCCACGCTGGAGTGCAGTGGGACCATGTCGGCTCACTGCAACCTCCACCTCCTGGGTTCAAGTGATTCTCCTTCCTCAACCTCCCAAGTACCTGGGATTACAGGCATGAGCAACCATGCCTGGCCTTTTTTCTTTTTTTTAAGAGACACAGTCGCTCTGGAGTGCAGTGGTACAATTGTGACTCACTCCAGTGTCAGCCTCACGGGCTCAGGTTATCCTCCCACCTCACCCTCTGGAGTAGCTGGGACCACAGGCATGCACCACCGCGCCCAACTAATTTTTGTATTTTTTGTAGAGATGGGGTTTCACCATGTTGCCCAGGCTGGTCTCAAACTCCTGGACTCAAGTGATCCACCCGCCTCAGCCTCCCAAAGTGCTGGGATTATAGACGTGAGCTACCACCCTCCCTGGCCTAAATTTTTATTTTCATTTTTGTAGAGGCAGAGTCTTGCTTTGTTGCCCAGGCTGGGTCTTGAACTCCTGGCCTCAAGCGATCCTCCTGCCTCAGCCTCCCAGAGTGCTGGGATCACAGGTGTGAGCCACAGCGCCCAGCCTGCCCTAAGCTTTCTATGCATTCACTTTATTAATTTAATCCAGAGGCATATTACAGGTTAAGCGTTCACAGATGAAGCCATTGCTGCCAGGAGGTTAACTGGCTCTCCGGATGGGGAGGCAAGGAAGGGACCCAGGTTTACTGGATGGGGACACAGAGGGTGAGGCTTCCCTCCTCCAGGGTGCAGGTAGGGACACTGAGGCAGAGACGAGGGCAGCAAGTTGCCCAATGCTGAGAGCCCTGGAGTTCGGTTCTCTCTCGCCCACCGAGGAAAGCTATTATAGAGGGGTCGTGGGCGGGTGGCGCGGGGCAGCCCGCCAACAACTGACACCAGAGGCTATTTCAGGAGGTGTCACTCAGTTAGTTGGGACAGGCTGAGGCCCAAGGAGGGAGGACAGGAAGAACAAAGCCCTGACCTGGGCCAGGACAGGGAGGTGGAGGCAGGAAGGCAGAGTGCATGAGACTGCAGCCGTGTGACCTATGGCATGTCTGCTTTGTTGCTCCGGGCCTCAGTTTCCCCATCTATAGAGATGGGGTCTTGCTATGTTGCCCAGGCTGTTCTCAAATTTGTGGGCTCAAGCAATCCTCCTGTCTCAGCCTCTTGAGTAGCTGAGACCACATGCATACAACACCATATCAAGTTAATTTTTAACTTTTTGTAGGGACAGGGCCTTGCAGCATAGCAAGACTCTACCTCTACAAAAGAAATGAAATGGGAGAAGGGGATTTTTAAAAATTAAATTACATTTTAAAACTGACCAGGAGCAATGGCTCATATCTGTAATCCCAGCACTTTGTGAGGCTGAGGCAAGAGAATCACTTGAGGCCAGGAGTTCGAGACCAGCCTGGGCAACATAATAAGCAAAAGTTATTTTTTTTTTTTCATTCTTTATTTTTTGAGATGGAGTCTAGCTCTCTTGCCCAGGCTGGAGTGCAGCAGTATGATCTTGGCTCACTGCAACCTCCACCTCCCAGTTTCAAGCGATTCTCCTGCCTCAGCCTCTCGCATAGCTGGGACTACAGGCACAAGCCAGCACACCCAGCTAATTTTTGTATTTTAGTAGAGACCGGGTTTCACCATGTTGGCCAGGCTGGTCTCGAACTCTTGACCTCAAGTGATCCGCTCACCTCAGCCTCCCAAAGTGCTGGGATTACAGGCATGAGCCACCATGCCTGGCCAAAAGTTATGATTTTTTAGATACAAAAAATTGAAAAATGAACTGAGCATGGTCGTCCCAGCTACCCAGGAGGCTGAGGTGGAAGGATCCCTTGAACTCAGGACTTCGAAGCTGCAGTGAGCTATGATTGCACCGCTGCTCTCCAACCTGGGCAACAGAGCGAGACCCTGTCTAAAAATAAATAAATAAATAAATAAAATACAGCGAGCCAAATGCTAAAAACAGTGCCAAGTGTCACGTGATGCTACTTGTCAGCTATTATGATTCACCGGTTGCATCTGCCATGGGACATCAGGCCTTGGTGGGCTCACGGGCAAGGTGGCGGAATAGCTGGCCTCATCCCAGGTCTGAGGGTCAACCCTGAACCACCAGAGAGCAGGAGAGAGAAAAAGGAGTCCCAAGCCTAACACACAGCTGTCCTGAGCTGGCTTCCCCACTCCCGCTTCCCACTGCCCTGCCTGACTGGTGCCTGCATTTTTACCCTTAGTGCTGCCTCCATGGCACCTGTACCAGCCCCCGGGAGGAGATGCTGGAGCTGCCCAGAGCTGGGGACCCGAATGGAACACAAGCCCCCATCCTCCACTCGTCCCCGGTCACCCTGGCAGCGGGGAGGGGAAGGGAGGGGAGGCCAAGGTTACTGAGCCCCTCCCCCTGCCTGGCTATAATTAGCCCCGAGATGAATTAAACATGAGGCTGGGCTTGTCTAGGCAGCAGCGGAGGCAGCAGCATCGTCCCTGACACTATAATTGTTCCCGGGCAGCAGGCAGAGGACAGGGCTGATGTGTGAGGCTGGGGGAGGTGGGGACACTGGGCTTGGCCGTGGGAACACAGCTGTGTGGGGCCCGTGGACATCTTTGGCAGGTACGTGTGTGACCCTGAATGCCTGTGTGTGTGATCCTCAGGACTCTCCAGGCATGAGTGGGAAGGGGTGGTCCTTGGGCCTGGAGAAGGCTCAAGGCTCAGGAGCCCTGGGATGAAGGTGGCAGCCCCACAAAGGGCATGGAGGGGGGACTCTCCAACCCCATCTCCAGCAGCCCTGCGGTGGGGGTGGGGGGCCACCATTAACGCTGCTAACAGCCAGCATGGTGGTTCACACCTGTAATCCCAGTACTTTGGGAGGCTGAGGAGGGAGGATCACTTGAGGCCAGGAGTTCAAGACCAGCCTGGGCAACATTGCGAGACCCCATTTCTACAAGAAGTTTAAAAATTAACTGGGTGTGGTGGTGCGCACTTAGGAGGCTAAGGCAGGAGGATCACTTGATCCTGAAAGGTGGAGGCTGCAGTGAGCCAAGATCATGCCACTACACTCCTGCCTGGGAAACAGAGTGAAACCCTGTCTAAAAAAAAAAAGTTGCCACCATCAGTATGCACACCTTCGTGGGAAGCCCCCATTCCAACCTCCCGTCACCAAGTCCCAGACTCCCTCATCCACAGTGCCATCGGGCACTCGGGCAGCGTAGCTGTGGTTCCAGCATTCAGGCTGCCACCAGCCACTGTCATGCTGATGGGAACCTGTCAGTCCAGTTTGCAGTGAACATGCCTGTCTGGTTCTGTCTCTCCCAGGCTGGGAGCCCCCTCAGGGCTGGGTCTCTGGACCCCGCATGGCCCAGCTCGGGTAGGATTCCCATAATGGGGGGACACTTCTGGGGTCTTTGGAGTTTGGGGAGGTGGAGAGGCTGCGGATGAGGGAAGCATCCTTTAGGTCTAGAAACATCTGCAAATTGATGGACATTCTTGGGCCTCCTGGTCATCTTTCCACTCCAAAAACTATTATCCTCCCGTTTTATAAGGGAGGGAAACTGAGGCTGAGAGAGAGCCAGTGAACTGCCAAAGTGACACAACAGGGAGGGAACAGAGCCTGGAGGTCTTAATGGCTCCATTAACACCATTATCTGGGCCAGGCGTGGTAGCTCACGCCTGTAATCCCAGCACTTTGGGAGGCTGAGGTGGGCAGACCATGAGGTCAGGAGATTGAGACCATCTTGGCTAACACGGTGAAACCCCGTCTCTACTAAAAAGGACAAAAAAAATTAGCCGGACACGGCCGGGCGCGGTGGCTCAAGCCTGTAATCCCAGCACTTTGGGAGGCCGAGACGGGCGGATCACGAGGTCAGGAGATCGAGACCATCCTGGCTAACACGGTGAAACCCCGTCTCTACTAAAAAAATA
>NW_016812914.1:304581-317973 GCF_001698545.2 Rhinopithecus bieti | reverse complement strand
AAAAAAAAAAAAAAAAATAGCGGGACGTAGTGGCGGGCGCCTGTAGTCCCAGCTACTCGGGAGGCTGAGGCAGGAAAATGGTATGAACTTGGGAGGCAGAGCTTGCAGTGAGCAGAGATCACGCCACTGCGCTCCAGCCTGGGTGACAAAATGAGACCCCCATCTCTAAAAAAAATAAAAATTAAAAAATTAAAAAGGCCAGGCATGGCGGCTCATGCCTGTAATCCCCACACTTTAGGAGGCTGAGGTGGGAGGATCACCTGACGTCAGGAGTTCAAGACTAGCCTGGCTAACATGGTGAAACCCCGTCTCTACTAAAAATACAAAATTAGCCAGTTGTGGTGGTGCATGCCTGTAATCCCAGCTACTCGTGAGGCTGAGCCAGGATAATTACCTGAACCTGGGAGGCAGAGGTTGAGTGAGTTGAGATTACACCACTGCACTCCAGCCTGGGCAACAGAACAAGACTCCGTCTCCAAAAAATAAGCCAGGTGCAGTGGTTCACACCTGTAGTCCCAGCACTCTGGGAGGCCGAGGCAGGCTGATCACCTAAGTTCAGGAGTTTGAGACCAGCCTGGCCAACATGGTGAAATCCGGTCTCTACTAAAAATACAAAAATTACCTGGGCGTGGTGGCGGGCGCCTGTAATCCCAGCTACTTGGGAGGCTGAGGCAGGAGATCACTTGAGCCTGGGAGGCAGAGGTTGAAGTGAGCCAAGATTGCACCACTGCACTCCAGCCTGAGGGACAGAGCAAAAATCTGTCTCAAAAAAAAAAAAAAAAAAAAAGAATGTTTTCCTCATTCACAGCCCCTCCTCCACCTCCCCAGACTCGAAAGACCCCAGGAGTATCCCACCATTATGGGATCCCACCCAAGCTGGGGTGTGCAGTGTCCAGAGACCCAGCCCTAGAGAGGCTCCCAGGCTGGGGGAGACAGAACCAGACAGAAACCTCACAGCCCAAGCAACCAGGCCCGGTATGGGGGTGATCTGGTGGATGAGTACACGGGGCCCCTACAGACAAAGAGTGTTTACACATGGTAAATAAAGACATTCCCAGTGGGGAGGCAAAAGCAAAAAAAAAAACAAAACAAAAAACAAAACAAAACAAAAAAAAAACAAATTTCCTTTGGGAAGCCAAGATGGACAGATGACTTGAGGTCAGGAGTTTGAGACTAGCCTGGCCAACATGGTGAAACCCCATCTCTACTAAAAATACAAAAATTAGCCAGGCACGGTGGCAGGTGCCTGTAATCCCAGCTACTCAAGAGGCTAAGGGAAGAGAATTGCTTGAACCCGGGAGGCAGAGGTTGCAGCGAGCCGAGATCGCGCCACTGCACTCCAGCCTGGGTAGCACAGCAAGACTCTGTCTCAAAAATAAATAAATAAATAAATAAAGTATATAGAAAGCCACTCTGGACCAGGCGCGGTGGCTCACGCCTGTAGTCCCAGCACTTTGGGAGGCTGAGACGGGCGGATCACGAGGTCAGGAGATCAAGACCATCCTGGTTAACACGGTGAAACCCCGTCTCTACTAAAAAATACAAAAAACTAGCCGGGCGAGGTGGCGGGCGCCTGTAGTCCCAGCGACTCGGGAGGCTGAGGCAGGAGAATGGCGTGAACCCGGGAGGCGGAGCTTGCAGTGAGCCGAGATCGTGCCACTGCACTCCAGCCTGGGCGCCAGAGCGAGACTCCGTCTCAAAAAAAAAAAACCAGAAACCCACTCTGGTGCCTACGGTGCATTTCAAAATGACAAATCCCACAGCCAGAAAAGCTCTTGCAAAATAGGGGTGATTGATAATAGCTTGCACCCCACCCCCCAGAGCTATTATAAGGATAAAATGAGATAAGGAGAGTGTGTAAACCCCCAGCACATACTCAGTGCTTGCAGAGCAGCTTTTGCAACCATGGCACCAAACAAGCCCATGTAGATCTTTTTTTTTTTAACAGTTATATATTCATTTCAATGTATATAGTCCCCCAAATTTATATACAGCATCTACTCTACTCAAAAAAAAAGATCTATATCTGGGTTTTCATGGCAGGATATAAAGGTGCATTTTAGAAATAGATATATTTTGTCAGAAAACAATGGGAGGAGGAGTCGGTTTAGATAAAAATGATGGTCGGAATGAAGGAAGCCTGCAGTCAGGAACTGCTCAGAGTAATAGATTTCGCAGCCTGTTCCTGGGCCCAGTAATTAATCCTGAGGGGCTAATTAAATTCCAGTTTCCTCTCTAGCCACTAAGCAGCCTCCCTCCTGGCCTCCCTCTTCCCCTAGGGAGGCCTGGCCTGGCCCACCCCTGCCAGAGCCTTCCTCCTGCTGAGCCGCCAGGCCCCCAGTTCCCTGGGCTTAATCATCAGGAATTAAGGTTTAATCAGAAGGTTGCTTGAGAGGAGCAGCCTCCCAGGTGTACAGCCACACCGGGAATAGGGTGAGCTCAGTGAGGCGGGGTCGAGCAAACGCAGGGTCAGATGCTGTCATTCACTTCACACTTAGGTATTTTGTTCATTGTGTATGTTTTCATAATCATCGTGACTTTTTTTTTGAGACAGGGTCTTACTCCATCACCCAGGCTGCAGTGCAATGGCACTATCACGGCTCACTGCAGCCTCAACCTCCCTACCTCAAGTGATCCTCCTGCCTCAGCCTCTTCAGTAGCTGGGATCACAGGTGTGCACCACCACACCTGGCTAATTTTTGTATTTTTTGTACAGACAGGGGTCTTGGTATGTTTCCCAGGCTGGTCTTGAACTCCTGAAACCAAGTGATCCTTCCACCTTGGCCTCCCAAAATACTGGGATTACAGGCATGAGCCATCGTGCCCAGTCTCCTCATGACTTTTTTTTTTTTGAGACAGAGTCTTGCTTGTGGCCCAGGCTGGAGTGCAGTGGCACGATCTCGACTCACTCAACCTCTGCCTCCCAGGTTCAAGCAATTATTCTGCCTCATCCTCCTGAGTAGCTGGGATTACAGGCACCCGCCACCACACCTGGCTAATTTTTGTATTTGTGGTACAGATGGAGTTTAACCATGTTGTCCAGGCTTGCCTCGAACTCCTGATCTCAATTGATCCGCCTGCCTTAGCCTCCCAAAGTGCTGGGATGACGGGTGTGGGCCACCGCGCCCAGCCCTTCATGACTTTTTTCAATGCCACATCAAACTACTGTTTATCTTGGTGACTGAATTTAATGGCGCCTCCTTAAATTTTGCGCTGAGGTGAGTGCCTTGCTGTTTACCCTAATCCTGGTCCCAACTCCTCCATTCATGCACAAAGCCAGCAACTCCTAAGCATCCTGAGACCTGAAGCTCATTTCCGGTTCACCGCTGTCTGAGGACACTCTGTTATTGGGCCCATTTTATGGATGAGAAACGGAGGCCCAGAAGGTCAAGCCATTGGCTTTGGGTTCCTTGGCTAAGGGGAGGCAGAGAGGCAGGATTTGAACCTGGGCCTCCACTGAGATGGGGTTGCTGCCTATCCTGAATCCAGAGACAATGCAACCTACTTCAGAGCACCCTTTCTGGTGTTTTTGCTTTTGTTTTTTGTTTTTTGTTTTTTGTTTGTTTGTTTTGAGACCAGGCTGGAGTGCAATGGTGCGATCTCGGCTCACTGCAACCTCTGTCCCCTGGGTTCAAGCAATTCTCATGCTTCAGTTTCCCAAGTAGCTGGGACTACAGGCACACACCACCATGCCCAGTTGATTTTTGTTTTTTGTGTTTTTTTGAGACGGAGTCTCACTCTGTCACCCAGGCTGGAGTGCAGTGGTATGATCTTGACTCACTGCAACCTCCACCTCCCAGGTTCGAACTATTCTCCTGCCTCAACCTCCCGAGTAGCTGGGACTACAACCACACCTGGTTAATTTTTGTATTTTTAGCAGACATGAAGTTTCACCATGTTAGCCAGGCTGGTCTCGAACTCCTAACCTTGGGTGATCCACCCGCCTCGGCCTCCCAGAGTGCTGGGATTACAGGCGTGAGCCACCGCACCAGGCCGATAAACTCCCTTTCATATATACATCTCTCCTATTAGTTCTGTCCCTCTAGAGAACCCCAGCTAATACTTTAATATTAATCTATCAGGTGTCCTTCCCCGCTTTATACCACCCTTATCTAGTCTATGGGGGATACCAGGAATCTATCAAGTATCCTTCCCTACTTCCTGCCACCCCTAGCTGTATGTCGACTACAACAAAGAGAGAGACTTGATGCTGAAAGAAGCCCAGAGTAGGTATGAGGATTTGTTCTGCGGCTTTGACACATCCATAGGAGTTTTCTAGGTATGAGAATTTGTTCTGGGGCTTTGACACATCCATAGGAGTTTTCTAGGTATGAGTAGGGCCTGCTGAAAGGGGTTTACTGTGTATGCAAAAGCCTAGAGAAGTGAAGGAGAGTGTGACTTGTTCAGGGACTAACAAGTTTGACTCCTTGAAGCTGGAGAGGACTTGAAGGCCAGAAAAGGAGCCTGAACGTCATCCTGTTCATCCTGTTCACAGGGACATGGTCACCCAGGCTCAGCTCCACCCCCTCTCTTCCAGTTTCTCAGCTCCTTCCAACAACTGACCTGGCTCCCAGGTGCTAAGGTCAGAAGTGAATGCATCTGTGAATTAGTGAAGGAATGAATGAATGCATCTGTGAATTAGTGAAGGAATGAATGAGCAGAGGCAGCTCCTTCAAGGTTGCGTCGTGATAAATCCTTCTGAACCCTGCCCCGGTGCCTCACCGTACAGGCTCCAGAGAGGACCCTGCCCCCAAGGATCCCCACGCTGGGACTGTGGGATGGAGCTGGACACAGACACCCAATCTCTGCAGAGTCAGGGCTGGTGCTGAACGACCTTGGAGGGGAGGACATTGAGCTGGGTGCAAAGTTTTTTTTTGTTTTTTTTGTTTTTTGTTTGTTTGTTTGTTTGTTTGAGACAGGGTCTGGCTCTGTTGCCCAGGCTGGAGTATAGTGGTACAACCTCAGCTCACTGTAACCTCCACCTCCTGGACCCAAGTGATCCTCCCAACCCAGGAGGCAGAGGTTTCAGTGAGCTGAGATCGCACCATTGCACTCCAGCCTGGGCAACAAATATGGATGTGGGGGAATAGGCAAGCAGGTAGGTGGATGTGGCTGGCCGCGTGGAAAGAATGGGGGTAGTGGGGCCAGCCAAGGATCAATCAGGCACTGGTGAGAAGTTCTGGCTTTACCCCGAAGGCAATGGGAGCCATGGAGGGCTCTAGACAGAGGAGAGACATTGCCTGATTCAGGTGCTCACAGACAACCTCTGGGGGCTACAGTTGCAGCAGATTGTGAAGGGAGGTGACTGCATTGGTCTGGGAAAGTGAAAGTCATGTACCTAACGCCACGTTGTCCAATGTGGGAGCCACTGGCCACATGTAGCTATTGAGTACTTAAAATGTGACTGTTGGACTGGGCGTGGTGGCTCACGCCTGTAATTCCAGCACTTCGGGAGGCTAAGGCGGTGGATCATTTGAGGTCAGGAGTTCTAAACCAGCCTGACCAACATGGTGAAACCCCGTCTCTACTAAAAATACAAAAATTAGCCAGGTGTGGTGGCACGTGCCTGTCATCCCAGCTACTTGGGAGGCTGAGGCAGGAGAATCACTTGAACCTGGGAGATGGAGGTTTCAATGAGCCGAGATCGCACCATTGCTGAAGATTGCACTCCAGCCTGGGGGACAAGAGTGAAACTCTGTCTCAAAACACACACACACACGCATACTCTCAAACACACATACACCAGAAAAAATAGCTCATTCACAATTTTTTCTATAGATTGCATGCTTAAATGATATTTTGGCTGTATTGAGTTAAATCATATTACTAAAACTGCTTTCACCTGTTTCTTTTTACTTTTTTCTTTTTTTTCTTTTTAACTTTTTGAGATGGAGTTTCCTTCATTGTTGCCCAGGCTGGAGTGAAAAGGTGTGATCTCGGTTCGCCACAACCTCCACCCCCTGGGTTCAAGCGATTCTCCTGCCTCAGCCTCCCAAGTAGCTGGGATGACAGGCATGCACCACCACACCAGCTCGTTTTGTATTTTTAGTAGAGACGGAATTTCACCATGTTGGTCAGGTCTCAAACTCACGAGCTCAGGAGATCCACCCGCCATGGCCTCCCAAAGTGCTGGGATTACAGGCGTGAGCCACCGTGCCCAGCCTTCTTTTGACTGTTTTTTCTTGTGGCTACCAGGAAATCTTTAATTGCCCACGTTGATGGCACTTGCATTTCCAAGATGCTGCAGCCTTTGCACTGACCACCAGAGAGTGTTGTACCCTTGTGGCAGGATCAAGCAATCCGGAATCTGAAGGAAAAGGAAGTAGTTCAAACCGACGATCAGTCCTTTGTGGTTGTTGTCTTAGAAAGGTTCTTACAGCTGAGACACGTTTGCCATCTGGCATCTTTCAGCATCTAAGGGAGACAAATCTGCCTGGAGATAGGGAGTCTGCCGCTGATCCTCACACCATTTTATCCTGCTACGTGGGGGACAGAATGCGGCCTCTAGTCAACTCACAGATTCTGCAGCCTTTTTTTTTTTTTTTTTTTTTTTTGAGACAGGGTCTGGCTCTGTAACCCAGGCTGGAGGGTAGTGGTGCAATCTCGGCTCACTGCAACCTCCACCTCCTGGACCCAAGTGATCGTCCCACCCCAGCCTCCCGAGTCGCTGGGAACACAGGCATGCAACACCATACCAGACTAATTTGTGTATTTTTTATAGAGACAGGGTTTCACTATGTTAGCCTGGGCTGGTCTCGAACTCCTGAGCTCCAGTGAGCCGCCTGCCTCAGCCTCCCAAATTACTGGGATTGAAGGCGTGAGCCACCGTCTACAGCATTTATTAGATACCTACTGTGTACTTTGCTTTCTTTGCTCTTGGTGATTCTCCAAAAAACTTAACATACAAGGATTTTTCTTTTCTTTTTTTTTTTTTACTTCCCTTTTTCCAAATGAGAAAACCAAGGCTCAGAGAGGTCAGTGGTGCGATCTTGGCTCATGGCAACCTCCGTCTCCCGAGTGCAAGGGATTCTGGTGCCTCAGCCTCCCAAGTAACTGGGATCACAGGCATCCGCCATCACACCCAGCTAATTTTTGTATTTGCAGTAGAGACAGGGTTTCGCCATGTTGGCCAGGCTGGTCTCGAACTCCTAACTTCAGGTGATCCGCCCACCTTGGCCTGGCCTCCCAAAGTGGTGGGATAGGATTTTTTTTTTTTTTTTTTGGAGACAGAGTCTTGCTCTGTCACCCAGGCTGGAGTGCTGTGGCCGGATCTCAGCTCACTGCAAGCTCCGCCTCCCGGGTTCACGCCATTCTCCTGCCTCAGCCTCCCAAGTAGCTGGGACTACAGGCGTCCACCACCTCGCCCGGCTAGTTTTTTTTTGTATTTTTTAGTAGAGGCGAGGTTTCACCGTGTTAGCCAGGATGGTCTCGATCTCCTGACCTCGTGATCCGCCCGTCTCTGCCTCCCAAAGTGCTGGGATTACAGGGTTGTGCCCCGCGCCCGGCCAGGAATTTTTTTTTTTTTACTTCCCTTTTCCAAATGAGGAAACCAAGGCTCAGAGAGGGAGGGTGTATTGACCAAAGTGGCCCAGCAGAGCCACAGCCTTGCACCCAGCAGCTCTGGCTCCAATGTGTTCCAGACTTCTCCCATCAGCCAACTGCCTNGCTCACTGCAAGCTCCGCCTCCCGGGTTCACGCCATTCTCCTGCCTCAGCCTCCCAAGTAGCTGGGACTACAGGCGTCCACCACCTCGCCCGGCTAGTTTTTTTTTGTATTTTTTAGTAGAGGCGAGGTTTCACCGTGTTAGCCAGGATGGTCTCGATCTCCTGACCTCGTGATCCGCCCGTCTCGGCCTCCCAAAGTGCTGGGATTACAGGCTTGAGCCACCGCGCCCGGCCAGGAATTTTTTTTTTTTTTACTTCCCTTTTTCCAAATGAGGAAACCAAGGCTCAGAGAGGGAGGGTGTATTGACCAAAGTGGCCCAGCAGAGCCACAGCCTTGCACCCAGCAGCTCTGGCTCCAATGTGTTCCAGACTTCTCCCATCAGCCAACTGCCTCGCAACTTCTAATAAACTCCTGAGAAGCGCTGAGCAGATGCAGTGGCGCCCACGCTCTTTATCTGCCCAGATCGGGCCGGCTCAGCAGAGCAGTCAATAATTAATTCTGAATTCTGCCCATTTATCACGGCGGCAGGAGCCAGAGTGCCTGGAATCCAAATCCCAAGCCTCCATGCCCCTCGGTCACCTGGACCAAGGCACAGTAGTGGCAGGAACTAAGCTGGGGAGGGGGCTTCATTGAGCCTGGGAAGGGAGCAAGGGTGTTCCTGCCTTCCCACTGCTCCCTGGTGCTGGGTTATTAAACGCTGTGTACTGCAGCAGTGACCAAACCAGACCTCTTCCCCATCTTCATGGTGCCCACAGGCTAGTGGGGAAGACATACATTGAATGAATAATAATATTAATAATTAATGCTACAAAGAAAAAGAACAAGATGTTGTGAGAATACAAAACAACAGGAAGATGACTTGTTTTGGGGGCCTCCCCAAGGAAAGGACATTGAACCTACAAATCACAGGGTGAAAGGTGAAAGGTTGGGAGAGGGTATTTCATATACAGAAATAGCCCATGCAGGCTGGGCGCAGTGGCTCACACCTGTAATTCCAGCACTTTGGGAGGCCGAGGCGGGCAGATCACCTGGAGTTCGAGACCAGCCTGGCCAACATGGTGAAATCCTATCTCTACTAAAAATACAAAAATTAGCCGGCCATGGTGATGCGTGACTGTAGTCCCAGCTACTCAGGAGGCTGAGGCAGGAGGATTGTTTGAACCCGGAAGGTGGAGGCTGCAGTGAACTAAGATTGCACCACTATACTCCAGCCTGGGCAACAGAGCTAGACTCTGTCAAAAAAAAAATAAAATAAAATAAAATAAGAAAGAAAGAAAAAAGAAAAAGAAAAGGAAAAGAAAAGAAATAGCCCCTGAAAAAAACCTTGTGGCTGAGGCCCAGCAAGGGGTTTAGTAGGCACAAGTGTGAGGTCAGTGCCAAGTCAGGAGACCTCAGGGCCAGGCCTGGAGCCCTCATAGTGAGGCCAGCAGCCTTCAGTGGAGAGCCAGGGGCCACCAAAGAAAGAGATGGGTAAGTTTCTGTGATGTTCCAAGGGGCTGCTTCCGCCCCAGGTGCCTCACCCTGCAAGGTCAGGTGGTCGGCTCTGTGTGTTTTTTTTTTTTTTCTTTGGTTGGTTTGTTATTGAGGCAGAGTCTGACTCTGTTGCCAGGCTGGAGTGCAGTGGCGTGATCTCGGCTCACTGCAACCTCCACCTCTCGGGTTCAAGCAATTCTCCTGCCTCAGCCTCCCAAGTAGCTGGGACTACAGGCACTCACCACCACGCCCGGCTAATTTTTGTATTTTTAGTAAAGACAAGGTTTCACCATGTTGGCCAGGATAGTCTCGATCTCTTGACCTTGTGATCTGCCCGCCTCGGCCTCCCAAAGTGCTGGGATTACAGGCGTGAGCCACTGCACCCGGCCTTGTTTTTTTTTTTTTCTTATGACTGTTTTCCTTTCTGACGGTTCTTTCAAATCCATTTGGGCATGGGGATGAGTCGGGATTTGTCTGCCAGCAAACACCCA
This sequence comes from Rhinopithecus bieti, assembly GCF_001698545.2. Taxonomy (NCBI): domain Eukaryota; kingdom Metazoa; phylum Chordata; class Mammalia; order Primates; family Cercopithecidae; genus Rhinopithecus; species Rhinopithecus bieti. The sequence continues at coordinate 308,344 of NW_016812914.1, read as the reverse complement.
ATGCCGTGCAAGCAGCTCCTGACATGGCCATCCCAAACACTTCCCTCCTTGGGCAGGCAGGGAAACTGAGGCCCAGTGAGGTACAAAGAACACCCAAGGTCACTCAGGGGAAGGTCGTGTGTGGGAGGAGTTTCTGGGGAGTCTCAGGGGCCGTGTGCCTGCCCTGCAGCTTCTGTCTCTTTTCTTGGGCCATGAGCTTGACTGGGTATCCTAGTCACCATGCTGTCCTCAGAGCCCTGTAAACTGGAGGTGCTTAATCAGTGATTGTGAAATGCATGATCCCACAAGCTTCTGAAGACACCCCAGAGGTCACACTTAGGACATCAGAAGGGAAGGGGGCTCTTTTTTTCTTTTTTTGAGACGGAGTCTTGCCCTGTCACTCAGGCTGGAGTGCAGTAGGGTGATCTCGGCTCACTGCAAGCTCCGCCTCCCGGGTTCACGCCATTCTCCTGCCTCAGCCTCCGGAGTAGCTGGGACTATATAGGCACCTGCCACCACACCCAGCTAATTTTTTGTATTTTTAGTAGAGATGGGGTTTCACCGTGTTAGCCAGGATGGTCTCGATCTCCTGACCTCGTGATCCGCCTGCCTTGGTCTCCCAAAGTGCTGGGATTACAGGCATGAGCCACTGTGCCTGGGCTTTTTTTTTTTTTTTTTTTTCGAGACAGGGTCTCGCTCTGTCACCCAGTCTGGAGTTCAGTGGTATGATTATAGCTCACTGTGGTCTCAAACTTCTGGGCTCAAGTGATCCTCCTGCCTCAGCCTCCCAAGTAGCTGGGACCACAGGGGCGTGCGACCACACACAGCTAATTTTTAAATGCTTTTGTAAAGACTGGGTCTTGCCATGTTTCCCAGGCTGGTCTCAAACTCCGAGGCTCAAGCAATCCTCCTGCCTCAGTCTCTCAAAGTGTTGGGATTAGAGTCATGAGCCACCGAGCCTGGCCCAGGGAAAGAGGGGTCCTTTTCAATAGGAGATTTGAGAAAAAAAAATACAGAGACATGGAGAGAGACAGAGACTGAGATGCAGACCAACTGAGAAACTCAGAGAGACAGACATTGAAGAGAGGCAGAGATAATGAGATACAAACAGAACCACAGAGAGAAATAGAGCGACAGAGAGCAGATGAAAAAAAGGCTGGGTGCAGTGGCTCACGCCTGCAATCCCAGCACTTTGGGAGGCCGAGGCAGGTAGGTTGCTTGAGCCCAGGAGTTCGAGAACAGCCTGGGCGACATGGCGAAACCCCATCTCTACAAAAATTTAAAAATTAGCTGGGTGTGGTGGCGTGTGCCCATAATCCCAGCTACCCAAGAGCCTGAGGTGGCAGGATCGCTTGAGCTGGGGAGGTTGAGGCTGCGGTGATCTGTGATTGTGCCACTGCACTGCAGCTTGGACAACAGAACAAGACCCTGTCTCAACAAAAATAAAATAAGAGACTGAGACACAGAGACAGATGAAGAGAGAGGAGAGAGAGAGAAAGAAAGATGACAAGGTCAGAACCAGCACTGACTTGTATGGGAGCTGTTGGATGAATTACAAAGAAGGGCCCCCAGGCCGGGCGCGGTGGCTCAAGCCTGTAATCCCAGCACTTTGGGAGGCCGAGACGGGCGGATCACGAGGTCAGGAGATCGAGACCATCCTGGCTAACATGGTGAAACCCCGTCTCTACTAAAAACTACAAAAAACTAGCCGGGCGACGTGGCAGCGCCTATAGTCCCAGCTACCCGGGAGGCTGAGGCAGGAGAGTGGCGTGAACCCGGGAGGCGGAGCTTGCAGTGAGCTGAGATCCGGCCACAGCACTCCAGCCTGGGTGACAGAGCGAGACTCCATCTCAAAAACAAAAAACAAAAAACAAAAAAAAAACAAAGAAGGGCCCCTTCCTGGGGCCCTCTCACCTCTGCAGCTGGGTCCTCTTGTGCAGTGAACAACCTGCCCCACTGTCTGTGGCAGCCGGAGCAGCATCTGTCTTGATATCTCTCATTGAATGAATGCTCAGAGTTAAGAGAATGCCAGAGTCCAGCCTGGAGTCTCACAGAAAGAGAACAGACAGACAGAGGCAGGGCAGGACAGAAGTGGCAATTCCAGGTCCTGGTAGTTTCTGGCTAAACCGCTGATGTCTCCTCTGGGAACCGCCTGGACTCACTTGCCCTCTAGGAGAATTCCCTTGGACCTTCTTGGAGCACAAACTAGGTGGGCGGCCAAGGCGGGAGGTGGCTCCTCCCCGGGACGCCGCAGGCCCTAGCGAGATGGTAGCTGCCAAGTCTCACCCGAAAGTCCTCATAGCCTAGACTTGCTCAGGGTGGAGCCGAGTCTGAGAGGCCCTGGCGGGGAGCGGGCGGGATTCTGAGTTTCACGGCTCAGAGATGGGAGGGGGCTGGCCTGGGGTCACCTGGAGTAACAGTGTCACCTGGAGTAACAGCATGTGCAAAGGCCTGGAGTGGAGTGAGAGGAGGGTAAAAGAACAGCAGCCTGAAACCGTAGATGGGGTAGAATGAAGCCCAAGAGAGCTAGCTCCAAGGCCAAGTTAGGAAGCTTACACCCAGTCTTGCTTTCAAATATTTAATCTTTTATTCAGTGCACTCTCAAAACAGTATTTCTGTATCTAGTTCCAAGCTGGGTGATCCTGCGGCCCCAAAGGTAGTGATGACTCCGACTGCTGGGAGAAGACACAGACCTCCCAGTTCGGTGGATCCCCAGTGAGTCAGAAGGTGAGACTGGAAGCAGCAGCGGCCTTGAGGGAAGTAGGCTCTTCTTGAAGGATAAGAAATGGCTGCATGAAGAAGCAGGTATTGAAGCTAGGGCTTTCAAGGATGAATAGGAGCTTGCCAAACAAAGAAGGTGGGACATGCAAACCAAATGGAGGGACTGTGGCCCAAACTCAGGGATATGTGGATGGAGTAGCAGGAGAAAGACAGACTGGGGGAGCAGAAGAGTCAGTGTGAGCTTTCTCCAGATCCAAAATCAGCAGCCTGTCATTCAAGGCCAAGAAATTCCACAATAGTTCCCCTTGGCCTTGTCAAGCCTGTCAGGCCTGGAGCTTCCTCAAAGCAGCTCTGATGACTCCAGCCACTGTCATCTCCCCTTCTTGTGTCACGAGGACCGTGCACTTTGGTGCATGGTGACATTCAGTGGGGGCTGCTTTCCTTGGTGTGGCTGTGGGAACTTAGACCCATGCCTCAGTTTCCCAACCTGGAAAATGGGCTGCAGGAAGCCACTTTTGCAGCTTTATGTCTATCTCAGGCCAGGGAGGCCTTGGACAAATTATGTGAAGGAAGAAGAGAAAAATGGAAGATAGAGAGAGAGAGGGAAGGAAGGGGGCGAAGGAAGGGAGAAAGGAGAACAGATGGGATGGGAAGCGACAGGAAGAGGGAGGAAGGAAAAGGCTGTGCACCTCCCCACCCAGGTCATCACCAAGGGACAGGTCCAACATTATTATTTCAGACACGCCAGTGCTGTCGAGGCTTAAGAAATGGGTGATGATTTGCATGCAATTTGCATGAGATTTGCATACTATTTGTTAAATGTCAAAAACGCCCTGAAAATGCTTTCTCCCACCTCCACCCCCAGTCGAGAAGTGGGAAACCTTTCCCCCCCTTCCTCCACCAGCTCCCGGCATGGGCTGGGGACCTCTCAGTTCAGAGGCTACTGGGGCACCAGTCCAGAGGGTGGTGACCCTGGGCAAGCCGAAAGCCATCTGTAAAATGGGCTGTCATCCCGGCCTCTGAGCAGCGAGGCTGTCAATCTTTTTTTTTTTTTTTTTTTTTT
>NW_016812914.1:254327-304051 GCF_001698545.2 Rhinopithecus bieti | reverse complement strand
TTTTTTTTTTTTTTGAGACGGAGTCTCTCTCTGTCGCCCAGGCTGGAGTGCAGTGGCGCGATCTCGGCTCACTGCAACCACCGCCTCCTGGGTTCACGCCGTTCTCCTGCCTCAGCCTCCCCAGTAGCTGGGACTACAGGCACCCACCACCACGCCCGGCTAATTTTTTGTATTTTTAGTAGATACAGGGTTTCACCGTGTTAGCCAGGATGGTCTTGATCTCCTAATCTCGTGATCCGCCCGCCTCAGCCTCCCAGAGTGCTGGGATTACAGGCTTGAGCTACCGCCTCCGGCTGGCTGTCAATCGAGACAGGGCTCCAAAAAGATGTGCGCAGGTCCTGACACGGAGTAGGGACCAAGGAATGGAACTGGGGAGATTATTAAATGCCCCATTTTCTTGCCAAAACCTGATGGAGGAAGGTCCCTGAATATGCACAGGGAAATGAGTGACAGAGGGGATCCAGGTTCGAGATAGATGCATGTGGCCCAGCTGTTAGCAGAGTCCCAAACCATGCACGAGCAGGGATCTGGGCTGCCTCCCTCTGCTCTGTGTCCCTAACAACCTCCTTGGGCCTCGGTTTACCCTCTGCAGAAAAGAGAGCAGAAGACTCTGCTCCAGGCGGAGCTCCAGGGGACACACAGTGGGTCTCTGTGGACAGAGTCCTGGGTTAGGCACCAAGGGAGAAGTGGAGGGGGCTAGGAAGGCCCCTCTCCAGGCACACCCAGGGGCCAGCAAGACCGAAGTCATTCTGCAAAGCAGCTCCAGTAGGTCTGCCTGCCGGAGGGAAATGGGGCTCCTCTCTCTTCCCCTCCTTCTCCCCCTCCTCTCGGCCAAGCGGGAGTTGGAGGGTAGATGCCCGAAGTTCAGCAGATGCTCTGAGGGGAGACGAGCAGGAGCCCCGGGGCCAAGTGTTGCCCCGAGCTAAGCAAACACACAATCTGGGCGCGGCTGTCCCCATGGTGGCGATTTACTATCCACCTGTCCGTGCTTTGAGTCCTGCGGCCAACAGGACTCTTAATTAAAACATTATTTCTTCCCAGGCTCCGGCGTCTCTGCCCGTGGTGCCTGGAGAGTGAACACGGCCCTCGATGACATGTGCAGCCCCTGCACTCCCTCCCCAAAGACCCTCCCCAGGGCTGCACAATGTAACGTGAGGTGACGTGGCTCCGGGTCAGAGGTGCAACGGAAGCCCGGCACACTGCCCTGAGGGTCTCCACCTGGAATTCCCACAAGGCACTCCCTGCAGTGCCCCGAGATGACCTCCCATGCCTCGGCTCAGTTCCCTACCCCCAGATCCTCATCCTCTTGGCCAGAGTTCTTCAGACCCCCTTCCCCTGCCGCCCCAAGACCCTGTGCAGACAACCAGGCATCCGGATTTAAGGGAAAGGGGGAAACCGTGCAGGTACCTCCTGGGGAGGTATTTGGGGGTGGAGATAGGGCGCAGTTGGAGGCCTGAGCAGGAGCTGGGATGTCCCCATCTCCCTGCTTAGTCATTGGAGAGTTCAGTCAGGACTGGCTGCACCCCCAGCCAGGGCTGTTCACTGCACAAAGGGCCTGTGGGGGCCCCAAAGAGGGCTAGGTGCTCTCTGGCTGGGAAGGAGAGAATCCGAGAAGACTTCCTGGAGGACACTGCAATCCCAGGTGTATTGGAGCTGCAGAGAAGAGGTTGAAAAGTGCTCCAGGCAGGGGGCATGGCTTGGGCAAAGGTGTGGCTGGGAGAATGTCCTGGGCAAGAGGGGAAGTGCCTCCGAGTGCCTCTCCTGTCCCCTCTGTGCTTCTCTTCTTGCGATGCCCTCTGGATGCCCATGGGAGCTTTCCAAGGTGGCACAGTGCTTCCCACTGAAGACAGGGCACCCGGGGCCCCAACAGGGGAGCAACAGCCTCAAAGTCACACAGCAGAGCTGAAAGGCTCAAGGCTCCCTCCTGATAGGCTGGGCAGGAGAAAAAATGTCCTAGGTCCATGTCAGGGATTGGGGCTCCAGCAGGAGTTGTCTGAAGCAGTGTGTATCATCTGGTCAGGCCAGGGTTTCACCATCCACCTGGGAGCCCAGACCCTGGAACAACAGGAGGGGAAGGATACACCCGTTTCAATACAGGCCCAGGGAAGGGTGAAACACCAGTTCTCTACCAGTTGTCCTTCCCTTTGACCTAACATCCCTGACATGGACAGTGACACCTATAGTCATCCCCTCCTCCTGTGGATGTCCCTGGTGTCCTTTAAGAGGTACAGGGATGGCCCCTGGTGACTGGTGAATTTGGCTGTTTTCTTTCCTTTTCTCTCTCTCTCTCTTTTTTTTTTTTTCTGAGACAGAGTCCTGCTCTGTCACCAGGCTGGAGTGCAATGGCCTGATTTCAGCTCACGGCAATCTCCGACTCCTGGATTCAAGCAATTCTCTTGGAACGTGGCTGTTTTCTGCCACCTGATGGCAGTCGCAGGAATTGCAGGCAAAGAGTGCAGTAAAACCAAAGCTCAATCCTTCACTGTAAGGAGACAGGTAACAGAGCCCAGAGAGGAGAAGCAATTTTCCCAAGGTCACCCAGCAAGTCAGGGGCCATACGGCTCTGGTCCACATGTTAGTCCAAAGAGAAGTGAGCCACCGAGGTCATGTCCCTACCCTAGGGACCAGAAGCATAGGAAGGGGGTGATGGTCAATAACATCTGTCTCTTCTCCTTCCTGGGCCTCAGTTTCCCTATCTATGGTCTCCACAATCTCTAAGGTCCTTTCTCTGTCTCAACTACTACAATGACTTACCTGGAGTGAGATCTAGGCTCCCGGGAGGTGGGAGAAGTGTTTTCCAAAAGTGCCCTCTACCCCAGCTTATTCCTTCAGCCAATACCCGGGTCCCCTTGGTCATGGCTCTGCCTCCTCCAACCCAGACTACCTGAAAGAGGGAGACAGAAAGACACAGATTGCAGGAAAAACACAGCCCTTGCCTTGGCATTCGAGGCTTCCCTGTTCTGCCCAGTGTCTGGCTGGCGCCTCTTCCTGCCCCTGCCAGGGCTCACTTCTGACCTGGAGATTCCCTCCCCTGCATCCAGGCACCACTAGAGCTCCAGAAAAATATTCTGAGCAGCCCACTCCTTGCCTCCAGAGACAAATACATCCCACTAATATTTATTGAGCACCTACTATGTGCCAGGCACTGAACTGGGAATCCAGCAGTGAACAAGATGGATGGCAGTGCCCTCATAGAGTTTACAGTCTACTGTAGGAGACAGGTGAAAAAAACAAGTAAAGAGTGGAGAAGTTGGATGCTGACAAGTGATGGGAAAAGATATGAAGCAGGGACGGAGTGAAATACAATTTTATTATTTATTTATTTCGAGACGGAGTTTCACTCTGTTGCCCAGGCTGGAGTGGAATGGCACGATCTCGGCTCACTGCAACCTCCACCTCCCGGATTCAAATGATTCTCCTGCCTCAGCCTCCCCAGTAGCTGGGATTACAGGCATGTGCCACCATGCCTGGCTAATTTTGTATTTTAGTAGAGACGGGGTTTCACCAGGTTGGCCAGGCTGGTCTTGAACTCCTGGACTCAAGTGATCTGCTTGCCTCAGCCTCCCAAAGTGCTGGGATTACGGGTGTGAGCCACTGCGTCTCGCTGGAATGCAATTTTAAACAGGATGGTCAGGGAGGGCTGCAGGGAGAGAGGGAGTTGGGGACCTGCGGGAACAGTATTCCAGGCTGATGGAACAGCCTGTCCAGAGGCTCTGAGGCAGCGAGGAGGCCCATGTGGCTGAAGCAGAGGAGAGAGGGAGGAGGAGAAAGCAGGGAGGGAATACAGCAGGTCATCCAGGGTCTTGCAAGCCTCGGGAAGGACTTAGGCTTTGACCCTGAGGGAAGTGGGGGCCATGGAGGGCTGCTGGCAGAGGAGGGATGGGCCCTGACTCAGGGGCTCACAGGCGCCCTCTGGCATCTGCTACAGGGAAGACAGACTTGTAGGGGACAAGGGCAGGGGCTGCGGACCTGGGTGGGGGTGGCTGGGCTGGGCCAGGGGTTGAGAAGTGGGCGGATTCTGGTTAGACTTTGAAGGCGGAGCTGATGGAACCAGCTGAAAGACAGATAGAGGGCCTTGGGAGGAAGAGAGAAACAGGCTGATGCCAATGAAATCAGAATAATAACAACTGTTCCCACTAATGGAGCAGGGGGAAGGTTTAGTGATGAAGGCCGTGGCTTTAAAGCTTGATTTAAACCCTGGCTCTGCCCCTTCCCAGCTTAATCTTGCTCTGCCTCAGTTTCTCCACCTGTAAACTGCCCATGATAACAGCACCTGGCCAGGCACGGTGGCTCACACCTGTAATCCCATCACTTTGGGAGGCTGAGGTGGGCAGATCACCTGAGGTCAGGAGTTTTAGACCAGCCTGGCCAACATGGCGAAACCCAGTCTCTACTAAAAATACAAAAATTAGCCGGGCATGGTGGCAGGTGCCTGTAATCCTAGATACTCAGGAAGCTGAGGCAGGAGAATCGCTTGAACTCAGGAGGCAGAGGTTGCAGTGAGCCAAGATTGCACCACTGCACTCCAGCCTGGGTGACAGAGCAAGACTCCATCTCAAAAAAAAAAAAAAAAAAAAAAAGAGGCCAGGCGCAGTAGCTCACACCTGTAATCCCAGCACTTTGGGAGGCTGAGGAGGGCAGATCATGAGAGATGAGGAGGTCAGGAGATTGAGAGCATCCTGGCTAACACGGTGAAACCCCGTCTCTACTAAAAATACAACAACAAAAAAAATTAGCCAGGCATGGTGGCAGGCACCGGTAATCCCAGCTACTAGGGAGGCTGAGGCAGGAGAATCGCTTGAACCCGGGAGGCAGAGGTTGCAGTGAGCCGAGATCGCACCACTGCACTCTGGCCTGGACGAGAGAGCAAGACTCTGTCTCAAAACTAATAATAAGTAAATAAATAAATACTAGCATCCACGCTGGGGGCAGCCGTAAGGCCACATGAAAAACCCCTAGCATCTCACAGGCTCTCAAAGCGTGACCATGACGGAGTGCCTGCTGGCTCCCATGACGACCTGTCTCCCTGCAACGCTGCTGCCTCGAGGCAGAAAATGTTGTCACTACTGCACTTCACAGAGCGTAGAAACAGGAGGTGGCAAGAGAGGCTGGGGGAGGGAGAAGGGGGGCCCTATCTACCCGGAAGTGAGAGAGGCCCTGGCAGGTTTGTCTCGAGCAGCCCCCACGGTTTTTTTCACCCTAGGGTACTGTCTGGGCTGACGGTCCAAAGTGTTTTTCTCATTTCTCAGATGCGGAAGCTGAGGCCTCCCCGGCTGGCGCTGCACCACCCACTAGTAGCCCCTGCTCTGCCTCTACAGGTCTGGGAGTGGTCTGGGGATCTGGGGAGCTCAGAACCCATTCAATGCCCAGAGAGGGTGGGTTAGCTGCCTCGGGACACACAGCCAGGGAACAGCAAAGGCAGATAGGGGCCCCCGTCTGTTGGGGAAGACAAAGCTGGACTCCGCCATCAACCCCAGCTGTGTGTGTGGTCAGGGATGGGGCAAAGGGCAGGGCATTAGGGTGGGGTGGGAGCCCAGAGGAGGTTGAAACTCTCTCTCTCTCTCTTTTTTTTTTTTTGTTTTGAGACAGGGTCTCACTCTGTTGCCCAGGCTGGAGTGCAGTGGCACGATCTCAGCTCACTGCAACCTCCGCCTCCGGGTTCAAGCGATTCTCCTGCTTCAGCCTCCCAAGTAGCTGGGATTACAGGCGCGCACCACCACACCTGGCTAATTTTTATTTTAGTAGAGACAGGGTTTCACCATGTTGGCCAGGCTGGTCTTGAACTCTTGACCTCAGGTGATCCACCAGCCTCGGCCTCCCAAAGTGCTGGGATTGCAGGTGTGAGCCATTGCACCCGGCCAAAACTGTCTCCCCTGAAGGCTTCCATCCTCTGCCTCCAGCATGGCTCACTGGGATCTCCACCCTGGTCTCCTGTCTCCAGCCCTCCCCCCACCACAGTCCGTCCTCCCTGCTGCAGCCAGGGGTTACCTGTGAGCACTGAGTTAGGTCCCATGCCTCCTCTGCCCACAGCCCTCTATGGCTCCCACCTCCCTCAGGGTCAAGGCCTAAGTCCTCCCTGCAGTCTGCAAGGCCCTGCATGAACTAACTGCCTTGGCCTCTTCCCGCCCTCCCTTCCTCCCTCTCTCCCTTTGCTCCAGCCATACGGGCCTCCTCACTGTTCCTCCAACATGCCAGGTGCGGTACTGGCTCAGGGCCTTTGTACAGGCTGTTCCCACTGCCTGGAACACCCTTTCCTGACTCTCTGTTTAACCACCTCCTCCACATCATAGCCTGAAATGTCACCTTTCCAGAGAGGCATCCCCCAGTCACTGACCCCTCTCCACCTTCCTCGCGTCCCCCACAGCACCGACTGCGAGCTGACATTCTCCCATGCTATTATTTGGCTCTTGTCCCACGGGACTGCAGGCTCTGTGAAGGCAAGATCTGGTCTCTCTGGTCACTGCTGAATTTCAGTGCCCAGCATGGAGTCTGGCACACAGTAGGCACACAATAAATGCTGACTCTGTACTGCATGATTACAGTCTAGACGTCTGAGGGTCGTCCAGTCCCCAGACCTCATAGAAGGTACACTGCTGAGAACACTCTCTCCCAGCCCCAAGCTCTGAACCTCCATCCTTCATCATCCTCTCAGCCTCCCCCTCCCGGCTAAGATCTTCCCTCAAGAAGGCCTGGGAAAGGGACCTCTCCCGCCCCCACTGCAGCCCCAGGCTCCTGCAACAGGGTGGCATCTGAGGCTACTGCCCTCAAAACATCAACACAGGCTTGGTGACTCAAGCCTCTAGAGGGCCAGTGAGTGTGACCCCCAAAAAATCCAGGGTAATTCATATGGCCCCCGTCCCTCTCCTGTTCAACACTTCCAAGGTGGTGGTCCCAGGTCACCTTCACCACCGCACGGCCACCCCGACGTGTTTCCCAGAGCTGCCCCAGGCCAGCAGTGAGCTGTTCCTGTGGCCCCAGCGCCCTTCTCTGGAGACCCCTCCTTAGGCCAGAAGACGCCCCGCTTGAGGGCCATCTTGGCCAGGGGACCTCTTTGGGGACCCAGATATCCAAGTGTGAGTGTGGGTAGCGGGCATTAGGGTGGGGCTATGGGAGAGATAAGGGGGTAGGGAGAGACCAGAGAAGGAAGAGAGAGAGAGCCTCAGGGAGACAGAGAAAAATGGCAGAGACAAATGCACAGAGACACCTAGAGAGAAAGACAAAGAGACAGAGATAGACACACATGTTGAGACACACAGAGAAAAAAAGAGCAGAGACTAAAATGACAGAGACAGAGACACAGAGAGAGACATACACCGCGGGAAGAAAGAGACAGAAATGGACAGAGACGCACAGAGAAACAGAGACAAAAGAGACACACAGAGAGAAAAACAGCAGAGACAGAAATGGAGAGACAGAGAAAGAGAGAAAGACACGGAGAGACACACAGAGAGAAGAAAGCAGAGACCAAAATGGGCAGAGACACAGAGAAAGACAGAGACAAAAGAGACAGAGACACAGAGAGAGATGCGTGCACACACACAGACGGAAATGGACAGGGACACAGAAAGAGACTCAGAGAGACAGAGAGAGAAAAGCAGCAGAGACAGAGACAAATGGACAAAGAGACAGAGAGACAGGGAGAGAGAGACACACATACAGACACAGAGAAAAACAGACAAAAATGGACCGAGAGACAAAAGAGACAGACACGGAGACATAAGGAGAAAAACAGCAGAGACAGAAACGGGCAGAGACACAAAGAGACAAAGGGGAAGAGAGACAGAGACACACACAAAGAGGAAAACAGCAGAGACCAAAATGGGGAGAGAGACAGAGACAAGAGAAGGGGACAGAAATGAGAGAGGGAGACAGAGATGAGGGAGAAACAAGGAGGAATACAGCAGAGATAGAAGTGGGCAGAGACACAGAGAGACAGAGAAGAGAGACAGAGACAGAGATGATCACAGGCAACCAAACCATCAGGGAAAGAAAGAAAGAGAGGCAGAGACAGAGGGAGACACACACAGCGAGGAAAAAATCAGACATCAAAATGAGCAGAGACACAGAGACAGAGAGAGAAAGATGAGGAGACAAAGATGTCCGCCCGCCCAGACACGCCCGGCACGCAGTGGGCAGGCCCGGCCCGGCGGGGCGGGGCGGGTGCCACGGTCCCCTCAGGCGTCCGCTCCCCACTGCTGACCCCAGAGTGCTCCCGGGGGTCCGAGGTGGCCACGCACGACAGAGCCATCAGTGGGGTCATCCCAGCCAAGGAGACGCTCGAATGTCCAGGGGGTTACATGGTGGAGGCGCCAGGGAGGGAGGCTGGGAGGCCACTTTATTTGATCTTTTTAAGGTCAGAATCTCACTCGGTCGCCCAGGCTGGAGCAGGGGCACAATCATGGTTCCTTGCAGCCTCGACCTCCCGGGCTCAAGCGATCCTCCCGCCTCAGCCTCTCCAGTAGCTGGGACTACAGGCCCTGCCACCAAGCCCAGCTCATTTTTGTACTTTTTGTGGAGACGGTGCCTGGCTGTGTTGCCCAGGCTGGTTTTGAACTCCTGACGACAAGCAATTCTCTGCCTCGGCCTCCCAAAGCGGTGGGATTATAACCCTCGGCCACCACGCTCAGCCTACATTTAAAAAAATAATAAATTTACTTTTAGGCCGGGTGCAGTGGCTCACGCCTGGAATCCCAGCACTTTGGGAGACTGAGGCAGGCGGATCACCTGAAGTCACGAGTTCGAGACCAACCTGGCCAACAAGGTGAAACCCCCGTCTCTACTATAAGTACAAAAATTAGCCAGGCGTGGTGGCACGTACCTGTAGTCCCAGCTACTCAGGAGACTGAGGCAGAAGAATCGCTTAAACCTGACAGGCAGAGGTTGCAGTGAGCTGAGATCGCACCACTGCACTCCAGCCTGGGTGACAGAGCAAGACTCCGCCTCAAAAAAAAAAAAAAAAAAGAGGGAGAGAGAAAAAAAGAAGATGAAAGAAAGAGAAGAGAAGAAAAAGAGAAGAGAAGAGAAGAGGACAGGCGCAGTGGCTGACGCCTGTAATCCCAACACTTTGGGAGGCCAAGGTGGGCGGATCACCTGAGGCTGGGAGTTCGAGATCTGCCTGACCAATACAGAGAAATCCCATCTCTACAAAAAATACAAAAAAATTAGCCAGACGTGGTGGTGCGTGCCTGTAATCCCAGCTACTCAGGAGGCTGAGGCAGGAGAATCGCTCGAACCCAGGAGGCGGACATTGTGGTGAGCCGAGATACGCCACTGCACCCCAGCCTGGGCAACAAGAGGGAAACTCCGTCTCAAAAAACGAGAAAGAAAGTAAAGAAAAAGGAAAATAAAAGAGCACCTGCTGAGTGACAGTCTTCTAGGTACTTTATTGGGGTGGGGGAAGCATCTCTTATTTTTCCCATGACACTATGACTTCCCATTTTACAAGTGAGAAAACTGAAGCATGGAAAAGAGATTTCCAAGAGGAAACAGAGAAAAGTGGCAGAGCTGGGATTCGAACCCAGGCCACCTAGCATGAGCAGTTTGGTTGTAATCCCTTCATCACACAAACATCACTTATTTTTTTTTTTTTTTTTTTTTTGAGACGGAGTTTCTTCTTGTTGCCCAGGGTGGAAGTAACATACTGGCACGATCTTCGGCTCACCACAACCTCGCCTCCCCAGGTTCAAACGCCGAATTCTCTCCATGCCTCAGCCTTTCTGAGTACTGGGATTACAGGCATCGGTGCCACCAAGCTGGCTAATTTTTTCTATTTTTAGTAGAGACGGGGTTTCTCCATGGTTGGGTCCAGAGCTGGTCCTTGAACTCCCGACTCAGGTGATCCACGCCACCTCAGCCTCCCAAAGTCGCTGGATTACAGGCGTAAGTGAGCACCACGCCGGCCCCAAACGATCACTCTTACACAAACCATAGAGTTCAGATGAAGTTTCTAATTATTATTATTAATTATTATTTATTTTTTTGAGGCGGAGTCTCGCTCTGTCGCCAGACTGGAGTGCAGTGGCGCAATCTCGGCTCAACTGCAGCTCCGCCTCCCGGGTTCACCGGCATTCTCCCTGACTCCAGCCCCTCCTGAGTAGAGCTGGACTACAGGCGACCCGCCCTCGCCCGGCTAGTTTTTTGTATTTTTAGTAGAGACGGGTTTCACCATGTTAGCCAGGATTGGGTCTGTGATCTCCTGAACGTCAGGTGATCCGCCCGTTCTCCAGGCCATCTACCCCAAGTGCTGGGATTACAAGGCTTTGAGCCACTGCGCCCCGCTAATTTTTTTTATTTTTGAGATGAGTTCTCACTCTTGTCACTGCCAGGCTTGGAGTGGGCAAAGTGGCAATATCATATCTCGGCTCACTGCAGCCTCCACCTCCCAGGTTAAGCGATTCGTCCTGCCTCAGCCTCCTGAGTAGCTGCAGATTGTACAGGCGAGGTGAGCTCCATGCATGCCCAGCTAATTTGTTGTAATTTTGTAGTAGAGACATGGTTCACCGATGTTGGTCCAGGCTGGTCCTCGAACTCCTGACCGATCAAGTGATCTGCCTGCTCGGCCTCCACAAAGTGCTGGGATTACAGGCGTAAGCCACCATGTGTCCAGCCTTTTTTTTTTTTTTCACCTTTCAGATGGAAATTATTTTTTTTTTTTTGGAAGGTGGAGTCCTCGCTCTGTCGCCCGGACTGGAGTGCAGTGGCCAGATCTCAGCTCACTGCAAGCTCCGCCTTCGGGGTTTACGCCATTCTCCTGCCTCAGCCTCCCGAGGAGCTGGGACTACAGGCGCCCGCCACCTCGCCCGGCTAGTTTTGTATTTTTTTTTTAGTAGAGACGGGGTTTCACCGTGTTAGCCAGGATGGTCTCGATCTCCTGACCTTGTGATCCGCCTGTCTCGGCCTCCCAAAGTGCTGGGATTACAGGCTTGAGCCACCGCGCCCGGCCCAGATGGAAATTTTAAAGAAAATGCAAACCAAATTAAATTCCAGATGGCCCCTTCAACCCTTGTTCCCAGTGAAAGAAAATATACAACTATTAGGAGAAAACATAGAAGTTAAAAATAAAAATAATCTGGGCTAGGCGTGGTGACTTACACCTGTAATCCCAGCATTTTGGGAGGCTGAGGTGGGCAGATCACAAGGTCAGGAGTTCGAGGCCAGCCTGGCCAATATGGTGAAACCCGGTCTCTACTAAAAATACTAAAATTAGCCAGGTGTGGTGGTGCCTGCCTATAATCCCAGGACTCAGGAGGCTGAGGTGGGAGAATCACTTGAAACCAGGAGGCGAAGGTTGCAGTGAGCTGAGACCACGCCATTGCACTCCAACCTGGGTGACAGAGTGAGACTACGTCTCAAAAAAATATAAAAATAAAAATAATCTTACTGTGTTACAGCATATTAAACCCAGAAACCTTTAATTAAAAGATTAATAACTGACTACAAATATAAAATTCCTACACACATATGCACATTAAAAAAATACTAGAAGATCAACAGGCAACATCAAGGAGGAAAGTTTCCCAAAACATGATAGACCAAAGACTGATTTCCTTAATATGTAAAGAGCATTTGGAAATCAATAAGGATTAACAAGTCAATTGAAAACTGGGCAAAGTGGCTCACTCCTGTAATCTCAGCACTTTGGGAGGCCAAGGTGGGTGGATCACCTGAGGTCAGGAGATCAAGGCCAGCCTGGACAACATGGTGAAACCCTGTCTCTACTAAAAATACAAAAGTTAGCCAGGTGTGGTGGTGGGTGCCTGTAATTCCAGCTACTTGAGAGGCTGAGGCAGGAGAATGACTTCAACCCAGGAGGTAGATGTTGCAGTGAGCCAAGATTGCGCCACTGCACTCCAGCCTGGGCGACAGAGTGCCTGTCTTTAGAAAAACAAAACAGCCAGGCGCAGTGGCTCAAGCCTGTAATCCCAGCACTTTGGGAGGCTGAGGCAGGCAGATCACGAGGTCAGGAGATCCAGACCATCCTGGCTAACACGGTGAAACCCTGTCTCTACTAAAATTAGCCAGGCGTGGTGGCGGGCACCTGTAGTCCCAGCTACTTGGGAGGCTGAGGGAGGAGAATGGCGTGAACCCGGGAGGCGGAGCTTGCAGTGAGCTGAGATCCAGCCACTGCACTCCAGCCTGAGCGACAGAGCAAGACTCCGTCTCATAAAAAAAAAAAAAAGAAAGAAAGAAAGAGGGAGAGAGTGAGAAAAAGAAGAGGAAAGAAAGAGAGAGGAAAGAAAAGAAAAGAAAGAGAAAGGCTGGGCGCGGTGGCTCGAAAAAAAAAAAGAAAAACAAAACAAACAAATAAAAAATACTAGAAGATCAACAGGCAACAACATTAAGGGAGAACAGCTTCCAAAACATGATAGACAAGAGCCTGATATCCTTAATATGTAAAAAGCATCTAGAAATCGATATGGATTAACAAGTCAGTCAAAAAAAAGGTGAGACATGAATGGTTTTTTTTGTTGTTTTTGTTTTGTTTTTTGAGCTGGGGTCTTGCTGTTTCCCACACTGGAATGCAGTGGCGCAATCTTGGCTCACTGCAACTGTGTACCACCCCTCCCAGCTAATGTTTTGTATTTTTAGTAGAGACAGGGTTTTGCCATGTCGCCCAGGCTGGTCTTGAACTCCTGGGATTCAAGCAATCCTCCCGCCTCAGCCTCCCAAAGTGCTGGGATTACATCCTAAGCCACCGCACAAAAACAGTTTTCTGAAAAGGAGATACAAACGTCTTCTGGGCATAGGCAAGGGAGTTCATTCTCGCTCATGGTAACCTAAATATAAAATAAAACTACCATGAAATACCTTTTTCTTCTTTTCATCCCTCTGGCTGGTAAAGATGAAAAAGTCTGAGCATTCGCTGTGTTTTCAGGGTTTGGGGAAAAGAGCAGCCTCATGCTGTTGGGGTTCAGAGTGTGAAATGGTGTAAGCTCTCTGACAATAGCTGTTTGAAAAAGGTATAAGCCAGCAGTGTCCTTTCTGGGAAGGTATCTTTGTGCACAAAGAGAGATGAGAACATAATACATGTGCCAAGAAATTTACATGTAACACAGCAAAGTAGGAGGCTGGCACAATCCCTGACCTCCTTGAACAAAGGAGGGAAACTGAGGCCCGGAGAGGAGTAGTGGCAGAATGAGAACCCAGGCTGGGCTGGTCACTCTCTGGGGAAGGTGGGAGGCTGGCTCAACCTGAAGAACTAGGTCACCATGGCCCCCAGCCACCTCCCTGTTCAGGCTGAATTCCAGGCCTCGCCCATCATAATTGCTGGTGTCCAAGAAGGTCAAAGGGAGGCCTGGGGACACTTGGCTTCAACATGGGGAGGCCACGCTGAGCCCTGGGAGTGCTAGGTGCCACTTCCAGTTAATTCTGACTTTCTCATTAAGCTGTTAGGAAAAGCCTGGTGGCTGCAGGCGACCGGCCCTCTGCCTGGGTCTGTGGGTTAGAGGGATCATGGTTTCTGCCTCGAGACACCGTATTATCTGTGGTGGGCAATTATGGAAGATCCAGGCAGACACTGACAAGCTCAGAGAATCCCTGAGCTCTGGAGTCTGGGAGGCTTAGAACTGTGGGATCACTGAACACACAGACTCCTCAGATCTTAGAACAGCTGGTGTTTTGTCCTCCTCAGAGCTCTCTAGTGGGTGGGTGGGGGCTCTGAGCGGTAATCACCAGACATCCCCTCTGGCTGTCTTAGGGGAGAAAAAGATGCAGTAGTAAGTTTTAAGAAAGTTCAGCAGGAAGCAAGAGGAATAGGCTTTTAAAAATGGGCCAGAGGCGGGGCACGGTGGCTCTTGCCTGTAATCCCAGCACTTTGGAAGGCTGAGGCAGGAGGATTGCGTGAGGCCAGGATTTCAAGACTAGCCTAAACGACATAGTGAGGCTCTGAGTCTACAAAAAAAAAAATTTTTTTTTTTTTTTTTTTTTTTTTTTTTGAGACGGAATCTCACTTTTTCACCTAGGCTGGAGTGTGTGGCACGAACTCAGCTCACTGCAACCTCCACCTCCCCGGTTCAAGCGATTCTCCTGCGTCCTGAGTAGCTGAGATTACAGGCATGCGCCAACACGCCAGGCTATTTTTATATTTTTAGTAGACACGGGGTTTCACCGTGTTAGCCAGGCTGGTCTCGAACTCCTGACCTCAAGTGATCTGCCTGCCTCAGTCTCCCAAAGTGCTGGGATTACAGGCACGAGCCACCATGCCCGGCCAGAATTTTAAAATTAGCTGAGCATGGTGGTGTACACCCCTGTAGTCCCAGCTATTCGGGAGACTGAGGCAAGTGGATCACCTGAGACCAGGAGTTGGAGGCTGCAGTGAGCTATGATTGTACCACTGCACTCCAGCCTGGGCAACAGAGCAAGACCCTCTCTCAAAAAAAAGAAAGAAACCTCTTCTACATTACAAGAGTCAAAGTATCTATAATTCCAGAATGTGGCAATGCTAAGGGCAGTGGATATGTTACAGATGGGGGCAAGTGGGCCCGGCACCCACCCTCCTTCCCTATTTGCCTACAGGATTGGTGGAATATGTAGGTCCCCCACCCACACTTCTCCCTGCTGCCCAGCCTCTGATGAACAGGCATTCTGGCCTATGTTGTTTTATTTTATCTTATTTTATTTTATGAGACAGGGTCTTGCTCTGTCACCCAGGCTAGAGTACAGTGGCATGATCACAGCTCACTGCAGCCTCAGCCTCCCAGGCTCAAGCGACCCTCCCACCTCAGCCTCCTGAGTAGCTGGGACTACAGGCACGCACCTATAATCCCAGTTGTGGTGGCGGGTGCCTGTAATCCCAGCTACTCCAGAGGCTAAGGCAGGAGAATCACTTGAACCCAGGAGGCGGAGGTTGCAGTGAGCCAAGATCGTGCCACTGCACTCCAGCCTGGGCAACAAGAGCGAAACTCCATCTAAAGGAAGGAAGGGATGAAGGGAGAGAGGGAGGGAAGGAGCAAAGGAAGGAAGGAGGGAGGGAGTCAGGGAGAGAAGGAGGGAAGGAGGGAAGGAAGGAAGGAAAGGGAGGGAGGGAGCAAAGGAAGGAAGGAAGGAAGAAAGCAAGAAAGGAAGGATGGATACACTGCCAGGATGTTTGTTGGGCAAATGAAGGTTTATGGTGGTCCCTGTTGGCAAGTTGTGTTTTTCTAGCCTCATTCTATTAGAAACAAAGGCTATTTACCACCAACATGTTTAAACAAAGTAGCGTTCCTCATATATAAAGAGTGGTTAGAAATCAATAAAAATAAAGCAACACATGCAAAGAACGTGGATACACTTTGGACACACAAAAGACATAGGTGGGAAATTGTAAAAGACTCGTGAAAAAGTATTTTGCCACTCTAATATTTGACAAAAAGTTCCAATAATAGTTTTTGTGAAGGTACAAGGCAGTGAGAACTTGCATACATTGCTGGGATAAGTTAGTACCATCTTTCTGGAAGGCAAAATGGCCAAGTATATTGAAAGCCTTTGATGGAAAATAACCATAATGACTCACATTTGTGGAGTGACAACCTCATTTATTATCTTTCCCCATCAGAACAGAAACTCCCCAGCGGCTATTTTTTCTGTTCTGTTCACCACTGAGTTCCTGATATCTGAAACAACTCAGGCCCCTGATTTTTATACCCAGCATGATCCCATCTACTCAGTTTTCTGAAGTTTGAGAACCACTGAGCTAAGCTAAAAGGGAAGTTTTTATGCAGACAGACATCCGAGCATCCAATCTATTTAGGCCTTTTTGACAACCCTCAAGTTCTTAGCAGTGAGTGAAGAATTCTCAGGGGTTCCCCACTGACCCATAGGTTAATAGTTGTGCTTGTAGTTATTAGAATTAAACTAGATGATTTTTCTTTCCTTTTTTTTTTTTTTTTTTTCCTTGAGGGAAGGTCTGGCTCTGTGTCACCCAGGCTGAAGTAAGTGCAGTGGCATGATCTCAGCTCACTGCAACCTCTGCCTCCTGGGATCAAATGATCCTCCCACCCCAGCCTCCCAAGTATCTGAGACTATAGGTGCACACCATCCTGCATGGCTAATTTTTTTGTTTTGTTTTGTTTTGTAGAGATGGCGTTTTGCCATGTTGCCCAGACTGGTCTCGAACTCCTGGACTGAAAACAAATCTGCCCACCTTGGCCTCCCAAAGTGCTGGGATTCCAGGCATGAGCCACCACACCCAGCCTGAGATAATTTCTCACACTGAGTCTTTAGAATGCACCAGGCAGTGTTCAAGGTTTTACAAACCTCAACTCACCTCATAGCAATGCTATGAGGTAGGTGCTAATATCAGACCCATTTGTTTTTTACAATTTCTTTTTGTTTTGTAGTTTTTTGTTTTTTTTTTTGAGACGGAGTCTCACTTCGTCACCCAGGCTGGATTGCAGTGGTAGGATCTCGGCTCACTGCAAGCTCCGCCTCCTGGGTTCATGCCATTCTCCTGCCTCAGTCTCCTGAGTAGCTGGGACTACAGGTGCCGCCACCACGCCCGGCTAATTTTTTTGTTTTGTAGTAGAGACGGGGTTTCACCGTGTTAGCCAGGATGGTCTCGATCTCCTGACCTCGTGATCTGCCCACCTCAGCCTCCCAAAGTGCTGGGATTAAAGGCGTGAGCCACAGCGCCCGGTCGAATATCAGGCCCATTTTACAGATGAGGAAACTGAATGCACAGCATGAAAACAGTACCCGATCCAAGGCCTGGTACATAGTAGATGCTTAGTTTGAGCAGGATCCGAATCTATGGTCAGACCCATAGACACAGCTCCATGAACAGTCGCTCCTGTCTCTCCAGGGGGCCCCAGGAAGCACTTCATAAATGTTTCAGTTCTTCAATTCTTTGGTGAATTCAAGAACCGAAACAACACAGAGCCTCCAGGAAAGGTGAGCAGGGGCCGGAGAGGTAGCTTTCCAAGGGGCATGGAGACATGAGGCACACAAGTCACTGGCCAGCCCAGATACACCACAATGTACACAGCATGAGGAGAAGTCAGTCACACAGAGCCACAGACACACCCAAGGCAAATACAGCCGTGATATGTAGCAAGAGAAAAATGAGACACGCAGTCACGCGCACAGAGACACATGCCCCCCAGAGCAAACACAGATACACACAGGGACACACGCCCCGTGACAAACGCAGATGCACACAGAGAGACACACAGCCCTAAGCCCCACACACGGAGATTCACCAGATCCACACCCCAAGACAGAAGCAGGCACGTCCACTCCTGAGGCCAATACGAACTCACTCTAAGAGAAGCACAGACACACACACCAACAGGGCCTTCGCCTACGGGCGGCCGGGTTGGGAGGCTCTGCAGACCCCCGATCCTTGAGGAAGCCCTCATTCCAGCCTCCACCTGCGCCCCCAGGGCCTCCCACGAAGGTGGTGTTGGGCCCGTGGGGGAAACTCAAGGCGGGCAGAGAGATTGGGCTCCCGCAGCAGGAGGGGCCCAGCCGGGTCGGCTGCGCAGCAGAGCGTGGCTCTTGGGCGCCACCTAGTGGACACATGGAGTGGAGGGTCCGGCTGCCCCAAGGGCAGATCTACAACTCCACAGGTCCTGGGTCCATCTGTTTCTGCTTTTGTGTCTAATGCGTCCCTGTGTGTGTGTTTGTTTCATTCTGTGTCTCAGTCTCTGTCTCTCTTCTCCCTGAATCTCTCTTTTTCTGTGTCCCGGTGTCTTTCTCCATCCTTTTTTCCCCTTCTCTCCCTGCCCACGGCTTCTCCCACCTCCAGAGCCTGAGGCTTCAGGCATTTCCAGTGACCCGGCACCCCCCACTTATTGCCGCATCTGTTGGGCCCCGTCCCTCGTCGGCATCTTGGTCCCCATGAGTGTCCACCTGCTATGACTCGGCCAGGGGCTGAGTGGGTGGGGGGGGATACCCAACGGAGTCTCACTCGGTCGCCCAGGCTGGAGTGCAGTGGTGCAATCTCGGCTCACTGCAACCTCCCAGGTTCAAGAGATTCTCCTGCCTCAGCCTCCCGAGTAACTGGGATTACACGCATGCGCCACCGCACCCGGCTAATTTTTTGTATTTTTAGTAGAGAAGGGGGTTTCACCATATTAGCCAGTATGGTCTCGATCTCCTGACCTCATGATCCGCCCGCCTCGATCTCCCAAATATATATTTATTTTTTATACAGAGTCTCGCTCTGTCGCCCAGGCTGTAGTGCAGTGGGGGGATCTCAGTTCACTGCAACCCCCACCTCCCGGATGCAAGTGATTCTCCTGCCTCAGCCTCCCGAGTAGCTGGGATTACAGGCATGCGCCACCACACCTGGCTAATTTTTGTATTTTTAGTAGAGACAGGGTTTCACCATGTTGACCAGGTTGGTCTCAAGTGATCCGCCCACCTCAGCCTCCCAAAGTGCTGGGATTACAGGTATGAGGCACTGTGCCCAGCTGTGCCCACCAGTTCTGCCAGCCTGCTTGCTCCTATGTTCTGGTCTTTGGAGCAAGGATCCCCAAACTGGAGGTGGCTTCTGGCCGCCATACTGTGTCTTTGTCCTAACAGACCCAGGGCCCTGAGTCCAGTGTGACTCGCCCCTCCTTCCCCAGGGCTGGCTGGTGCTAGCTTCCTGGAGGTGAAGGTGCTCATGGCATGGGGAGACTGGGGGCACAGGGACAGTGAGGATTTGGACCTCAAACAAGGAAGGGCCTGAAGAGAGACATTTGAGTGTTACCCTTGAACCTTTCCAGGAGGGCTGGTTCTCTTCTTCTCAAGGGCTGAAAACCCTACAGGCTGGTGGTCCCATCCCCGATCAGCCACTGCAGCCCCAGGTCCCCATGTTCCTGCCTGCTCTTGCTCAAAGGTGCTAGGCCAGGTGCAGTGGCTCATGCCTGGAGTCCCAGCTACTCAGGAGGCTGGGGCATGAGGATTACTTCCAGGAGCTCAAGGTCGCAGTGAGCTATGATAGCGCCGTTGTACTCCAGCCTGGGCAACACAGCAAGACCCCATCGCTCCAAAAAACAAAAAAAGGGTGGGAGGCATGCCTTTCCTTCCTGGGGGCTTCTGCAAATCCTGTTCCTTCTTCTGGAAAACACTTCCGGGGCTCCTTCACTCCTCGTGGCTTAGGCCTGCCCGGTCCCCTCCTCCAGGAAGCCAGTCTCATTCCAACCCAAGACAGCAGGAACCTGCAGGCTTGTCTCAGTCATGGCTGCAATCCTGCCATGGAGCCCTGCGCGCAGTAAGTACCCAAGAAGTGTTTGCTAAGTTAAATGAGCAAGAAAACAAAGGACTCAGAGCCCAGCTCTTCAGCCTGGATTTCAGCTTAACTTGCTTGGCAGGGGGCCTTGGCCAAGTGGGTTTCCTTCCTGCTTTGGGCACTGTTTCCCCAGCAATGGAGCGAGGGGACCATTCCTGGACCACTTGTGACATCTACCCTGCTGGGTTTCATTTCAGCTGAGTCTGTAAATATTTGGTCTGCTGTGGCCAGCAGCATCCACGCAGTGGAAGCTTCAGTGCCTTTTACGAGCTCTCTGCGAGGTCTGATGTGCGTTTTCTGTGGCTGGGTACACGGGGCACCCCAGCAGTTTCACAGCTGGTTGGCACGAGGCGGCTATGATTGCAAGACTGGAAGAAGCCAAGAGACACCATCGGTGGTTTCCAGCACTTAACTCCACAGCGTGCAACATTGGAGAGGCCAAAGCGGGGCCTCTTGTTTTACAAACTGTAATGCAACATTATAGATTACAGCTGTGACGGAAATTGAGCCCAAAAGATTCCCCTTCCCTAAGTCTGTGGGTCACACTTAATTTCTTAGGGGGCAGAGGGAAGGGATCTCTGTTGGGCAAGGAGTTGGGAAGCCCTGGTTTAGACCTGTCTCTTGCTAAAAAATTCAAAGAGCTGCAACCACTTGCTATGCACCTACTGTATGGCAGATATTGCATAAAGCGCTTTTTTTTTTTTTTTTTTTGAGATGGAGTCTCACTCTATCTCCCAGGCTGGAGTGTAGTAGTGCAATCTCAACTCGCTGCAACCTCCATCTCCCAGGTTCAAGCGATTCTCCTGCCTCAGTCTCCTCAGTAACTGGGATTGCAGGTATGCGACACCGCGCCCGGCTAATTTTTGTATTTTTAGTACAGACGGGGTTTCACCATGTTGGCCAGGCTGGTCTCAAACTCCTGAGCTCAGGTGATCCACCAGCCTCGTCCTCCCAAAGTGCTGGGATTACAGGCGTGAGCTACCGCGGCTGGCCAAAACCTCCATTTTAAAAGGCTGTGCACTGGGGAGATGCAGATGCCTGCCCCAGTGATGCCTATGTGGTAGAGTGCCGACAATAAACAATGCTGTAGCGAGTGGTCAGAGCCACGAGCACAGGCAGGTGTGACAGGGACAAAGCAGAGGGTGATGGGCACTGCTGATCCAGTGGTGAGAGGAGACCTCTTGCAGGGGGTGGCCATATGTGGCTGGCTGGTCTCTTCAGTCACAGCCAGTACCACAGTGTTCTTTCTTGAGACAGCCTGTCACCCAGGCTGGAGTGCAGTGGCATGATTACAGCTCACTACAGCCTCTGCCTCCTGAGCCCAAGTGATCCTCCCACCTCAGCCTCATGGGTAGCTGGGACTACAGGCGTACACCAGCAGCCCAGCTAATTTTATTTTTTTGTACAGATGGGGTCTTGCTACGTTACCCACACTGCTTTCAAACTCCTGAGCTCCGGTGATCCTCCCGCCTCAGCCTCCCAAAGTGCTGTGGATTATAGGCGTGAGCCACCGGGCCCTGGCTCACAGACGCCCAGGAAGCTCTCCCAGGAGGACAGTGTCTCAGGTCCTCAGTGCCTTATGCTCCACTGAACCCGGCAGCTACTGTGTCAATATTTGAAGATGGAAGCAAACACAGAGCGGCTGCATCTCATGAGGATTTGAGGAGTGCGGAGAAGTGGGTCTTGGCACTCCGGGGAGTAATTTAGGGTCAGTTTCTGGCCCAGTACTGTCTCTGGAAGCACTGCAAGACGTGTAGAGTTATCCTTGGGGTCAACTCTAAAGGTCAAGTGCATGTGCAAAATTATGGACAGTCACGTATGCAGCTTGCTCACTTTTGCCCCAAACACCTATCTCTTCACCACCGTGTGACCTCAGCGTGGGGCGCCCAGCCATCCAGGGAGGCTGAGGAGCAGGGACCCTGGGCTGGAGCCTCAGCTCCATGACTCACTGCCTCTGGGCGGGTCTCAGCCTCCCTTGGACTCAGAACCTTCTTCCACGCTCGACTTCCCAGGGATTGACTCCGGTTTCCCGAGAAGCCGCACCGGGGTATGTCTGGGTTGGTGATGTTGTGTGACGCCCGTGTGTGTCCTTTGTGTAAATCAGTGGCTGGCCCTGGGGACTAGAGATGTCTAACTTGCTTGACGGGTAAGCACATCGGGTGCTTCCCAAAGTGGATTCTGTTGTACCCCAGGGTGACAGACAAGGATGCCCATGTCCTAACCCCTGGGGACCTGTGAACGCACTGGTCTCCAAGACAAAGGGACCTTTTCAGCCTCCATCTCAAAAAAAAAAAAAAAAAAAAAAAAGAGAAAAGCTCCCCTAGTCCACCCCGCTGGCCAAAGATGTGGCTGAAGGGCTGAGGTTGGAACCCACTCAGCAGTGACAGCAGAATGTGAACACTGATTTGTCACCATTGTATGACCAGGGAGGCACAGCCTCACCTCTCCCGTGGGTCACTGGGACTCAAGGAAGCCCCCGCCCCTCAATCCGGCAAACCTGTTTTTTAAAAGGCATGGCATCCCCACTAAATGTCGACTTCATGGCTGTTGGTTTTTTATTTTTTATTTTTTCGGAATCAAAAGGCCCTGGTCTGACTTTGCCTTTGAAATTATGCGACTAGGAGTCATGCATGCAATTTGAGATTGGCAATCATCGTGGAGGCTTGGGAGTTCCTTGGGAATGAGAAAATCTAACCTAGGAGCTGTTTTGAAATGTAATGAAATCTTTATGAATACAAAATTTAGCAATTGGTGAAGTTGACACATTTTTGTAGCTGTGGAGACATTTCATAAGGTCTTAATTCTATTTTTTTTCTTTCTTTTTTTTGAGATGGAGTTTCGCTCTTTCACCCAGGCTAGAGTGAAGTGACATGATCTCAGCTCACTGCAACCTCTGCCCGCCAGGGTTCAAGAAATTCTCCTGCCACGGCCTCCCAAGTAGCTGGGATTATAGGCACCTGCCACCACGTCTGGCTAATATTTGTATTTTTAGTAGAGACAGGGTTTCCCCATGTTGGCCGGGCTGGTCTCGACCTCCTGACTACAGGTGACCCACCTGTCTCAGCCTCTAAAAGTGCTGGGATTACAGGCGTGAGCCACCGCGCCAGGCCATAAGGTCTTCATTCTGATCCTGCCGTTTTCTTTCTGTATGGCTGGAGCTGGTCATTTCCTCACCGGAACCCCCTCCAGACCTCTGGCATTGCATTTCGCCAAGGCCCCTGTGAAACGTGAGTACCCGAGGTTCTATTCCTATAGGGCTCCGCAGGGCCTGCCAACATGTATTAAGCATTTACTGTATGCCAGGCTTTTTAGGTGGATTAACTAATCTTTGTAAATATCCCATATGGCAACTACAGTGATTACTCCCTTCTTCCAGTTAAAGCAGCCAAAGCAGAGAGTAATTATGACCTGCCCGTGGGCAGGCAGGTAGTAAGAAGGCTGGGTGCCAGGCAGTTGGCTCCTAAACTCGTTCTCAAGAAGCTACCTGTTTCTGCCCCAGTGGCTCTCATTCCTGTGATGCCCCACAGCTCCCCCTCCCCTTTAAAAATATCTTTTAAATGATGGGAAATGAAACATAACAAAATTCACCACCAAATGGTATACAAGGCCAGGCATGGTGACTCATGCCTGTAGACCCGGCAACTTGGGAGGCCAAGGTGGGAGGATGGCTTGAGTTCCAGAGTTCGGGGCTCCAGTGAGCTATGATCGCACCACTGCACTCCAGCCTGGGACACACAGCGAGGCCCTGTCTGGCAAAAAAGGGAATTGGAATCTTTGTGCAGTGCCGGTAGGAATGTATAATGGTACTACCACCATGGAGAAGTCTGGCTATACTTCCAGAAGTAAAACACAGGCAGTTACAAGTCAACACAGGACCCAGCAATCCCAGTCCTAGGTACATACACAGGAGAATGGAAAACAGCTGTTCAAACACATACACATCCATAAATGCTCACAGCAGCGCGATTCACACACAACTGCCCAAAGGGAGGATATATCCATCAGAGCATCTCCTTTTCATAACACATACTTTGTTCCACCTACCTTTTCTCTCTTGAAATAGGAGTTAATATAACGTACCTACACTCAATTATTAAAGAAACAGGCCAGGTGTGGTGGCTCGCATCTGTAATCCCAGCACTTTGGGAGGCCGAGATGGGTGGGTCACTTGAGGTCAGGAGTTTGAGATCAGCCTAGCCAACAGGGTGAAACCCTGTCTCTACTAAACATACAAAAATTAGCTGGGTGTGGTGGTGGGCACCTGTAATCCCAGCTACTCGGGAGGCTGAGGCACGAGAATCGTTTGAACCTGGGAAGCAGAGGTTGCAGTGAGCCCAGATCCTCGCCACTGCACTCCAGCCTGGGTGAGTGAGACTGTGTCTCCAAAGAAAAAAAAAAGGGGGGAAACCAGAAACCAGGACACAAACAGGCTCACAGGAAGAAGGCTCCATGAAGATAGAGGCCGAGACTGGGCAATGTGTTTACAAGCCAAGGAATGGCCAGAGGCACTCGGCAGCTGTCAGAAACTAGGAGGCTCAGGAAGGATTCTCCCGCATAGCCTGGGAAGGACGCAGCTCTGCCCACACCCAGATCTCAGACTCCTGGCCTCAAGAACTGAGAGCCAATGAGCTTCCTTAGCCAGTTTATGGTGCTTTGTGACAGCAGTTCCGGTAACTCAAGTGTTTGGTTTCTGCGTGGAACAGAGCTGGTTCCAGGCCTGGCTTGCAGGAAAGGGCAGGGCTCTTCTGCCCCCGCAGGATGTCCAGTGGGATTGGCTCCTTTCCAACTCCCATGGGGTGGCCTGGTAGTTGTTGAGCCGCTGCTTGGTAGTTCAGGAGGCCACGCCCACCTCCAGGAAGGGGTGCTCCATGACGTCCGAGACAGAGCTCTGAAAACGGGGCCTGCTCCCAATCCCAGGCTGCCTCCTCAATGCAGGCTGAGCCTACCTTTTATTGCCCAACAGGGAAGCTCTCAACCCTGATTTCTAGACTCTGGCTTGTGGGGTAGACAGGCAAGCCACGAAGACCCCCGTGTGCAACAAGGAGGTGGCGTGGCGCCCAGCCCACCCGTCATTGGAAAACGACTCCAGAAGCCGCCGTCAGGGAGGCTCCCGAATGCGTTCACGGAGGCTCAGGCCTAGACAAGACGCCGAGGGCCAGGGCCAACCTGCCTTTCATGCTCCTGTGTCTGCGGCAAGCTGGGCTGGATTTTCACATGGCTTTTTTAAAACTTAACTTCCCAGTGGGGGCATGGGGAACTCCAGCAGAACCAGCAGTTGGAGGAGGGGCTGTCCTAGATACAGAGGAGAGGGAAAGAGGTCCCCAGTAGGTGGTCCTCCCAATTAACTCTCACCACACCACCACACCAGGCTGGGTTGCCCCTCCCGCCAAGAGGGCACCAGGCAGACCCCATGCACCATCCTCTGCCCCAAGACACCTGCAGCCCCCGCCCTTGGCCAGCATCAGCTCCGCTCGTGTACCAGTTCTGAAGAGGACAGCTGCGCCTCACAGTGGTCGGCCCCTGCAGGGACCTGGCATGGAGGGCTGCGCGCATGGGCTGGCAGCCTGCGGACTACCCTGGCGAGTGAGGTGCCTCGTCTGGCACAGTCTTTAAGGAAGGAAATAGGCATCACACTCAAATGCACTTTTGCAGGCAAATGGACATTTCCAGAAGAACAGAGGGACTAGCTCTACCACCTGGGCCCATTGCCAAGTCAGCGCCATTCCACTCCTGTCCAGCTGCTGGCAGCAGGCACTGAGCGGACACACTAGGCAGCCAGCGGAGGGCGGGCCCACCACACACGCAGCCTTCCCGAAAGAGCCCACCACACACCAGCATGGGACACAGCCCCATACTGAGGTGACAGGGGGAGGGCTCCCCAGGGCCTGGCAAGCCTTCACCACTACCCACGCAGAGACAGGCTCGGTGTAAAGGAATTGGTCTGAGGGCCCCATGGCACACAGCACCCCCTGAAAAATTCCTAGTTCCCATGGGCTGACTCTGCAGCCTGTTTCATCATCCAATGATGGGGACCTGGACGCCCCACTTCCTGGGGCGGTTATGAGAATGCAGTAGGATGATGCAGGCAAAAGACTCTGGCAGCGCCTGGTAGAGCCAACAGTCAACATGCGGTCACCACACTGTGCCCAGGGTCAGTCCCATCCCGAGCTCTGTGGCCACGAGGACTCACGCACGTGCACACGCACGCAAGACTGCGAATGGTAAACTTTATTAATGGAAAATGGAATGCCTCGTTAACAGAAACCTTGATTTAAAAACGGCAGAACAAGAACACATTTATTAAAAAAAAAGAGTTCACATTGTATTGAGCTACAACACGGTGGCAGGATTTGCTTTGCTTTTAAAAAGATCCCCCAAGTTCAAGGGAACCCTGGCTACCAGATTCAACAGTGCATCTGCCCACCTGAAAACTCGCAGTGAGTGGGACTTAGTAGCGGCGGGTGAAGTGGGGATACGGGGGGGGATGTGGGTGTGGGTGCGGGACTCTGCTGCCCCGGTCCTGGCTGGCCACTCCGCCACCTTCCAGTCCGCCACCTGGCACCACGTGGCCCTGGGAATGTCCACCTTGTGCAAAGCCGCCTCGCCTAGGAACAAAGTCAGACATTTTTTCCCCTTGAAGTGCTCAGTGTTTTCATCGTAACATGGGTCAGTAATGGTCCCGCAGCCTTTAGAGCGCTTGGGTTTTTTTTTCCAGGTGAGAAAAATCAACACCACACATTGTATTCCAGGTAACTGAAAAGCGTTATTTGAATAAATTGCAAAGAGCTACTTTTTTGCTTTGTTTTCAAAACATCCAACCCAGCCAGCTGATCAAACATGCAAAAACGGGAGAGGAAGTGAGGAGCAGGAGCAAACCACTGTCCTCCTCGGACAACACGCCTTACCCCGCCACTCCACCGCGGCTTGCCATATGCCCCGGCCCCGAGGGCCCAGACAGGCCCCTCTCGCCACCTAGAAGAGAAGAAGGGTCTGCAAACACTCCATCTCTGGGGAAGCCCCTGGACACGTGTGGGGGCCACAGCCACCCTCGTCCCCGGAGCCAGCCCCATACCTTGCCACCTGGCGTGCTCCCGGCTGGCCGCGCCTGTGTCCACGGTACCCTGCCAGGCACGCGCCTGGTGCTCCTCCAGCCGCTGGTTGTGCTCTCCCCAGTCACGGCCACCCCTTTGCCAAAAAAAAAGCAGACATGCAACCGTCTGATGAGCCTCCAGGGTCGCGCCGGGAGCAGGCGCATCTACCCTGACCTCAGCCGCATGGCGGATCATGCCACAAAGCAAGGGCTGCAGACGAGTGGGCAAATCATGGGAAGTGACATTTCCCCAAAGACAGATGTGCCAGTAAGCACGTGAGAAGGTGCTCAACGCCACCTGGAAATGCCAATCCAAGGCACACTGAGACACTCCCTCCCCCGGGCTGGGGTGCTAGAATCACACAGTAACACACACCATGGAGGGTGCGAGGAAAGGGAAGAACCCCCGTCCACTGCTGGTGGAAATGTAAAATGGTGTGGCCACTGTGGAAAACAGTTTGGTGGTTCTTCAAAAAGTTAAGGGCAGAATTACCACGACCCAGCAACCCAGTCCCACCTGACAGAAATGAAAACATGATCAAAGACATCTGTGCATGAATGTTCCTGGCAGCAGGATTCCTAACAGCCAAAGGGAGATGGACCCCAACGCCCATGAACTGATGAGGACATAACACTACGTGGTGTGCCCGGACCATGGAGTGTTCAGCCTTAACTAGGATGGAAGCGCTGGCCCAGGCAGCATGTGGAGATGAGCCCTCAATACACGAGACTTAGGGAGAAGCCAGGCCCAGCAGGCACACCGCGCAGGCCAAGAAATGACTCAAGACAGCAAATCCAGGGCCAGAAAGGAACCCGCGGCTACCAAGGGCAGGGGAGAAGGGGGTGCGGCTGCTAAGAGGAGCAGGGTTTCTTCTGACATGATGAAAATGCTTCAGAATCGGCCTTGGGGATGGCTGCACAGATCCACGCACATGCAAACCTCCAATGACTGCACACGTGAAACGGGAAGTACGTGTCCTGTGAATTATACTTCAAGAAAGCTATTTTTTTAAAGTTTCAGACAGAAACTCTAGGAGATGAAAATCTGAGTCCAGTGTCCTGAGTCCTAAGTGGCCGTGCAGGAAAGCAGCCAGACCCAATCTGCATGAGTGCCTGCCTGCTGTGGGTTGCCGGTTGCAGTGACAGTCAGGCCAAGTGAGCCCACAGGCCCGAGAGGGGTCATCGGAGCCCCCAACACACACCTGCCAGGCAAGTGCAATACCGCCCTGGAGGGAGTGAAAGCATGCGTGTGGCACCTGCCCTTGGTGACCCGACCGTGCCCAGCCACGGCTCACTGTGTCTTTGGTTCTGAGGATGAGTTTCCCATTTACATTCCCAAGGCATTTAGCACAAAACCCACTAAGTGACAGGACAGGAATGCTAATGAGGTCACCCAGAAGAGAATACTTTGCACCAGCTGATCCGAGCACTGCCACCGTCTGCACTGCCCAGGGATGCAGGAGAAGCTTCAGGTGGGACTCGGCACGGCCCCGAGTCAAAGTCCCCTGGCAGAGGTGGAAGAGCCTCTCAGCGTAGAGGGAGGGATGGACCGGGGAGCACAGGGTGCCAAAACCCACCCTGCGGCAATGGGCAGGGGCCAAGGCAGCCCTGGGCCGGGGCTGGAGACTCATCTCACAGAGGAAAAGCAGGGCAGTAACTGCAAAGCGGTCCTGCCACCAGCCTCCTCACGGCCAGTCCAGGCAGCAACAGGGCAAACAGGCAGGGGTGACTGCAGCTGGCCAAAGCAACCAGAGAGGCACCCAGAGTCCTCCCAGACAAGCCCTGCACCCCAACAATGCTGACAAGACTCAGGACAGCCCCCACAGCTGCAGTGCTGGTGAAGGTGGCTTTGAACACCTATGGAGGACCTGGCCTAGTGTCCTCAGCCCTGAGTCCTGAGGGGAGGGTCCCCATAAGCGATTCTAATAGGCAGGGCAGGGTTGAGAAGCCCCACCCCAGACCAACTAGGGGTCAGAGAGAAAACCCGAGGAAGACACATGTAAAGAGGCAATGTGGAGGCAAGGGCAAGGCTGCTCTACCACGGACGGGGCAGGACTAAGAGCTTCTGCACTGTCTCTCCCAGTGGGAACGCAGCTCCTGTGATCGAGACATTTACAACTGCAGGCAGTCCCCAGCTCAGGAATGGGGATGGGCCATTCTGGGTGACCTGGACAGCTCCATCCCTGAGAGCTTGTTCTGCGCTTTCTTCTTGAGAACCTGGATTTTCTGAGTCAGGAGTTTCAAATGGCAGGACCCATGGTAGTCCATCCTAAAGCTGCCCTAGCTGAAATCAAACCTTGGGGACATGCTCGGCCAGGCACCAACCTCTTCCCAGGCTAGGACAGATGCTCCCCACCCGACTGGGGCTCACTCACTAACCTGGGGGGAGGGGGCAGACCCCGGCCTTCACTCAGCCTCTTGTCGGAGCCGTAGCCCCCCCAGCCATCACGGGAGTCCCGGCCGTGGCGCTCTGGGGGTCCTCCGTGGCCATGGCGGTCATCTCCATAGTGCTGGAAGGCAGGAGAGGGACAAGGTGACACTGACCACGTCACCTACAAAGGCCCACCTTCCAGGGGGACTGTCTACCGAAGGCCCCAGGGCGGCAGGTGGGCCGGAGCCAAGAGAAGACGGCAGGGCGAGGCCTCAGGCCTGGTGGGCCGTGCTTCACTGACCCTCTGCTCCCTGGCTCCCCTCCTCGCACCCCTACAGCTGCATTACTGCCATGAGCTGCCCCAGGAGCGTGGGGAGCCCTGGTGTTACTGCCCTCAACAGCTCTGCTCAAGGTCCACTAAGACGTCACCGAGCCCTATCTTCTCTGAGGAGTTGGGCACTGCCTCCTTTCTGATAACAGGAGTGCCCTCGGGCGGGTCAGCACCCCTGTGCTGTGGCAGGGCTAAGCTTCCAGCCTCCCTGGCCAACCAACTCTGCACAGAGGAGCCAGCAGTCACGAAGCAGGCAGGTGCTGCCTGCCGCCATAGGCCATTACTCTGCCACCCACCTCCTACCTCTCCACCAGGCTGCTGCTTTCTCAGAACTCACACCCTGCCACCACGCACGGGGCACCTGCATGGCACCACAGAGACTTAGGGACCACTCTTGTGGTCTTCAGCCCCCAGTGCGCACCCAGCACGGACTTGAAACATGGAGAATCCCAGGCTCCCCCATCCCCCCAACCTTGGCACATGTGGGCTAAATGACAATCACCATTTGGGTTCTTAGGGGCACGCTACAGGCACCAAGACCCAAAGGCTCCCTGAGCAAGTGGACAATGAAGAGACACTTGAGGTTTCTACTGGATAAAATGAAGAACAAGCCCGACATATTTGAAAATGACAGAAACTTGCACATTACAAAACAATCAAATATTTGCACAATTTTTTTTTTTTTAGACAGAGTCTCTCGCTCTTGTTGCCCAGGCTGGAGTGCAATGGTGCGATCTCAGCTCACTGCAACCTCCGCCTCCTGGGTTCAAGCGATTCTCCAGCCTCAGGCTCCCGAGTAGCAGGGATTACATACACTTGCCACCACGCCCGGCTAATTTTTTTTACTTTTAGTAGACACAGGGGTTTCACCATGTTGGCCAGGCTGGTCTCAAACTCCTGATCTCAGGTGATCCACCCACCTCAGCCTCCCACAGTGCTGGGATTACAGGCATGAGCCACCACGTCCCACTAAATATTTGTGCTTCTAGTAGCTGGCCAGAACCCACACATCCATCCCCGCCACACATGCTAAATTGCCACCTCTCTGGGATAAAGCGGCCGCCTGATTAGAAATGGTGAGTTGTGCCTGCACAGCAGCACAGTGGCCCTAGGGCTTGGCATCGGGGCTCTACTCACCTGCCCGTCCCGGTGGTCTCCCATCATTGGCCTCGAACCCTCCCTCCTGCAAAAGGAAAAGACCCTGTTCAAACAGCGCCGGGCACTACCACACATTTCTGCAGGTCAGGTAAGTTTCATGACTGGGATACTTAATCCGTCCCATCACATGAAAAGTATAACTGGCCTGGAAAAAAGAAAAAAGCTAGCTCAAATCAATAGGCTTTTCTCGGGGGGCAGGAACGAAGTCGGATCCTAAAGAGAAAGGAATACAGATCTCACTGAACTAAAATTCCTCGGAGAGCTCTCAGTCAGGAGAACAGGGACAGAGGCCTCCAATGATCCCTAATCTTTGGTCTGACCCAACGCGTGGGACTTGCCAAAATTCACACCAACTCCATCCCAAAATCCAGCAGAATTAAGAGTGTGGCCTCTCAGCCTCCCTTTTCCATTCTGCCCACTCTGACACTCCTTCTAAAGGAGCCAATGAACGGGGAAATGGGTCAGAGATGTGCAGCTGAGGGGAGCCCAAAGACAGGACTCTTAAACTGGAAAACCAAGTGCTGTCTTCTTAATAAACTAGATGTACTCCTCATTTCAAAAGGCTAAAAAGCCCACCCAGACCCTCAAAATGCAAGACAGGCCTCATGAGAAATTTTGCACGTCCTCCATCAATTCTCTGGTAGCTCTCGGGCACAAGAAGCTCTGCTGGTTGTCCAGGCACGAAAGCCCCAAAGCCCCAGCATGCCTTAGGTCACGCCTCTCCTCAGCTGCGCCAACGGAGAGGGGGAGCAGCTATGGAGAGACCTCCCAGGAAGCTATGAAACCCAGAACAAGGTTGTGCTGACAAACATCACTGCCTCACGAGAGAGCTCAGTGTGGGGGGCCTGCACCCAGGTCCCTCCTGGGTACCTGTGAAAAGAGTCGGCGGCTGGAACAAGCTCTGAGATGCCTTCCTATGAGGCAAGCTGGGGATTCTGTAAATGGCCGCCAATTCCAGCAACTCGCTCAGGTTCTGTGCAAGGTCAGAGTTACCCACTGTGCATCTCAGAAGTAAATGAGGCTTCAGAGCACACAGGAACCCCTGCACTGGGCTGAGAATGGGTCAGCTGGATGACCCAGTGCCCACAATGACTGTGGCTAAAGGAGGGGACGGGACCGCTGACCTGTCGATGGCATGGTCCTGGTACTGGCCCCGGTCTCGATGATCGAAATCGTGGAAGCGGTGGTCCGGCCGGGGAAAGTCCGCACGGTATCTGTCCTCCATCGCCACACGCTTTCCTTCTGGCCAATAGGCATCATCTCGTCTGTTTTTTTTTAAAAGAATGCATATTCCATTTACGAAAGGAGGAGAAAAAGGAAGGAGATGGAGGTGGGGAGGGGAGCTCCCTCCCCAGACCCAGTATCGTTTAAAATGCCCTGGAGGGCTAATCTCTAAACACTCGATCATCATTGCTTTGATTTGATAAATTAAAACCCCCATTAACAGCCGAGAGGTACACTTGTATTCTCATCCAACAGTCCCAAAAGGAGCACTGCTGTGAGCTCATTGTCTTATGAGACTGTTAATACCCTGATCTCCACTCATGAGCACAAATGCAAGTGAAATGAAATATTTGATTCTTCTGGAATAGCATTCGAGTTGCCACATTTTTACTTTCCCTGCCTTCCATGGGAGCCTGAATCTCCCTCTGAGTTTCTTGCAAAAGCAAAGAGAATTAGATGAGGTGATAGTGAACTACACACAGCTCCGGATGGCATCCAATTATCTTCTTCTTGATTTTTACCAGAAAACTAGGCTCGTGGAGAGTGGGGTGACGGGTGACTGTCAATTAAGCCGTTCCAGGTAGCTAGAGAGCAATAAACCTACTTTCTAAGCCAGAGGCAATTTCCTTTTCCACAGCGCCTGCTCTGCCTCTCTGTCTACAAGGACACGAGACTGGCAGAGACAGCGGTGGCCAACTTGGGCCTAATGGGCATTCGGTTGTCTCACAAGACAGAGAACAGTTATGCTCCACGGGGAAGTGGAGAGGAAAAGCATCACAAACCCTTCAGCAAGTGGCAGCCATCAAGCTTCCCAGAATAACTCAAGTTGGGGGAGATGCTACACAGCCTCGAGTGGGAACAGTGAACTAATAAACCTGCAGCAGCCAGTGAGAGCTACAGGGGGTCCCCAGGGCGCATGCTCCGTATCAAATTGCAATCTCCCCATCCCGCCCCCCGACAGGGACTGAAGGGAAGCCGCTGTTCTGCTGGAAGGGTGAACACCGCTGCCACGCTGGCCTCCGTCCTACCCGCGCTCTGGGAGGGACTCACCGATCCAGGTCGTAGGGCCTCCGCCCCGGCCGCCGCTCCTGCTCGTAGCGCAGCTGCTCCTGCTGGCGCCGCAGCTCCTCGCGCTCGCGGTGGATGCGCTCCTGCTCCTTCCTGCGCTCACGCTCCACGCGCATGCGTTCCCGCTCTAGTCGCTCCCGCTCCATGCGCTCCCGCTCCAGCCGCTGGCGCTGGCACTCGAGCTGCAGGCGTTCCCGCTGCAGCCGGGCCTTCTCCTTCCGCTCATGGAAGGCCTCGAGGCGCTGCTCCCGCTCCCGCTGCTCACGCTCCCTGCGGGGACAGGCGAGGCTGCTCTGAACTCCCTGTGTAAGCCTCCACGGAGAAAAAGCCCGGTGCCCAAAACTGGGTGTGAATTGGAAGCAGAAAAAAAAATTGGATCCAAAAGCTCACTGGGTTTCCCTAAAGCTGCGCGTGCAGGGGGTTACCTTGCTTAAGAAAGTCACCTCAAGAAAAGCAAAGGCAGCACAGCTGGCAACATTTCTAGGTTCACTCAAGAACATTTTCCAAATGCTATGAGCACAGCTTTTGCTTTACTGAGCAATATTTGAGGAAAAGTGACAAGAGAACGCCGGGTATCCCGACAGGAAAAGGCCGAATGTCAAGGCAGAAAGGGACAAACCTTCAAGACCACAGCCCAGAGTGGAGCCGTGGCAAAATGACAACTGGACTCAGCTTGCAGTTTCTGACCTTGTGTGAGAGGTTTCAACAGGGAAGACCGAGACCTCAGCACCCAGGGACCATCCCATCCCATCAAAGCCACACACGGCTGGGTTTTGCGCACCGGCCAAGTTCCAACACCAGAGGAGGGGCGAAAATAGACTTTGAGCCAGCAGAAGGCTCAGCCTGTAATCCAGCACTTAGGGAGGTTGACGCAGGAGGATTGCTTGAGCCCAGGAGTTCAAGATCAGCCTGGCAACATAGATAGCCAAACCCCACATACCGTAAAGGGCTTCCCTGACTTTATTCCGAGACAGGGTCTCACTCTGTCACCCAGTCTGGAGTGCAGTGTTGTGATCACGGCTCACTGCAGCCTTGAGCTTCTGGGCTCAGGCGATCTTCCCACCTCAACCTCCTGAGTAGCTGGGACTACAAGTGCGCGCTACCATGCCAGCTAATTTTTAAATATTCTGTAGAGGTGGGGTCTCGCTACATTGCCTAGGATGGTCTGGAACTCCTGACTTCAAGTGATCCTCTGGCCCTGGCATCCCAAAGTGCTTGGATACAGGTGTGAGCCACTGCACCTGGCCCTTTGATGACTTTCATGCTACCTGGCATGTCTGGCGGCTCATGTGTGAACAGGTGCTGGCCCCTGCCTCAAGGACCCGGGCGAAGCACGACACCCACCGGCCCAGGCACGGGCTCTCGGGCACACAGACTCCTCACTCCAAGCACAGCTGGGAGAAGGACACCACCACCAGAGGAAACCACCAGCCCACCGCCCCGCCCAGCTTCACTCACCGCCGCCTCTCCGTTTCTCGGATCTCCCGTTCCCGCTGCCTCTGGCGCTCTCTCTCCCTTTGTTCTTTGATTTTATCAAACGACAAGATGTCTCTCTTTTCTTTGCTTTCTGACTTGCGATCCTGACTCTTGGAGCTCTGTTTACCAAAACTGGTTTGTTAATGTCAGGAAAATGATTGCAACAAACACACAATGGAGATTATGCACGTGTGGATGAGCCTAAGGTTCTTTGGCCCCACATGGTGTAGATGGAAGGCTGTGGTCTCCAGACCAGAGGCCCAGGCACAGGCTGCTTCCCTCCAAGTTTGCGTTTTACTGCCTAATCCAGAATCCTGCTTTCAAATGTCAAGGGGCATTCATGGAAGAGAAGAGGTTGGCCCATGCCTCAAAAAACCTACAAGCACAGTTTTTCTAGCATAGCACAGCCAAGGACTCACATAATCCAAAGCAAACCTAGGCCTCTGAGAGCCACGGGGCACATCCGCAGAGGGCCACTGTGGCCATTAGTTCAAAGGGGGACAGCAGTCAGGCCAGCTGTTTGGACAGCTGGAGGGCAGACTGCATGTTTCACATCTCAACTGCTGGCTCAGGACTCAGGCAGACAGCTCTAAATAGAATATGCCAGGCCGGGCGCAGTGGCTCACGCCTGTAATCCCAGCACTTCAGGAGACCAAGGTGGGCAGATCACGACATCAGGAGTTCAAGACCAGCCTGACCAATATGGTGAAACCCCGTCTCAACTAAAAAAACAAAAGTCAGCCGGGCATGGTGGCGCATGCCTGTAATCCCAGCTACTCAGGAGGCCGAGGCAAAAGAATCACTTGAACCTGGGAGGCGGAGGTGGCAGTGAGCTGAGATCGCACCACTGTACTCCAGCCTGGGAAACAGAGCAGGACTCCGTCTCAAATAAATAAATAGATAAATAAATAAATAAACAGAATATGCCAAAATGCTTTAATGCAAAACGGTGCTCCTAATAAGGTACAGAACACTAATAGCCAACGTCTGTAATTTATTTTGGGTAGGTTTTTGGTTTTTTTGAGACCCAGTCTGGTTCTGCTGCCCAGGCTGGAGTGCAACGGCTCACTGCAGGCTCAAGTGATCCTCCCACCTCAGCCTCCTGAGTAGCTGAGACCACAGATGCACACCACCATGCCTAATTTTTCTATTTTTGTAGAGACGGGGTTTCGCCCCGTTGTCCAGGCTGTTCTCAAACTCCTGAGTTCAAGTGATCCGCCTGCCTCATCCTCCCAAAGTGCCAGGATTACAGGCGTCAGCCACCCGCACCCAGCCTACATTCATCATTTTCTATCTGTGGCATAAAGCTCAGAGCTGTAACGACTGACTCCCATTTCAAGGTTCTCCAAGGCCTCACCCAAACTAGACACATCAGACCCTCCCAGGAAGCTTTTAAACAACACAGAACCTGAGGCCTCCTGCTGATCCACACAGAATCTCTGGGGCAGGGGCTTGGGACATGACATTGTTAAAAAGCTACTCAGCTTATTTTCCTAATTAGCTCCCATAGGAGAGAAAGGGCAAGCAATGAAAGACAAACCAACCCAACAGAAAGACAGGCAAAGGTCAAGGCAGAGACATTACACCAATTATTAATAAAATGCAGGCTGGGGAGGAAGGGGCACACACACACACAGGGAGATATCCCCCAGCACTTTGATGGCACGCTTTGCCTATGAGACGAGCAGATGTCTTACACACACTGCAGTGGAGTAAGAAGGGGACAGGTGC
This sequence comes from Rhinopithecus bieti, assembly GCF_001698545.2. Classification (NCBI taxonomy): domain Eukaryota; kingdom Metazoa; phylum Chordata; class Mammalia; order Primates; family Cercopithecidae; genus Rhinopithecus; species Rhinopithecus bieti. The sequence continues at coordinate 268,410 of NW_016812914.1, read as the reverse complement.
CCACGTACCGCTGCACAGTGGGCAGCACAGCAGGCAACAGTGCCAGCACTCCTGGGTTCTCAGGCCAGCTTAGCCACTTACTAGTGACCTGGCAGGTGCAACACACACAGGAGATTTAAGTCCCCTCCACAACCTTTCTGAACAGCACTTTATTTCAAAATTTAAGTTAAAAGAAGCTGGGGGTAGTGGCTCACACCTGTAATCCAGCAAGTTTGGAAGGTCAAGGCAAGAGAATCACTTGAAGCCAGGCTAAGCAACGAAGTGAGACACCCCCACCCTTTATTTTTTAATAGGTAAATATTATCCATAAAATAAAAATAATACGTAAAAGCTAAAAGAAAAAAAAAGCAAAAAGGAAAAAGGCCAAACCCTACATGTCTGTATGTAGAGACCTCCATGGCATATTACACAGAAAATGCAAGCTCCAGCACATCATCTGTCTGTGGTCCCACGGCACGCACAGGGGACTTGTGTGCAGAGGAAGCCGAGGAGCCCAACCGGACACACAGAGGCTTTAGTATGCCCGTGCTGCATCTCCCCGAGCTGACCAGATGTTCTAATCACGCACATGTGGTCACTATTTATTTTTCAACATCACAGTGACATGGGGGTAAGATTATGGGTCTTTTCAATGTTCTACTCCAGATTTCTCTATCTTCTGATTTTCATGTGAAAAATGACATTAGGAATTGATGCTTTATAAAATCCAAATGTTCATTTTAAAAACCAAGTCTTGGTTGGGCGCAGTGGCTCACACCTGTAATCCCAGCACTTTGGGAGGCTGAGGCGGGTGGATCACTTGAGGTCAGGAGTTGGAGACCAGCCTGGTCAACGTGGCAAAATCCCGTCTCTACTGAAAGTACAAAAATCAGCCTGGTGTGGTGGTGCGTGCCTGTAATCTCAGCTACTTGAGAGGCTGAGGCAGGAGAGTCGCTTGAACCCAGAAGGCAGTGGTTGCAATGAGTGAGATCACATCACTGCACTCCAGCCTGAGCGACACAGCAAGACTCCATCTCAAAAAAAAAAAAAAAAAAAAGTTAAGTCTTAACAACACAAAGTGGTCCTGGCTGAATACGGTGAACTCTGCGTTCATTAAAAAAGCACTGCCACCTCATGAACATCTTAGCTAGAACCTGCAGCTGGGAAGCAGAGGTTTTTATTGTTTTCCAGAGTGAAAAACACAAATGAGATGCTATTTCGTCTAGTTGTGTGCACAACTCGAGAGGGGCAGCTCTTGATCTGATAACATGACCAACACTCTGTCCTAGGCTGGTCTCTACCTTTTTGGTTAATTTAATAGAAACTAGAAAATCAATGAAAGAAAGTAACCTGCTATTAAGTCAACCAAAGAGTAGGACCTGCCTTCCAGCTTGAAAAGCCTGGGTCTGGCCCATCCCAGCCTACGGTGAAGCTGCTGTGTGAACCAATGCTCTGTCGGAAGGCGGCACCTCCCAGTCAGGAGCCAGTACGGGGCCAGCACATGGAGGGAAGCAAACACGGAGGGACACTGCTCTGCAGAAAGCGCCAGGATTCAAGTGTGTGTCTGTATCTACACAATTATCACGTCTCCTACAAACTTCAAAGAACTCTAAGATTTTAAAGGCGAAACAGCGATGTTTTCATAATGCGAATCAAACGGTCGTGGAGCCATCATGAGAAACAGCTGGCCCTGAGATGGTGGAGGCAATACTCACTCTCTCTTTGGACCTGCTGGTGGTTTTCACGCTAATGACGGGCTCTCCTTTTGATTTATCCATCACGACCGTCCGCTCCATTCCTCTGCTTCCTTCAGGACAAAACACAGCAAACTATGAAAACCTGTGGACGCCCCAACTTCCTGCAGTAAACAGCGCTCTGATGGACTCTGGACACACAAGGCGTGAGTCAAGTGACTGACACCAGCCTTGGGAGCCTCTATTTCTCATCTATTGTGAGCAACACAGTAACGTGGGCACAGCACAACGGGGGCTCCCTCACGGGTCTTTGCACAACTGGAGGGACCTGTTCCCAACCTACAGCTTAAACCCGCAGCACGCACACAGGCACAGCCGTCCCACAAAGCCTCTGTGACCCTCCACACTAAACCCCACAGCTCTGGAGCTGGTCTGTGCTGTCACTCCTCCCTGACGTTCTGTGAAGCTCTGCAGTATCCAGTCCGTGCTCGGAATCACACTGCAGCTCAGAGGGAGTGCCTTGCCAGACGGGTGGGCTTCCCTCCATTCATCTCCAGCAATAAAGGCTTCCCAACCAATTCTCTCTCCTGACAACAGAACCACCAGGCTCTAAGCACTGGAACAATGACTTATTTGGGGAGATTTATAATACTTGAGGAACATTTTAAAGACACGTTCCTCATGAGACTCTGGGTAAATTAGCCTGAGAGCTGAAGATCCAGCTTGTAATGTGCTGTACCAAATTTCAATGCTCCAGATGGCTGGGTTTTGTTTCTGTTTTTTTCTTCCTTGATAGGGGAGGTGGAGTTGGCTTATTTTTTTTGCCACAAAACATTCTGAGTCTCATAGAGATTCAAAGGTGTAAAGCACAATGAACTTTTACAAAATGACAACAGAAGTGGCATCGTCCAAATACAACCACTTCAACAGATGCTTGGAGGTTTCAGTTTTCTCTGTATTTTTACTACCTCCAGCTTTAACATAATGTGGGAAAAACCTGACTGCACACCTGCAAAATAGCATCAGGTTAGTTACAAGAAACTCGGACAACTCACTCCTGCTAATCCCACACTACAATCAGCCAAAGGCCCTGAGAAAGCCAGAACTCAGGCAGCTGAGTTCAGCAATACACGTTAAGCCCTGAGTCCCAAGCACTTCTGGATTCCTGATGTTGTATGGAAACTCCTTTAAGCCATTACATCAACAGACTCTTGTTTCTTCAACGGTGACATACGACCAGCGAAACAGCCACGTCACCAGAGCTTGCTGTCCTCATCTTCCCTTGGAACCCACCTACTCACCACCTGTGCCAGGCCTTGGCCTTACCCTTCCACTAGCACTTAAAAGGCTCTCATCACCTGATTTGGTGACTCTAGACCGACTTGTAGGTCCAGGTTTCAGCTCATCCTGGTCTTTTTCTTCCTTTTTAATGTCTTCAGGCTTTTTTTCCTCCTTCTTCTCAATCTTCTCCTCCTTCTTAATTACGGTTCTATTTAAAAACATGGTTATCAAATTGAGTTCACAAGACTCTGTAACAGGAACGGCTCACCCAGAGCCTCACTCACACATACTCAGATGTCCATGCAAAACAAAATCACCCCGGCGGCAATCAGGTGGGAAAAAATTATTTGAAAACCATAATAATAACAATACTCCTCTTTAGATACAGGCCGCATTCCCACTTCTATTACTTGTTCAACTGAGGGATATGCACAGTGAAATTCCTGGGGATGCATTTCCAAAATGCCAGACAGGCTGGCACGCAAGAGTGGCGTGCAGGTGGAGACGAGAAACATGCCAACTACGTGAGAACACTTCTAAAAAGTTTACTTTAATGTTTCATCATGTATGTGTGGAACATTGTTTATAAGCTTTATAGGGAAAAGCATTTCTTCCCAATACAGCCTCAACAGGATAGAGGCCCAGTGGCAGGACGCCAAGCCCCCACTGCACAGAGTGGCAGGCCATTTACCCGTGAGGCGAACACCCCTCGGTTGGTAACTACTGCATACTTTTAGTGAGTTAAATGATGTGTTATGTGCCAGTGAATACGGGAAGGTGTTAAGTGCCATTTCAACCAAAGGCAACTTTCTTCTAAGCAGTGAAATAAATCATCTTCACCACTCAAACTCAGCTGCCGCGTTCCCTAATGCCATTCGTCTCAGGCAATTAAACTGCACACTGACTCAACACCAACAATGTGCCAGGGTCCAGGCAGGAAAGTCAGGCCTCTGCAGGGCCCTCCAGCAAGCACCTGTTGGCCTCTCCCCCACCGACCCAGGCAGGGTTCCTGGCAGAGCTCCAGCCATGCCAGGGAAGCTGCTGATTGTCCCATCTCTCCTGCCCTTCTCAACCTCCACATCATGGAGTTGTCTTTTTTTAAAAAAATAATAATTCATTTTGAGAAAAACTGACTATTGTAAATCATCTTATCTCCTCTCCCTCATCCCTATGATGACCACGAGGGCGGCCTTACTGTCAATCAGTGGGTCTGCCTGACTGCGGTGATCTACAGTGACGTTTTATAGAGTGTCTTAGGAGGTCATACTTCATATACTGCTCTACAGCTTACTTTTGTTACCTCATGGTATGCTTTAAAGAAGGGTCTTTAGGCTGGTCACAGTGGCTCAGGCCTGTAATCCCAGCACGTCGGGAGACCAAGGCAGATGGATCACAAGGTCAGGAGTTTGAGACCAGCCTGGCCAACATGGTGAAACCCCATCTCTACTAAAAATACAAAAACATTTAGCCGGGTGTGGTGGCGCATGCCTGTAATCCCAGCTACTCAGGAGGCCAAAGCAGGAGAACTGCTAGAACCCAGGAGGCAGAGGTTGCAGTGAGCCGAGATCACGCCACTGCACTCCAGCCTGGCAATAGAGAGACTCCATTTCAAAAAAAAAAGAAAAAGGAAAAAAAAAAAAAGAAGGGTCTTTAGATCCTGAGACAGAACTCAGGGGGAATAAAAAGGAGGTGGCTGGGGCTACAGGTGTGGGCTACCACTTCAAGTAATTTTTAAATTTTTGATAGAGACAGGGTCTTGCTCTTTTGCTCAGGTTGGTTTCCACCCTGGCCTCAAGCAATTCTCCCACCTTGGTCCCGCAAGACTAGGATTATAGGCGTGAGCTCTGCACCTGGCCCCAAGTTGAAATAAGTAGGCCCCTGAGTAATGGGTATCATGATGAGCCTTCATGAGCTTGGACGGTCAGATGATCTGGGTGCGGAGAGACGGGCAGGTGGCGGGGCGAGGTACTCGGGTCTATACTTGCTGGGCGGGGCGGGCGGGGCGGGTACGGTGGGGAGGGGTTGGGCTCCTTTCCCTGCACGCACAAGATGCTGTCGTTTATTCATCTGCTTTCCCTCTAGTAGATAAATATATGTGCTGAAAAAAAGGACTGGAAGACTGGAAGGATATCCAACAAAAAGCATCATCCCTGGGTGCTGGGATTACACCTGACATTTACATGTGCTTTCTGGACAACAACTGTATAAAAAACACTACTCATTCAAGATGGCAAAGGCGAGTCCCTCTTCTTCCCTTCTTTGGAAAGCTTCTCTATTTCACAAGACCGACCACTAATCTAGAAATCCTTTAAACAGAAGGAAAGGCTAACGAAGGTGTAAATTTGAAGAAAAAAATAAGGTCAAAACAAATTTTAAAGTGCTCAACCTCCCAGGCAAACAACCTGCAGGAAGTTTGGTCTTAAAGGTCTTAAGTTCATCACCCAGTTAAGAGCCATGGGGCTCCGAGCAACCTTCATAGGTTGAATCCCAGCCTTGCCGTTTCCCAGCAAACTCAGGCAGGACGCGTTCCCCTCTCTAGGCCTGTATCCTCTCCTACATAGAGCACGTGCCTCCCGGGGCTACTGCAAGGACCGAGAAAACTGCTGCATTCCCAATGCTGGCCACAGGACCATCCCATACTGTTAGTTAATTATTACCACCTTTCCCACAAATACAGAAAAGCAACGAATGAAACACAAGACACCAAGAATACCGCAAACCTGCAACAACAGTTCCCCATCTTCCACCAATACAGACTTCTTTTTTCTTAGCAATGCTGATGGGATGTGTCTTTTTGAAGTTGCTGATTAAATTAGGGGGCTCACCAACCCCCTACCCCCCTGCAAGCTCATGAAGGCTCATCTGACACCCATTACTCAGGGGCCTACTTATTTCAACTTGGGGCCAGGTGCAGAGCTCACACCTATAATCCTAGTCTTTTGTGGGACCAAGGTGGGAGAATTGCTTGAGGCCAGGGTGGAAACCAATCTGAGCAAAAGCGGAAGACCCTGTCTCTATCAAAAATTTAAAAATCACCTGGGAGTGGTAGCCCACGCCTATAGCCCCAGCTACTAGGGAGGCTGAGGTGGGAGGATCACTTGGGCTTGGGAGGTCGAGGCTGTAGTGAGCCATGATTGCGTCACTGCACTCCAGCCTGGGTGACCCATCTCAAAAAGTAAAATGTTTTTTAAAATAATAATTCCAATTAAAAATAATTCCAATTAAATATAATAATTCCAATTTGGCCATGATGTAAATTGGTAATTACATCTTCAAAAACCCAGTTCAACTATGTCGACAGACATGTTTACCCTCTAAATTGCACTGACAATGTAAACTTAAGGCAGACGCTCAGCCTTCTGAGACACTGCCCTGATCATATGCACCACCGAAATCTACCTTCTCAAAAACCTACAATTGTGTTACAAATATAAATAAGCCACACCTGCCTTGAAAGATCTGTCCCTACCTCCATTTTGATTAAATATAAATCACCCCTTTATAAAAATAGAACCTCAGACCCATGGTTCCCAACCACTAGGCCAAGGTACCCCAGGGTGCCACCGTGAACTCACAGGGTGCCTTGGGATATTTTTAATTTTGAAGTAAACACAGCAATACTTGCCATCTGTCAGACACAGCACCAACTACTTGCTCAAGGTCATTCACTGCAACACTAGACCAGGCTACATTCCTTTGGATGATGCTTTATCTTTGAAAAACTGGGTTTATGACGGTTGCTGTGATTAATAAGTGAGAACTACATGAAAATCAACATGGATGAGGAAATGATTCCAAGGTCTGAGAGGCTGTACAAGGAACCAGAATATGGAAAAGGACATAAAAAATAGTATTCTTTCATTTTGTGTATACTGATTTTTCAAAAAGGCTAATCAGTTGTCAGGACACAAATACATGCTGAGGATCATCTGCATCCACTTTTTAAAGACATGAGCTACTTCGTTAAATAGCTTTAAACAGAAAGCTGAAGATTGGCAGTGCGCGGTGGCTCACACCTGTAATCTCAGCACTTTGAGAGGCCAAGGCGGGCAGATCACGTGAGCTCAAGAATTTGAGACCAGCCTTGGTAACACAGTGAAACCACATCTCTACAAAAAATGCTAAAAGTAGCCTGGTTGGGTGGTGTATGCCTATAGTAGTCCCGGTTACTTGGGAGGCTGGAGTAGGAGATTCACTTAAGCCTGGAAGGTGGAGGCTGCAGTGCAACTGCACTCCATCCTAGGTGACAGAGTGAGTCCCTGTCTCCAAAAAATAAATAAATAAAAGCTGAATATTGAAGTGGCAGCACAACACAAAAATCAGCTGAGACTCCAGCAGGAAGCTGGAAAGGCTGCGTGGGTAGAGGTGGGGACAGAGTGTGTTTTTCAAGGCCCATGGTGGCTGCCCTTGCCCTCCTCCCAGGGATTCCAAGAGGAGGTTTGAAAATTCACTTTACTTTTCAATTTTGATCTCCACAGAATGATGTCTGTCGACACTTGATAATTTTTCCTTCTTCACTTCGCACTCTTTTCTGTCAGAAAGCTTTTTCCCAGCAGGCTCGTTTTTGGCCTAAAATATAATACAGACAGAAATGATGTGTGGCCCAGGCCTTCTCACTTGCAAACTCCATTTGCGAGTTACCATAGATGAGAACTGCCTCACCTTCTCTACGGAAATCATTCGTCCATGCAGCTCAGTCCTGTGGAGATGGCTGATGCACTTGGTCGCCTCATCGGATGTTGACATGGTGACGAATCCGTAACATCGAGCCCCCGGGCTGCGGGCGTTTGTTACCACTTTGGCCCCAACAACCTTCACGAAAAAGGGCACTCTTACTGTCTCATACAAATGACCACACAACTTGCTAAAGTTATTACCTGACAATCAGAATCATTTTCACTATTTGTCACCCCTCCCAATATTAGTACTTTCCACTATTAGTTACTGAATTGGTTCTAATTAAGCCTGACCTATCCAAATACAATTGCTTTTTTTTTTTGAGACACAGTCTCGCTCTGTCACCCAGGCTGGAGTGCAGTGTCCTGATCGCGACTCACTGCAAGCTCCGTCTCCTGGATTCAAGCAATTCTCCTGCCTCAGCCTCCCAAGTAGCTGGGATTACAGGCACCGGCCATCACGCCCAGCTATTTCTTGTGTTTTTAGTAGAGGGAAGTTTCCCCATGTTGGCCAGGCTGGTCTCCAACTTCTGACCTCAAGTGATCTACCCCAGTCGGCCTCCCAAAGTGCTGGGATTACAGGCGTGAGCCACCGTACCCAGCCACTAAATACAATTGCTTTTAATACAAGATCAGTCATCACAATGAAAACACACAAACATGCAAAGTTATAAAACCATTAAACTTCATTACTCACAACTAATAACCAGAAGTCCTACCCATCCACATCGTTTTCTCTATTTCCACTGTGCCTACGAACAGCTGTGGGGCTACTAAGCAGCGCACCCATCCACTCCAGCTAGGCCTGAGAACAGCCCTAACTCAGATACGGACTGTCGGGAATGTTCCCGTGGGGAAAGGACTTCCACTTCTGGACGAGATGGGAGAACTAAGCATTGTCTTCCCGCCTGAAACAACTAACAAATGTGATGAAACATAGGCCATGACGGTTTTCAGATCCTGTACATCAGGCTGCCCAAGACAACGATCCCTAAGAGCTTCCTGACTGCCCCTGCTCACGGCCTGGAGTTCCCAGGCGATGGGGGTGGGTAAAACAGCACTGAGATTCTGAGACCAAGGCAGAGAGAAACCACAGAACTGAGGATCAGAGAGGACACAGCCACACAGAGCCAGCTGAAGAGACCCACAGAGGGCTCCTCCCGCCCAGTGCATGTGTGTGCAAGGAAACCAGAGGCTGGGACAGCACCACCCACAAGGAGCAGAGGGAACAATCACTGGGGGCACTCAGGGCCACAAATGGTTTGTTCTTCCCAATAGCCAGGGTGGAAAGGCTGGTAATTCACGGGCATCAGACCCACTACTCAGAGGGCATTGCCCACTGATGAGACAAAATCAGCCCAAACTGAAGGCTACTTTGACCCTGACTTAGAAAGCGTAAAAGTCTCACAAGGACCAAAGTGTGTCAAGTGCCTCAGCTGTGTACCAGAAAAAAGCTCAAGGGTATTTGTAGAGATACAAGTATAACTAGCACCCAACAAAATACAATTCACAACATCCCGTAAAACATTACCGGGACAGGCTGGGCACAGTGGCTCATGCCTGTAATCCCAGCACTTTCTGAGGCCAAGGCGGGTGGATCACTTGAGGCCAGGTGTTCAAAACCAGTCTGGGCAACACGGAGAAACTACATCTCTACCAAAATTTTTAAAAATTAACTGGGTGTAGTGGTGTGGTGCCTGTGGTCTCAGCTACTCAGGAGGCTGAGGTGAGAGGATCGCTTGAGCCCGGGAGGTTGAGGCTGCAGTGAGCACCACTGTACTCCAACCTGAACGACACAGTGAGATCCTGTCTCTAAGGGAAAACAAAACAAAACAAAAAACAGAAGAAACTTAAAAGCAGCCAGAGGAAAAGAGACAAATTGGAAACTAAAGGAACAAGGATTAGGTTAACCTAGAATTCTATACCCAGTGAAAATTTATTTCAAAATGAAGACAAAGTAAAGACTTTTTCTGACATGCGAAAGAAACAAGAACACATCACCAGCAACCCCACACTACAAGAAACTTCCAGTTCCTTCAGGAGGGAAGATGATCTCCGACGGGAACCTGGATGTACAACAAAAAGCAAGGAAGAGCACCTGGCGAGGTGAACGTGATTTTTTCCAGTCATTTCTGGGTCTCTTTAAAAGATAAGTGTTTGGCCGGGCGCGGTGGCTCACGCCTGTAATCCCAGCACTCTGGGAGGCCGAGGCAGGCGGATCACGAGGTCAGGAGATCAAGACCATCTTGGCTAACACGGTGAAACCCCGTCTCTACTAAAAATACAAAAAATTAGCCGGGCATGGTGGCAGGCACCTGTAGTCCCAGCTACTTGGGAAGTTGAGGCAGGAGAATGGCGTGAACCCAGGAGGCAGAGGTTGCAGTGAGCCGAGATCGCGCCACTGTACTCCAGTACTCCAGCCTGGGCGACAGAGCAAGACTCTGTCTCAAAAAAAAAAAAAAAAAAAAAAAAAAAAAAAACCTGTTCAAAGCAAAAAAGCCAAACCACAACAAATCAAAGCCAACAAAACATTGGGTGACTTCTTCAAGAGAAGTAAACTGCATGACAAAAACATCATGAAAATCGACGGGAGGGGAAATGCAAGTATATTCCCGCAGATAGTTCTTGCACTACACTGAACCCAACAGAGCACCACTTGCAGACAGACTGTAAGGGAAGAGGTGTAGTGTAATCCTACAAGCAGCCAGTAAACCACAATGACAAAGAGAGTAAATAAGCCATCAGTCATCAAAGGACTCGACCCACAAGGCGGAAGATAAATGGGAAAAAGAGATAAATGAACAAACATCATGAACAGAAAACAGACAGCAAGATAGCAGATTCAACACCAGCCCCACCAGCACTGGTGCACAGAGTAAACGTTTCCCCAAAACACAGGAGTCCTGGTCTCTGACCCATCTCTGACTCAGTGGGTCAACCTGAGTAAGGCATTCCCCGTCTCTGGGCCTCATGGCCCCAACTACGAAATGACAAGGTGGAACCCACACGCTCGAGGTTCCCATCAGACTCTGACGTCCTGTGGTGTAGACCACACAAATGGAGGAGTCGAGACTCTGCCTGTATGTGTCCAGGGCCAAAGGGACAGAAGACTCTCCTGACAGAAACACAGACGCCACTTCCCATATCACAGCTGAAGCTAATGATGAGGTCATTCTACTTTACCATCAAATTATTCATCCTTACAAGGACATCTCTTCTGATGACAGACAAAACCCAAATGAGAGCAGGCACCACACTAAGCTTGTACATCCCCATCCCTGGGCGGTGCCATCCGCCCTGGAGCTTGTCACAGCAGCCTATGCATGCTTCGGTCAAGTAGCCGAGTGGTGTCCTGCCCCTCTGGCCTTCCTACGTCCTCCCGTTTTTGTCCAGACCCGAGACCCACAGGCAAGGCCAACTTTATCACTCACGCCTCAGCTGAATGTCACTTCTTCAGCGAGGTCTGCTGAAGCTGTCTCCCGAATCTAAACATGGTCTTCCCAGCATACTGATAGCGTACTCTAACCTTCCTTAATATGCTCATCACAACACATACGTGTGTATTTCTTAAATGGTCTTTTTCCCATCAGACTAAAAAATCTGTGATGACAGTGACCATGTATGTTTACTTCTGCTTAATCATCAGTGTCTCAGTGAAGTCAAAAAAGTAACTGAAGAAACGGGTTATTCATGGTTATAAGAATTTCCTAAGCCCTTGTTGAACACACACAGACTGTTAAGAGAAAAACTGAATTAAATGCTTTCTCTAGGTCCTGTCTGCTTCTTAAGCAATGAAACATTAACCAACACCTGATAGGTGACACAGACCTAGACAAAGGAACGGCTTCTGTAGCCAGAAGGCTGTGTCGGACAGGCCCCACTCTGCCTGGAATCAGGGCACCATCCAGACACTAAATAGTCTGAGCCTTCTCCTTTGGAAGCCACTCCCTAGAGGCACCCAGGAGACCAGGGGAGTGCCAACTGCTTATCAGAAGACTCTTGGCTAAGTGTGGTGGCTCACGTCTGTAATCCCAGCACTTTGGGAGGCCAAGCAGGCAGATCACATAGGTCAGTAGTTGGAGACCAGCCTGGCCAACATGGTGAAACCTCATCTCTACTGAAAATACAGAAACTAGCCAGGCATGGTGGTGGGTGCCTGTAATCCCAGCTACTCAGGAAGCTGAGGCACGAGAATCACTTGAATCTGGGAGGCGGTGGTCGCAGTGAGCCAAGATCACACCACTGCACTTCAGCCTAGGCAACAGAGTGAGACGCGGTCTCAAAAAAAAAAAAAGACACTTACATTAATTAATCCCAAACAGTGGAATCATTTTTAATTGTCCTCCTCAACTTCCTTTGGAAAGCTGCTGAATTGTACTATTTTCTCCTGCCCCATAATCAGCATCTTAGTGATTTTTGAACCATGATCATGTCACACTATATACTTAAAATGCTAAATTAAATGAAAGTCAATTATTCGTGTCATTCATGTTTTTTTTTTTTTTTGAGACAGTGTCACTCTGTTACCCAGGTAGGAGTGCAGTGGCACAATCTTGGCTCACTGCAACCTCTGCCTCCTGGGTTCAAATGATTCTCCTGCCTCAGCTTCCCAAGTAGCTGGGACTACAGGCACACAACACCACGGCTGGCTAATTTTTTGTATTTTTAGTAGAGACGGGGGTTAGCCATGTTGGCCAGGTTGGTCTTGATCTCCTGACCTTAGGTGATCTGCCCGTCTCAGCCTCCCAACTTATTCTTAAGGGAAAAAACTCATCATGTCAGCTTTAAGTTTTGCTTAGGACAAAAGACCATCAGTCTCTTTGAGACCAGTCAGAAAGAACCCCAAGAACATTGAGATGGAAGCTGTTTATACCGCTGTTCTGAGCACTGCTGTGATATGACCAACCACCTGCCCTGCTCGGCACCCTAGTTACTGAGAGTCAGGAAATAAGGTGCACTGCACAAGACTGGGCGAGCTCTGTTGCTGTCTTTTTTTTTTTTTTCAGATGGAGTCTCATTATGTCGCGCTGGCTGGGGTGCGGTAGGCGGATCTCAGCTCACTGCAAGCTCCGCCTTCCGGGTTTACGCCATTCTCCTGCCTCAGCCTCCCGAGTAGCTGGGACTACAGGCGACCGCCACCTTGCCCAGCTAGTTCTTTGTATTTTTTAGTAGAGACGGGGTTTCACCGTGTTAGCCAAGATGGTCTTGATCTCCTGACCTCGTGATCCACCCGTCTTGGTCTCCCAAAGTGCTGGGATTACAGGCTTGAGCCACCACGCCCAGCCATTGTTGTCGTTTTTTAGTAAACACAACGTCTTGCTATGTTGCCCTGGCTGGTCTTGAACTCCTGGGCTCAAGCGATCCTCCTGCCTCAGCCTCCCCAACTAGTGGGATTATAGACATGAACCACCGCACCTGGCAGAGTTTCCTTTTTAACTCTGATAATCACAGTGGATGGTATGAGGCAAGGGAAGGCATACCTTCCCGTACTTGCTGAAAAGGTTTTTGAGATCTGTGGCTCGTGTTGTTGAGGACAGCCCGCTGACCCACAGGTTCCGACCAGAACTGCTGCCGACTCGACCTGGCACGAGAGGGAGATTCTTAGGCATCAACCCAAGGCCTAACAAGCAGCACAACCATTCTTAAGATCGCAGCCCTCTTTAAAAGCCCTAACGATGCCCAATCCCAACTGTTGACTCAAGAATTTAATGCACACACACATGCCAACACACAGAAGGCTGAAAATCTGGACAGCAAAAACTGAGTTTCCTTACTCAAGGAATAATCATGCCCATGTCAGTTATGCACTGAAATGTCTTTTGATGATCAGATCTCATCCAAGACAGCAGTCTCTAAAATCCTTGAAACAGTCTTCAATGAGCAGAATTATTCCTTTCTTGTAATGTGCTTTTCACTATCCCATAAATGACAACCACAACAGAAATATAAAATGCAGATGCTTGCGAACTTCTAAAACTAATCTCTCAAGAAACCATTAGGTGGTTGATTCCAGTAACCCATAATAAAACAAATTACTGGATCCAAAGTGTGGATATCTGCACACCCCTCCTCCCAAATAAGGGATCCAAACATGGCTCCCTACCACATAAGTTAAATCATACCTTTTTCATCTTTAATGATTGGCTTTATATCTTTTTCTTCCTTAAAAGAGCTAGAGACAAAAGTTAATGTTACTCATACAGGAAAAAAACGAAAGAGAACAAAATTAAAAATATGATTATGTGCTAAAACTGAATACCTACCAGAAAATTAGTCTGAAATAAAATTTTAACAGACACCTCTGCAAGCTTATATTGGAAAATCTGACCCCAAAAATACAATGTCAGATTTGTAAAAGTCAATTCGATTTAGCTGAAGATAACAATTAACAATTTAAGAACACAACCATGATAGGTTGAGAAAAAGAAAAGGAATTGAATCACCCATTAAAAC
>NW_016812914.1:249365-253236 GCF_001698545.2 Rhinopithecus bieti | reverse complement strand
AAAAGGCCCCACAGATTTAAAACCTACAACCACGCGGCTGCTTCTCAACAGTCTTCTTCGAGTTTTTGTTCAAGTCTAGGTCTTCTGACTGATTTTCCAATGTCCAAGGTGCTGAACCGAATGCAATCACCATTCAACGACAGCTCAATTTCCAAATTTCTTTGAATTTCTTTTAACAGAACAATCCAATATGAAAATCAGAATCTCTTCTGACGGTGGGAGATAAACGCAGTCCGGAAGGGGAATAATATGTTGAAAATTTTCACGAAGAAACTCTGTTTCCTCTTCTGGAATCCAGTCACTTCTCAGGTGGTAAGTGCCCTGACAACAGCTTTTTCCTGCCTTAACTGCGTTAATCAAAACGACTGCAGCAAAATATCACAAGATCTGTTTCATGTGTAGAAACACATGGAGGAATCATAGGGACAGGGGGAATTAAATGCCACTCTACGTGGTTGGAGATGAAAATAATCACTACATTGCACCAAATGTATTTGACCTCAAGAAGCCAGAATGGCTCTTCCACAGATCTGGTGATACGAATGGGTTTCCAATCTCTGATCCTTGTATGATCTGGATTGTCCACCATTAGAGCAATTTACAAGATCATAACACAACTTAAAACATAGACAGCTTTAAAATAATAGCGTGAAAACTTTCAAACCATAACTGTCGTGTTTCTCTTATCAGTACCTGGCTCCAAAAGAGATTCTTCAATGTCCTATTTAAAAAAGAAAAAGCAAATCCACAAGTCACTTTAAACACGGGGCAGATACATTTCACCAGCAAATACAGCTTTCAATCATCTGTGAATACCTGTTTCCACAAAACTTTCTCCTGTCCAAAAAATGTATTCCGTCCTACAATAACTTGATGAAAACCAGTTCATTTTGCCAGTTCCTCTGGTAATAGCAGGTCCCTAGTGATAATAGTCTGTCTGATTCTCCCAAGTCTGGGCCCCGCACAGACATACCACTCACCCCACGACCAAGCTGACCTAGTGGCTGCTGCAGCTGGCAAAGACCCCCTTTGTCACAGGAGAGGTCACAGTGGATTTAGGAAAAAAATACTTTCCCCAACATAAACTTATTTGTAACTGAAACCTGTTATAACAAAATGATCTCTCTACTCTGCTGAAAACCTTTTCCGACATCTGGCTCACTTAGGACAATAGGTCCAATCCTTCTGGTAGCCCAGACTCAGTGAGGCGGGCCCAGCTGCTCTGCAACACCTCTGGCTTCTCCCCAACCCTGTGTGCTCCCCTCTCTCTTCTGCATCAGAGCCACCACCCACAGTTTCTGCTCCAAATTCTTCTTTCCCTCTTCAACCTATCCGCCGTCAGACCTCAATTCAGACATAAGTTCCTCTGGGAAGAGTTCCAGGCACTTCTAAAGTCCAATCACCACAACTGCTCCCTCATCACACTTCTTTTTCCCTTCTGGTTATATACTTGGTTTGATCCCACTGCCCCTGCTAGATGGCCAGCCCTGAAACTATTTCTGTTCTGCTAACCTCTTAACCCCAGTATCCAACACAGTATCATTTCCTTACACATACACACTGCTCTTTCACTGTGGAACATCAACCACTTGTTTAACATTGCCAGTGATGCAGAACCAGATGGTAACTTACCGCAGTTACTTTGAAGTTCAACGATGAAGTTTCCGAAGTGTTCTTGAATCCTTCCCCATCCACCTGAAAAACAAAATGGAAGATGACTTTGTGGAAGCTGGAGCTGTGAAAACCAAGGCTGACACCTCGCTTAGGCAACCTGTGTCTGTTTCCCTCACAGCACCTTTTGCCATCTAAAAGTCTACTGTTGGGTCATTCAGTTCCGCACTTGCCTCTCCGTCAGAACACACCCTCCACGCCTGTGCTCCACCAGCGTCTCTGGCAGTGGCCTGCAGGGGGGTATGCTGCTCTGTCTGTACTGGGTGAATGAACGAATCAATTTCCCAGACAGTTTCTAAGTACTGGTGATTAACACATACCCCTCCCACCACAGGATTTCTAAAGCAGAACTCAAAAATGATAAACTGTGCTCCTCCAATTTCACCTGGTAGCAATACTCTTAAGGTAACAATCACCGGGCACTTTCTCCTAGCCTACTTTAATCATTCATTCGTTTGAGACAGAGTTCTGCTCTTGTTGCCCAGGCTGGAACAATGGCGTGATCGGCTCACTGCAACCTCCGCCTCTCGGGTTCAAGTGATTCTCCTGCCTCAGCCTCCCGAGTAGCTGGGATTACAGGCACGCGCCACCACGCCCGGCTAATTTTTTGTATTTTTTAGTACAGACAGGGTTTCACCATGTCCAAGCTGATCTTAAACTCCTGACCTCAGGTGATTCACCCACCTCAGCCTACCGGAGTGCTGGGATTGCAGGTGTGAGCCACCACACCCGGCCCTCCTAGCCTACTTTATTAAAAACAAACATTTAACTTGGTCATTTTCTCTCTTTACTACATGCCAAACAAAAGAAAAACTTATCACCAAGTTTTACTAAACTTGAAGCTCTTTTAAGTGAACTACAAAAGATCGCTCCCAAATATTTTCTTTTTTCCTTTTCTAGATTTGAACCCATGACCTGGATGCCTCCATTAACTGAGAAGTACACACTCTGAAAATAATAAACACACAGCAGCACCAGGCTGAGAAAGGCAGCTAATCAGTTCCTCAGTGCTGCCCTAGGTCAAAGGAGGGTAAATTTGGAGGCAATGACTTTTGACCATAAGGTTTAAGGTTCAGTCCTACGAGGCATTTCCACCCCCAAGCTGAAAGCTGCAATACCTTAAGGAAATAAAACCACCTACGGTGCACGTGACGTCGGATTAAAATGAAGATCAGCTCGAAGACAGTGATGGCTTGTGGTATCTGAATAGCCCCACCGGAGAGCTCTATGCCAAAACACTAGAAGTGAAAAGCTGGGAAAGCCCTAAGCAAAGGTCCTCCTTTACATACAAGGATGCTCACAGTCAGTCCCTTTGGGGAGCAGGGTTGGTACTTGTCTTCACTGTACTTTACATCTTTTAATGTAACTGTTTAACCTTGCTTAAAACATTAACAGGCTGGGCGTGGTGACTCACACCTATAATCCCAGCATTTTGGGAGGCCAAGGCAGGCGGATCACTTGAGGTAAGGAGTTCGAGACCAGCCCGGCCAACATTATGAAACCCTGTCTCTACCAAAATATATAAAAAATTAGCCCGGTGGCTGGGCGCAGTGGCTCAAGCCTGTAATCCCAGCACTTTCAGAGGCCAAGGCAGGCAGATCACAAGGTCAGGAGATGGAGACCATCATGGCCAACAAGGTGAAACCCCATCTCTACTAAAAATACAAAAAAATTAGCTGGGCCTGGTGGTGCGTGCCTGTGGTCCCAGCTACTCAGGAGAATTGCTTGAACCTGGGAGGTGGAGGTTGCAGTGAGTCGTTGCAGTGAGTGCCACTGCACTCCAGCCTGGGTGACAGAGTGAGACTCCTCTCAAAAACAAACAAACAAAAACCAAAAAAACAACATTAAAAGGAATATCTCCACGATGAGATTAGAAACCATTTTTAAGCTGGGTGCGGCATTACACCTGTAATGCCAGCACTCTGGGAGGCTGAGGCAGAAGGATTGCTTGAGCTCAGGGGTTTAAGATCAACCTGGGTAACCTAATGAGATCCTATCTCTAAAAAAAAAATTTTTTTTTAATTAGCTGGGCGTGGTGGTTCACTGTAGTCTCAGCTCTGCAGGATTGCTTGAACCTGGGAGGCTGAGGCTACAGTGAGTTATGATCACAACACTGCACTCCAGTCTGCACAAGAGAGTAAGACCCTGTCTCTAAATAAATAAACCGTCTCTGTTTCTTTTTTTTTTTTTTTTTTTTTTT
>NW_016812914.1:222098-245786 GCF_001698545.2 Rhinopithecus bieti | reverse complement strand
CGGAGTCTCGCTCTGTCGCCCAGGCTGGAGTGCAGTGGCTGGATCTCAGCTCACTGCAAGCTCCGCCTCCCGGGTTTACGCCATTCTCCTGCCTCAGCCTCCCAAGTAGCTGGGACTACAGGCGCCCGCCACCTCGCTCGGCTAGTTTTTGTATTTTTTAGTAGAGACGGGGTTTCACCGTGTTCGCCAGGATGGTCTCGATCTCCTGACCTCGTGATCCGCCCGTCTCGGCCTCCCAAAGTGCTGGGATTACAGGCTTGAGCCACCGCACCCGGCCTCTGTTTCTTAAAACTATTTTTTTCAGGGAAAAAACTTACTGGGCACTGTGGCCTGTGCCAATAAGCCTAGCTAGTCAGGAGGATCACTGGAGCCCAAGAGTTCAAGACCGGCCTAGGTAACAGTGAGACTCCATCTCAGAAAACGAAAATCTTTTATGTCAGAGCTTTCTATTTTATGACTTACTGCATGCTTTCAAAGTGTCTCCCAGCCAATTATAAAAACACTCCCCAGTACTACAGAAAAGCTATCTATTAGTTAATCCCTGACCTACACAGCGTTTAAATGGACATGGTTTAACAGCAGGGTTTAGACACTGAACTATGTGTTCACGGCGGTTTAGCTGTGTTCTCCCTCACATGAGCAGCACGCGAGCGCCAGGTGCCTCGGGGCTACGGGCACAACCCGCTGTGTCTCCAAGTTACCTACAGCATGCTCTGGGAGCTGAGCCGGGAGCTGTCTTAGCTGTGCAGCCACGTATTCTTTACTATCACAAAAGGAATCGAGAAGACTGTCCGCGCCATCCTCCCCAAAATCTGGAGCACTGCTATTCTCCACTTCAGTTTCATCTAGCACACTCATGTCCATCATGCCCATATTCTGCAGGTTCTCCAGACTTGCTTCCATGTCCTCCTGTAAAGAGGAAGAAGAGTTGTTAACGACCACCTGGACCAGGACAGGGAGCTGCTGCTTGTCGTCTCTACCCTGACATCACTTACCTGCCCGTCTCTGGAATCATCTTCCAGGCCGTTATCTTCTGTGCCTTCCTCCTCCATCTTCAGTCCTAATTACAGAATAATTGTTCAATCAGATTAACACTCAAGTTCTACCTCATAATTAGTTTATGCAGAATAGATTTCAATCTTATAACAGAACACATTACAAGAGAAACTAAAAGTCTTCTCTCTCCTGTCACACATAATTTTGTCTCAATTTGTTTTCTTTTTTTTTTTTTGAGATGGAGTCTCACTGTGTCGCCCAGGCTGGAGTGCAAGTGGCATGATCTCAGCTCACTGCAACCTCCGCCTCCCGGGTTCAAGCGATTCTCCTGCCTCAGCCTCCCCAGCAGCTGGGACTACAGGCGTCTACCACCAAACCCAGTTAATTTTTCTATTTTTAGTAGAGACAGGGTTTCACCATATTAGCCAGGCTGGTCTTGAACTCCTGACCTCGTGATCCACCCGCCTCGGTCTCCCAAAGTGCTGGGATTATAGGCATGAGCCACGGCGCCCAGCCTCAATTGGTGTTCTAAGTAATACATCAATAGGGAGATGAAAATCTAGGATTCCTGTTAGATTATCAGAGTAGTCTGATTTACCACAAAATATCTAAGTTTCCAAATATTTCAAAAACACTCCAAACCTAAGAAAAAAAATCACAAAAAAATGAACAAAGGATAAAACCAGGCATTTTCAACCAACAACAACAACAAAAATACAATACCCATCTAGTAACCGACGAATTGCAACATAAAATAACATATTGAGTTAGTGATTTGCTGGCTCTCCCTATATTCCACCCATTTCAAGTAAGTCTTCGTCATTTTTCAGCTCAAAAACTTTTTTTTCCTCCCAAGGCAAAAGGCACAGGCTGCCATAAAGTCGAGAATCATCCTGGGTTTTGTGACCACAAAATGACTATTTGATAGAATTCTGCTAGGTATTGCAAAAGGAGGCTGGAGGGGACCAAGAGTGGAAACCTTGAGAATAAACTTGAGGCTCCTTATGTGTCAAAAACCTTACTAATGTGCACATCCTTTATTCCAGGAATTTGAGTCTTAGGGTATCTGACAAGGAGTCTGAAACATAGATATCTGTCTTATTGTACCTGTTAAACACCCAAAAGGGAAACAAATTACAGCACATTTTCATTCAGATGTAGTTCACAACAGTGGGGAATGGCAGGCAATGTCTGGAGACACTGTTGGTTGTCGCGACTTGGGAGAATGCCATTAGCATCAGCAGCTAGTGACACTGGTCACGACCCTACAATGCAAAGGATACTCCCCAACCACAGAGAATTATACGGCACAAATTGTCAAGTGCCAATACTGAGAAACCCTGTGGGACATCATCCAATGTCTCACAATGTTTAAAGAATGTATGCTTTTAAAGAATACTTAATGAAACAGAAAAAATGCCCACAGTGTGGGCACGGTGGTTCACGCCTGTAATCCCAGCATGTTGGGAGGCTAATGCAGGTGAATCGCTTGAGCCCAGGAATTAAGAGACAAGTTCAGGCAACACAGTGAGACCTCATCTCCATCAAAAATACAAAAATTAGTCAGACATGGTGTTATGCACCTGTACTCCCAACTACTGGCAAGGGTGAGGTGGGTGAGTGCTCTGAGCCTGGGAGCTTGAGGCTGCCATGATCATGCCACTGCCCTCCACTGTGGGCAACAGAGTAAGACCGTGTCTCTCTCACACACACACCCATAAAGAAAAATCAAACAGAAAAAAAGATACACGTTTCTTAAAAGCCGGTGTCTATTTGTATCCATAAGAGCGTATATGCGAGGATATGTTTATAAAATCCAGGTGGATAAGGCTAAGATAATCACCAACAAGAGTTAAAATACTCAGGGGTAAAATTAGAGAGAATTTTATTTTCACATGCATACTTTTTACATTTTCCAAATTATCTAAAAGTATTACTTCCAAAAATTGTTCAAAAAAGAAAATTAAACATAAAAAACCTGCAGGGTCTACACCTTAAGAGTCTCACTCACCACTGTTATCAATAATCACTCAAGAAATGCAGTTTAATTGCATGTCTCGCAACGTGAGCTTTTTCCAGTCTATCATTTAAGACGCCTAACAACGCTAGCAGGTTTTATGATCTGCGTTTGACACATGAGAATTTGGTTGAGCTCCAAAGCTGGCACTCTGAAACTCAGCTGTCCCACTTCCCATGACATCTAAACACAGCATATCCTTCTGAAATACGTTGTCTAAAAATGTTTGGTAATTGCACCCAATTTCTAGGCCCTAAATAGTAGCCTGCAGTGCCCACATAGAACGGAAATAGGAGAAATGCTGACCATAGAGCATCACCGAAAAGCTAATGTGGCGTAGACAGGCGACGCCCCAATCCCCAGCACCTGGCATTGGCCAACGAAAAGCTGCCGCTGTCAGGGACACAGATGTAAGAAAATCCAACTTTAATCCCACATGGCATCTAAAACTTAAATTTTTCATCCAGGTTTTATTTTTTCCAAACCCACCTACAATGTTGCCTAGGACTCCTAATTTTGGTGAAGACTCTTACTCTGATTTATAATGAGGACACTTTCCCTCAACAAGTTTGGCTGCTTCAATTCTTGCAACAAAGCAGTTACTGGTGAGTTCCCAGAATGAGTCCAACTTTGGACTCAACTGAACGCTGCTGCATAGTGCTCGAAAAGAAAAGTAACTGAGTGTCTCCTGATCTAACAGCTGTATGTAATCACAGGCTCTAACTGCAACCACAAAGTCCTAAGGCACTTGCGCTTTATCCATTAGCCAGGTGCCCTGACACCTCTAGAGAACAGCAACAGCTCAGGATGGAAGATGAGGCCTGCAGGGGCTGAGCTCCACATGAAGACCTGGGCTCTCTCTGGGCTTGGTTACTTCTCTGAAAAAGGAATGGGAAGGTATCAGAAGCCCTTCTAATCCTCACTAGAGCCGAGGCTACATGTATCATTTTTAAAGCAACAGACGAACTTTATCATCCAAGCTTTCCTGTCAAAACACTAACTCCAAGTAGTTTTGAATCGACCTAAGCTTTAATCTAGACATTCAGGCAGGTCTTCAAAGCACTCAGCTAAAGTTTAGTTTTTCTAATGATGCAAAGATCATTAGAAATGATCCCTGCTAGGCCAGGCGCGATGGCTCATGCCTGTAATCCAAGCACTTTGGGAGGCCCAGGCGGGTGGATCACCTGAGGTCAGGAGTTTGAGACCAGCCTGGCCAACATGGTGAAACCACGTTTCTACTAAAAATACAAAAAATTAGCCAGGCATGGCAGCGGGCGCCTGTAATCCCAGCTACTGGGGAGCCTGAGGCAGGAGAATCGCTTGAACCGGGAGGTAGAGGTTGCAGTGAATCCAGACGGCACCACTGCACTCCAGCCTGGGCAACAAGAGTGAAACTCCATCGGCAAAAAAAAAAAAAAAAAAATTCCCTGTTAAAAGCCTGCTAAAACCAAGGATACGTTTGAGTAAGTCTTGAACTTTAGTTTTAAAATGAGGGGCACCCTAACATACAAAAAACTTTAAGCTTTCATTGTTAAGGCAGTTTTGCCCCAACCATTAAAAAAAAAATTCGAATCATGATGCATAAGTTAACACCTAAGCAAAAGAGATAAACTGTATTTCCTGCTGTAGACCAGTCTCTCACATTCTGAATCTGCACAGGCAGTCAGGCCTTCTAGCTGAAACACAGACAGTCACAAGAACAGTAAAAACACATCCATGTTTCAAAAGTAAACTTTAACTTCAAGCTCTTATGCAACCTAACTAAAAGATTTAACCTTTCAAACCACATGCACACGTTTTAAACAGTTAATGTGTTATGAAACACATTAAGAAAACGTTGTTAAAAAAACAATGAAATTGTTAAAAATGCACAATTTCTATTTTCTAAGCACCGATCCTCCACTGCCTGAATTTAGCACTTTTCCAAGAAAACAGGCCCCCTGCACAGAAAACCTAAATTTTATTATATTATTATAATATAATATAATAAGGATAAATTATATTATCCTAATCACCATAAAACCTAACGATGAGGACAATACCAATTGGGATATTCAAAGCTTCAAAGTTTTATGGAATTCAGTGCTTCCAAAAATAACTGTTATCAGCCATAAACAGGAATGAAGTGTCAATACATGTTGCAACACAGATGAACTTGAAGCATTACGTTAAGTGAAAGCTGATACCAATGGCTGTATGTTGTACAATTCCATCTAAGTGAAATATCCACAATAGGCAAATCTATGCGGACAGAACATGGATTAGTAGTTGCCAGGGGCTGGAGGGAGAAAAGTAAGGCAACTAACTTCTAATGAGGACCGGGTTTCCTTTTGGGGCGGTGAAAATCCAGAAGGAGATGGTGGCGGTGGTCACAGAGCCTTGTGTATGCACTAGGAAGCACTGAATTGCACACCTTAACCTGATAAATTTAACGGTCTTGTGAATTAAATCTTCACATTCAAAAACCATAATAGTAAAAAAAAATAGGCTGAGTGCAAATACCCCAACAATCTATTCTGGACCCTAGCAAAGCTGAGTTCTTTTTTTTTTTTTGATACAGAGTCTCGCTCTGTCACCCAGGCTGGAGTGCTGTGGCCGGATCTCAGCTCACTGCAAGCTCCGCCTCCCGGGTTCACGCCATTCTCCTGCCTCAGCCTCCCGAGTAGCTGGGACTACAGGTGCCACCACGTCGCCCGGCTAGTTTTTTGTAGTTTTAGTAGAGACGGGGTTTCACCGTGTTAGCCAGGATGGTCTCGATCTCCTGACCTCGTGATCCGCCCGTCTCGGCCTCCCAAAGTGCTGGGATTACAGGCTTGAGCCACCGCGCCCGGCCAGCTGAGTTCTATTCAGTCTCGG
Organism: Rhinopithecus bieti; assembly: GCF_001698545.2. Taxonomy (NCBI): domain Eukaryota; kingdom Metazoa; phylum Chordata; class Mammalia; order Primates; family Cercopithecidae; genus Rhinopithecus; species Rhinopithecus bieti. The sequence continues at coordinate 239,917 of NW_016812914.1, read as the reverse complement.
GTTGGTGTCCTTTTCCTTGCGTTAAGACCTCTTTTTTGAACCAGGAAGGAAGCCAAGTAGGTACATTTGGTTCCTCAGACCCGTAGAAGTAGCTTTAAGAGCTTGTCTTTCTCTAGTTGACTTTTAATCCCAATGGCAGAAGCTGAAACGTTTTTCGTATATTTTAATTGCACTCGGCACCCGTCCATCTCTTTCCTCCTCCCTGTGCCCTTGACACAGCTACTTGTTAGGTGGTGATGAGCAAAGCTAACTCTTAGTGGGAGACACCGAGGACCAGAGAAGTTCTCCCAGCCTAGAGGGCGGGAAGAGCACTACACACCATTTCTCTAAATTCGCTAAACACTCAAGCCCCAAGCATCATACGTACAAGTAAATACCTTTAACACATCTCTTGGCTGACTTCTTGCTGCTGGCTTCTAACTCGATGCCAATTTCATCAGGATCTTGCCCCTCTTCTTTAACCGCCTATTAGGGACAGATGAGTTTTACAACATGATTAAGAGCTGCAGGGCACACACTGTTCCTTACAAGTAACAACCTCCCATGAAACAAAGGCAAACGCGTCCTTGTAGAGAGCAACTCCGGGTCAGCTATCTGGGCCGCAAGCCCAAAAGGCGGAGGAGGAATCCCGCACAGCTTGGGTCTCTCTGGGTCCAAATGACAAAGGAGAGGGAGGCTGTGAGCAGGAGCTCCAGAACTGGGGTCAAGGACCAGTTCCAAAACGGCAACTCGACACTGCCCAACCTTCGACTTTAAAGTTCTATGATGGGACAAATCAGAACAGAGAGGCTGCACTTGGCCCGGCCTCGGTGAAGGGCTGGCCACCGCTGGTGAGGAGGAACAGCAGCCACCCTGGGGAGATTCCCTCAGTGCCTGCCACCTGCCGGGTCCAGGACTAGGCACCCACAAGCTCCCTCCCTCCCTATGCTGAAGGAGTTTGTTCCAGTTGCGGAGACAGACAATCCCCAACCCCTTAATATTTTGCATTTAGCCCCTGCATTCAGCGAGGTGCGACATAAACGCAGAATGAGCTGGCAAGGAGGTGGGGCGGCGCATTAGGGAGGGCGCTCGGGAAGGTGATGTCTCAGGCACACCCGAAATGACAAGGGGCCGGCCACGAGATCTGGGGGACACGGGTGGACAGCTTCGTAAATGCCAAGGCCCTGGGGCAAGAACAAGCACCGCCCCCTTTCCTGTAAAAGCTCAGGAGTCCGCCAGACACCCATTCTCCGGAGGAGGAAACTGAGGCACAGAGAAAAAGGCACCTGCCCAAGGTCACACAGCCAAGGCTCGAAAGGGAGCCCCAGGAGGGGTCCCGGGGCCGCCCTGGTAGCCGAGAAGACCGGACGCTGAGCGCGCTTAAAGAGAAAAGGTAGAAGGAGAATAGGAAGGAAGGCACAGAGAGGGGCGGTAACGGGCCAAGGTCACACAGCCGGCCCCCTGTGTGCCCGACACCTCGAGTCGGCGTCGGCCAAGACGCGGGTCGGGCCCCGGGGCGCCCCGGGTCCGGGAGCCGCGGTGACAGGCGCTGGCGGGGGCGTGCCCGAACCTCCTGCGCCACCCCCGTGCCCCGCTCCGCCTCACCTTCTTGAGCCGCTCCATCAGGACGCTCTTGTTGCCGCCCGTGTCTAGGTTCCGCTTCTTCAGCTCCGCCCGCAGATCGATCACCCGCAGCTCGCTGAGTCGCCTCGTCCCAGTCTCCGCAACGCCCGGGCCGAAAGCAGCCGTGCCAGGGCCCGAGTCGCCCGACCCGGGCAGAGTCTCCGCCATCGTTGCGTTCCCGTCTTCGCCACCGACTCAGCCGCACACCGCCGGCAGCTGGAGCGGCTCTGAACACAAAATGGCGCCGCCTAAGAGGAAAACGCACTCGTTTCCTCCCGCCCCGCTTTGCGGCCGCGCACGCGCACGCGCACCGCCTCACAAGCGTAGTTAGCAGCAAGGACGCTCGCGCGTCGACCAACCGCGCGTTCACCGGCACCACGCGCAGGCGCCGAATCTGCAGCTCGCATGCGTCCCGGCAGTTCCCGGCGGGAGGCTGACGAGACGCAACGCGACTGCGCACATCCCCGCGTTGTTCTCACTGCGCATGTGCAATTGCAACCGGGATAGTCGAGCCTGCGCTTGGTGCGCCTGCGCAGAAGCGAGGCGCGCCGGGGCGACTGGAGCGGTTCCCTCGCAGGCGGCGCCATTTTGTGCTAGGAGCCTGATAAAACCGGCCCGGTTCTGTGGAAAGTGGGCGGCGGAGCCAGGGTCCCTGGAATGGCGGAGACTCTGTCGGGCCTAGGAGATTCTGGAGCGGCGGGCGCGGCGGCTCTGAGCTCCGCCTCGTCAGAGACCGGAACGCGGCGCCTCAGCGACCTGCGAGTGATCGATCTGCGGGCGGAGCTGAGGAAACGGAATGTGGACTCGAGCGGCAACAAGAGCGTTTTGATGGAGCGGCTGAAGAAGGTGGATTTGGGGCCCCGAGGGGGGGCACAGGGTGGGTCTGGGATCCTCTTGGCCGCGACGGTGGCTCGCGGGCCCTGGCGTCCGCCCCCGGCCCCGTTCGCGGCCTCCCCGGACCTGATGTTATCGCGTCCCCCGGCTCTTCCCAGGTCCCGGCGAGAGTTCCTTGGCCGGCTGGGCCTGGGTTCAAATAGTAACGCCGCATTGGGGCCGGGAGAACCAGAAAAACGGCGCGCGTGCAGGAGAAGCGGTGACGGGTGACATCGTCCCCCGAGGGGAGGGTTCTCCCCTCGTCTCGTCCCCACCTCCGTACCTGGAGGGGAGACCCTGAAACCCTCACTTCCTAGGCGAGGGGAAGGGACTCGGCCAAGGTCACCCGGCCGAGGACGGGCGGCGTCGGGATTTGAACCCAGGCCGTGGGATTCCTGGGCCTGCTGCTTGGTTTCCCCACGGAAGAGATTTTGTGACCCACGGGGGACCGACCAGCCTGAATCGGGGCAGATTTTCAAAGGAGACACCCGTAGGACATACTCAAAGGGAAAAACTGAGAAAGCGACCGCAACCCCGTTTTCCCGGTCTGCCGGGACTCGCCCGGTGAAGTAACAGAGCAGGAAGGAAGAGTGGGATTGGCGGTAGCGACCCGAAATGGGAAATGAGGGGGGACCTGGGGTGGACTTGAAACCAGCCTCAGAACTGCCCGGGAGGCGGGCAGAGCCTTCCCCTGGTCCATCAGTCTCTCTGGACTCGGGAACCCTGCCAGCTCTCCGTGGCCTGATCTTGGACATAGAAGACCTTGAACCCCTTCTGAGTCTTTTTTTTTTTCCCCCTCTTTGTAAGAAGAAAAAAAGCAATAGGACTTTGGTTTGGGGATTAAATAAGGTTGCGTGGAGCAGGCTTGGCGTGCTGCCTGGCGCATGTAAACACTTGGGTGTGTGGTTGCCATCACGATTCCCTTCTCCCTGTGCCACCACGAGTCCTCATTGGCAGATCGGGGGCTCTAACGCCTACCTTGGGGGATTCAAAGGGATCCCTTGGAAAAGCAGAGAGTCAAGTAAAGGTTAGCCGCCTGCGGTTTCCTTATTCCTGTCCGTTTCTTTCTCTGCATTTCTTCCACCTGGCTACTCTGGGACCTCTCCCCTGTAGTCGCTCCGCCTGGCCGCCCACCCTCCCAGGCCCTGCAGGCGGCGGGGCTGGTGACGACATTCCACCATCCTGGCTCCGGAACTACCGAGATCGCAGGGCTTTATTATTAATTGGTGATGAGAAGTAGAGATTTTTTTTTTTTTTTCCTGATGAGAACCCCTGAGCTCGAGTGGATAGTTGTCTTGGCCAGAGTCACATGGGCCTTTTAAAAGCTCAAACTTGTGTTTCTTTTCACTATGGATTCTCTCTTTACTCAGACAAGGCAGGAAGTTCATTGATCTACATATTTACCCAGAGAAAACGCAGACAGTGGAGATTGGCGGCTGGTCAGGTGTGGTGCCCCTGCCACCAGGGTCTCCCATCAGCTAAGCCGAATTAAGAGGCTTTATCCTTTTTTTCTCCCCGGACGGTCCATAAGCCTGAAAAGCTGCTGTGATGGCCCTGAACCTTCCTGTCAAGCTGGTGACTGAGACTTCCCGTCACTCACTGTCATCTCTGAGAGCACAGATTTGTTCCTTCTTCCTTCTCCTCCTTTTCGTTTTCTTCAAGATGTGGTCCCAAAATACGAATACCAACAGCCCATATCCCTGTCTGCTACTCACCCAAGCCAGTCTGGAGTTTTCTGATCTCGTTCTCTTCCCGTTTCTGTCATCCTGTTGTTGTCCCTTTCTGGGTTTATTTTTTCCAGAAAGGACAAAAGAGCAAAAGGGGAAGCGAAACACCTGCCTAGGGCATTGCTTCTCTTTTCCTGGTGGTGTTTCAGAATTGCCTGTCCCCGGGAAAAGGATGAGGGACTTGGTGATTGTACTTTTCCTTGATCCCAGGAAAGAACTTCAGTCCCTTTTCTGGCTTCTGAGAGGAGAGATTTTTGTTGCTGCTGGTCAAGATGAGTTGTGGAACCCCCAGGCCCTATCTCAATTCAGACTTACCCACCTGGGAAACTTTGAGGGTTCCAAACCTCTGCAAATAAAACAGTACGTGAAATGATGTGAACAAAACTTGTGCTCATGGGACAGGAGAGTAAAGACTGGAAAAGTTATCAGTAAAACTTAACCTGAAGCTAAGTTTCTAGGGATATCATCATGATTGACAGGTTCTGTACTGATGGCTTAGTTGATGCCAGGCACTGTGCTGAGGATGGGCATTGTTGAAGTGAATGACAGAGTCCTGGGGTGGGAGGCTGGGCGTGCCAAGAAATTGTTAATATCTGATGAGGCGCAGTCATGTTGTGGTTGAGAATGAGGTATTGGAGTCAGTCGTGAATGTACATGACGGGGATCGGATGAGGTCATGCATGTCGTGACTGGTCTCGTGTGTAACACGCAGTAGGATCCCAACCAGTGAGCGTTAGTATTCCATCCACACAGTACTGAGTACAGGCACGGTGTGGAGGCAGTCCCTGGAGGGTTAAAGAGTATTTTGTGAGTAAAGTCAGAAGAAATTGGAGAGTGTGCCTTTCCCTTTTTGAGTTCTTCTGGGCTTAGGAAGAAGATGAACCAGATAAGCCTACTGTTTGTTGAGTGCTTCCTTTTCATGGCTAATAGAATCCTCACAACAGCCTTCTAGGGTAAGTACTATATTATTATTAGCCGCATGTTCCGGAGGAAGAAGCAAAAACTGAGCACCTAAGTAAACCCGCCTGGGACCACCCAGCTAAGAACTGGTGGCGTCAGTCGGTCTCCAGTGTAGAGCAAGATAACAGATGAGTGGATGGGCCACAGGCCCTGGGCGGTGAGGGCGGCAGCAGCTTTTGATCTTAAAATACAGTTTCCTTGTCACCTGAAGGCTCTCTGAAAGCAGTGTGTGTGCTGGCTTTTTGGATCAACTTTACTTTTCCCTTCTTTTTAGGCAATTGAAGATGAAGGTGGTAATCCTGACGAAATTGAAATTACCTCTGAAGGAAACAAGAAAACATCAAAGAGGTCCAGCAAAGGTATGGAGGATTTCATAAGCAAGCTTCATGTTAAGTGCTTTCTTCAAAACAAATTCATTGCTAATGTGCCTCGTTTACTTGTCTGTGAACCTTGTGAACCACTCTGAACTGGGAGCCTTCAGCGAAGCTTTGCATTTTCTTTAAAGATCTCTACTGTGTTTTGTTTCCTTGGTATCTGGGAATTCTAACAGGATGGAAGGAGTATTTGCCCCTTATTCATTTTCCTCTGTAGATTGTCAGCAGTCTTTAAGTAAGGAGTCTTTCAGGAGTCAGTCACAGTGGCGTGTGCCTGTAATCCCAGGCGACTCGGGGCTGTGGTAGGAGGATCACATGAGCCTGAGAGTTCAAGACCAGCCTGGGCAACATAGCAAAACCCAGCTCTACAAAAAAAACTTTTAAAGGCCAGGTGTGGTGGCATGCATCTGTGGTCCCAGCTGCTTGGGAGGCTGAGCCGGGAGGATTACTTGACCCCAGGAGGTTGAGATCAACTTGGGCAACACAGGGAGACCCCCATCTCCACCAAAAAGAAATTAACCAGGCATGATGGCATGCACCTGTGGTCCCAGCTACTTGGGAGTTTCAGGAGGGGGATCACTTGAGCCCAGGAGCTCAAGCCTGCAGCAACCTATGATTGCACCACTGCACTCCAGCCTGGGTGACAGAGCAAGACCCAGTCTCTTTAAAAAAAAAAAAAAAAAAAAAAAAAATTGCTGGGCACAGTGGCTCACACCTGTAATCCCAACACTTTGGGAACCCAAGGCAGGAGAATAGTTTCAATCTAGGAGTTTGAGACCAGCCTGGCCTGCCTCTATCCACCACCAAAAAAAAAAGTAACTAGGCATCGAGGCACGCCTGTTTTTCCCAGCTACTTGGGAGGCTGAGGCGGGAGGATCATTTGAAGCCAGGAGTTCAAGGCTGCACTGAGCTATCATGGCACCACTGAACTCGAACCTGGAGTCCACAAAGTAGGACTGCCTGAGCCTCCTATTGCTTGGACTTGTAGAAAATAACATCCCTTTTAAATATCACTTGGCCAAAACAGAACTGTCACTTTAACATTTCTTTTAAAAACTGCTTATACAGGGCCGGTCGCGGTGGCTCAAGCCTGTAATCCCAGCACTTTGGGAGGCCGAGACAGGCGGATCACGAGGTCAGGAGATCGAGACCATCCTGGCTAACACAGTGAAACCCCGTCTCTACTAAAAAATACAAAAAACTAGCCGGGCGAGGTGGCGGGCGCTTGTAGTCCCAGCTACTCGGGAGGCTGAGGCAGGAGAATGGCTTAAACCCGGGAGGCGGAGCTTGCAGTGAGCCAAGATCCGGCCACTGCACTCCAGCCCGGGCGACAGAGCGAGACTCCATCTCAAAAAAAAAAAAAAAAACCTGTTTATACAGTAAAAGTCACATTCCACATGACATGACTCTCACCGTCTTACCCAGATCTCTCTCGCCCATCCCCCACACCCTGTGCTTTCTTTTTTTTTTTTTTTTTTTTTTTTTTTTTTGAGACGGAGTCTCGCTCTGCCGCCCAGGCTGGAGTGCTGTGGCCAGATCTCAGCTCACTGCAAGCTCCGCCTCCCGGGTTTACGCCATTCTCCTGCCTCAGCCTCCCGAGTTGTTGGGACTACAGGCGCCCACCACCTCGCCCGGCTAATTTTTTGTATTTTTTTTAGTAGAGACGGGGTTTCACCGTATTAGCCAGGATGGTCTCGATCTCCTGACGTCGTGATCCGCCCGTCTTGGCCTCCCAAAGTGCTGGGATTACAGGCTTGAGCCACCGCGCCCGGCCACCCTGTGCTTTCAATAGGCCCCAAACAAATGATTTACTCTCCTGGTTCTCTGTGACGTCGCTCTGCCCACCCTTCCCCATCTGTCTGCCTTAGAGACCTAGTTCCTCAAAAGACAACTGATCCATCCCACCAATAGCAACTTGTCTCCTTGGATCCTCTGTCTTCCCGTGGCATAGTTCCTTATACCTTGGTTTAATATTTATGTCATCTTGCCTTCTGTCAAGACCAGATTGTTGAGGACTAGGGCTGTATCTTGTTTATGTTTCTTTCCCCTTCAATGGTTTAACTTGGTAACACTCAATTAATGGCTTAAGAATCAGCAAAGGCAGGGCGCCATGGCTCACGCCTGTACTCCCAGCACTTTGGGAGGCTGAGGCGGGCTGATCACCTGATCTCCAATCAGGAATTGGAGACCAGCCTGGCCAACATGATGAAACCTCATCTCTACTAAAAATATAAAAATTAGCCAGGCATGGTGGCGGGCACCTGTAATCCCAGCTACTCGGGAGGCTGAGGCAGAATTGCTTGAACCCAGGAGGTGGAGGTTGCAGTGAGCCCAGATCATGCCACTGCACTCCAGCCTGGGTGACGGCAAGACTCCATCCCCACAAAAGAAAGAATCAGCTGAAGCTGGGCTTGTGGACCGAATGTTCTCTTGGTTCATGTAGTTTTCCCTATCTGAAATGCTTGTGACCAGAAGGGTTTCGTTTTTTGGATTTTGTGCAGTATTTTCATACGCATAATGAGATAATCTTGGGATTGGGACCCAAATCTAAACAAGAAATTTGTTTCTTCTATACTGGAAGATAATTTTATACCATATTTTTTATAATTTTGTGCATGAAACAAAGCTTTCGCTAACGTTTTGACTGCAACCCACCACACATCAGGTGTGGAATTTGCTATTTGTGGTGATATGTCAGTGCTCGGAAGATTTCAGAGCTTCAGATAGGGATGCCCAACCTGTAATTGAAGGCCTGGTTCTTGGGGCCCAAAACTAAATGGGATCATAACTAATACTTGGTGGTGAAGTATTGGGTTTAAATATCTGAGAGGCGGGCCCCAGTGTCAGCCACAGTGTTTGGGGTAAGCGCTGGGAGAACAGCAGAACGAAGTCACTTTGGTGGCTCATGATATATTGCATGTTTTTGCCTTTATTCAAGTAAACTTCTGCCAAGGGAAAGAGTCCTGGAAAATCAATGGGGAAAGAAATCGTAATAGGAAAAAATAGAGCCTGTGGATCTCTGTTGTTTTCCTTTTCTTCTGATAAACGCAAGTACTTGTGCTACAGGCTTTTGTTGCTCTTTTTGTTTTCTTTTTGAGATGGGCTCTCACTCTGTCCCTCAGATGGAGTGTAGTGGTGCAGTCATGGCTCACTGCAGCCTTTAACTCCTGGGCTCAAGCAGTGCTTTCACCTCAGTCCCCTAAAGCGCTTAGATTTCAGGTGTGAGCCACTGTGCCCAGCAAGTTTTAAAATACCTGCATGGGAGTAAAAAGCAGAAGTTTCTTCACAGTCAGGGAACAGCCCACTACTAAAAATTAGGCAAACTTCTCCAGACTTTGTGTGTATGTATAATGTTTAAAAGTAAACTTAGGTCTGGGTTACAGAGCAAGACCCTGTGTCTAGAAAAACAAAAAATTGAAAGTCAGTGAGCCGGGCATGGTGGCACACACCTGTAGTCCTAGCTGCTAGGGAGGCCAAGGTGGGAGGATTGCTTAAGCCCAAGAGGTCAAGGCTGCAGTGAGCTGTGAGTGTGCTTCTACACTCCAGCTTGGGCACAGAGTGAGAAAGGAAAAAAGTAAAGATACGGGTATATACACACACCTGTATGCATGTATTTTTCTCATTGAAAACCCCTGATCTTGCTGTACAAAATTTCATTGTTTTGTAACAGGCTAATAATCTTCTGTATGAGTAAATATACCACAATTTAGCCCATCAGTCTTTTTGTTACTAGACGTTTGGAGATCTTTGTTTCCAATTAGCACTCGGTACTTCCAAAGTTCAGTGTTTGCACAAACCAGAGATAAATGCCTTTGTGTGGTCAAAGTAATATAATTTTTGATAACTCAGTGAAAGGAAAATTCTAGAGTCCAAGGATATGGCCTTTTATTTTCACATAGCTAGTTTACAAATAGCTGTCCCAGCCAAGCTCAGTGGCTCACGCCTGTAATCCCAGCACTTTGGGAGGCTGAGGTGGGCGGATCAAAAGATCAGCCTGGCCAACATGGTGAAACCCCGTCTCTACTAAAAATACAGAAATTCGCCAGATGTGGTGGTGGGCGCTTATAATCCCAGCTACTCAGGTGGCTAAGGCAAGAGGATAACTTGAACTATCCTTTGGGAGGCTGAGGTTGCATTGAGCCAAGATAGTGCCACTGTGCTCCAGCCTGGGCGACAGAGTGAGGCTGTCTCAAAAAAAAAAAAAAACCAAAACAAAAAGCTGTCCCAACAGGTTGTACCCTCCCAACAGTGGATGAGAGTGCCTATTTCACTCAACTCAACATCAAACTTACCTTGTTTGCCTGTTAAATAGAAGAAAAGTATTTCATTGTATTTATCTGCATTTTTCTGCAGGTGAGACTTTCATTTGCATTTCTTCGCAGATTATACTGCTTCTGATAATTGGACATTTGTGTTGTCTGAACGGCCTTTTCATGCCCTTTGCCGATTTCTGTGCTGGGTTGTTTGTCTTATTGAGTTAAAAGGACTCTATATAAAATGTTCCTATTGTTTTAATCTGTCATTTGATTCGACTTGTGGTATTTTGATCACTAGGCTTCTAGATTTTATGTTGTGCTTTAAAAGGACTTCTTTGCTTTTAAATTATAAAAAATAGGACTCCAAGGCCAGGTGCGGTGGCTCATGCCTGTCATTCCAGCACTTTGGGAGGCCAAGGCGGGTGGGTCACCTGAGGTCAGGAGTTCAACACCAGCCTGGTCAACATGGTGAAACCCCATCTCTACTAAAAATTAAAAAGTTGTCTGAGTGTGGTGGCCGGTGCCTGTAATCCTAGCTACTTGGGAGGCTGAGGCAGGACAATCGCTTGAATCCAGGAGGCGGAGGTTGCAGTGAGTCGCGATCACGCTGTTGCACTCCAGCCTGGGCAACGAGTGAAACTCCGTCTAAAATATATGTATATGTTACACTATGTTATATATAGAGAGAATAAGATTTATGGTTTTATTTTTACATTTTACATTTGGAGGTTTAATTCATTTAGAATGTATTTTGCATGTGATGTGAGGTAGTAGGGATCAAAATATGAAACATTTAGCCTGGGTGCAGTGTCTTACACCTGTAATCCCACCACTTTGGGAGGCTGAGGTGGGCAGATCACCTGAGGTCAGGAGTTCAAGACCAGCCTGGCCAACATGGTGAAACCCCGTCTCTACTAAAAATACAAAAATTAGCTGGGCATGGTGGCGGTAATCCCAGTAATCCCAGTTACTGGGAGACTGAGGCAGGAGAATCACTTGAGCCTGGGAGGCCAAGGTTGCAGTGAGTGGAGATCTTGCCAGTTTACTCCAGCCTGGGCAACAGTGCAAGACTCTGTCTCAAAAAAAAAAGAAAAGAAACATTTGTCATCAGAAAGATAACTTCTGCCCCTCCCATTGCATATCCCCTCCCCACCCCTGCAAAAATAAAAGTCGCTGTTGTGATTACTTTCACTATTAGTTTTATCCGTTCTAGAACTTCATGTAAAATGGAGCCATGCAATACTAGTTCTTTTGTGTCTCATTTATTTTGTTTTGCTGCTTGTAATCAGTTTTATCCTAGAAATTTACAGTACATTTTGATATCTAATAGGGCAGGTCTATAAGTTTTCTTAATTATATTCAACTACGATAAACGTATCAGTAGGTTTTATCAAGATTTTAACTGAAAATAGAGTGACCGCTGTAATGTATGAATTCAAAATGCTTTAAAATTACAGAAAGCATATCTCAAGTAATCTCAGTACTCCTCTACAACTGATGTGTTTAGCAGACTCTTGAAATAATTATTAGGGGCTGTGCGAGATGGCTGTCGTCTGAACAGTTTGGGACGCCGAGGCGGAAGGATCACTTAAGCCCAGGAGTTGGAGAGCAGCCTGGGGGACATAGTGAGACCCCATCTCTCCAGAAAATTAGAAAAATTAGTCAGGTGTGATGGCGTGCACCTGTAGTCCCAGCTACTCATGAGACTGAGGTTGGAGGATCGCTTGAGTCCAGGAATTTGAGGTTGCAGTGAACCATGATTGGGCTGTGATTGCTCTCCAACCTTGGTAACAGGACAAGACCCTGTCTCGAAAAAATAAAATAATTACCAGGAAACTAAATTTATTTGTAGTGACGTTATCACAAAGTACAAATTAATAGGATGTTTTATGGTGTTTGAGAATGTTTTGTAACTGGAGATGCAAAGTTGGCCTGTTTGCTTGGTTAAGTGTTACCCAGTCCTGTGCTGCTGGCTTGTTTTATTTCGTTTTTGTTCATTCTGGCAATTTCACACTTAATTAAGTTGCAAGAATAATGCAAGGACTTCCCGTAAACCCTTTACCGAGAGTCCCCAAATGTTGCCATCTGACCACATTTGCCTTATCCTTTTCTCTCCCTGTATGTATAGTTTTACTATGCCGCTTGGCAAGTTGCAAGGCGCATATGCCCCTTCTGCGGTAAAACCAAGGATATTACCTAACTGTAGATGTCCAGATCAAGAAATTAGCATTGATGCAATACTGCCATCTCATCTTAGTCCTCATTTAGATTCAGTAGTTTGTTCCGATAGCGTTCTCTGTAACTCAGACAAAAAATGTCCAGAGTCACGCATTTGCATCGAGTCATCATGTTCCCTTAGTTTTCTTTAATCTTGAACACTTACACTTATTTTGTAGCTTGTTTTTCTATTTGAATTGTTTTGGGTTCTCCCTGCCCCATAATAAGGATCAAGTTATATGCTTGTCAGAAATACACCAGACATGTTGTATTACTGTTTTTTGTTTTGTTTTGTTTTGAAACCGGGTCTTGCCCTGTTGCCCAGGTTGGAGTGCAGTAGTGCAGTCGTAGGTCACTGCAACCCTGAATTTCTGTACTCAAGCGGTCCTCCCACCTTGGCCTCCCAAAGAGCTGGGATTACAGACATGAGCCACCACGCCCAGCCTATATTGTCATCAGAGTGTGCTATCCAGAGGCACATGCTGTTAGTTTGAGCCATTACTGGCCATGTTAACTGACTTTAAATGCTATTGGCCAGGTTTCTCCACTGGAAAGTTACTGTCTTCCTTTTCATAGTTACATTTGTGGGGAAGATACTTTGAGACTGTATAAATATCCTGCTCATTCTCCATTAGTTTCAGCAACTGCCAATTCCTCTCCATTCATTTATTCTGGTGGTTGCCAAATGGTGATTTTTTAATTTTGTTATTGTTTGTTTATTACTTGGTTTATTGCCATAAGGAATAGCTTGCCCTCCTCCCTCATTTATCTGTGTGATCTTAGATTATTTTATTCCATAGGTTGAAAGCCTTTATGTTTATTTACTACAATGTGCAAAACATTCCGTTGGAAGCCCTGTCCGGCAGGCTTCCCTGTCATTTCCACATGTCCATGTCATTCTTTGGACAGTTTTTTACCTTCTGGAATGGGAGGGTACTTGAGTCTCATCTTATGCTTTTCCTGCCCTATCCCTGGGATCAGCCATTTCTTCCAAGGGCCCTGGGCCCTTTTGAGGAGTGCTATTAGAAATCAGCGTCTTGGAACTTGGATGTACTTTTGCTGCTAGGATGTCAGCTCCTGGGCCAGTGCTTGGTTTGTGAGATCTACCAGGCTGACTGTACCTCATGAAATTAAGTACCATTAAATCAATCCGAAGCAAGCCAAAGACAACTTAAGAAAGGTGACAAAGCCCTCATGAACAGTTTGCCAAACTTGCTAGCTGGTTACGATTGATCACTTGATTCTCCAGGATTTTTGAGGTGACAGTTATATCATCAGTGAATCAAAGAATTAAGCATGTTGCTAGATTGACATTGAAATGTACATAACATACTTAAATAGTAAATAAAACTAACAGAAATTTTTCAAGTCCTGCGAAATGACTAATTTGAGAAAATTTTCCTAGATATGATGACTTTTTATCAGAAAATTGTCAATTTTCTCCAGAGTAACCTAAAAGGAAATTTTATAATGTGTTCTGTAATAGTCTAAAAAGAAAATGCACAAGAAAAACTAAAATTCTGGGGGGAAAATACAGGGATTTCCTCTAATTCTGATGATAGGATATTGCGAACAATACAAAGTTTGAGGGTTTGTTCATTTGGTGGTGGGGGAAAGCTCTAATCTTATCTCTTCTTGTGTAAAATAGAAATTCCAGCTAGTTTAGTACTTTTTATAATATAGTAATAAGGAAGACCTGAAGTAAGAATAAAACTGAGAAACAACAAAGAAAGAGAAATTTCGCTACATAAAAGTTAAAAGCCTTTGTTAAGAAAAGATATCCATAAGGTATGCAACAGTCTGGGAAAAAAATATTATAGCACAGAATAAAGAAGAGACTAATAATCCAGAAAGCATTGAATATTCTGACAAATCAGTAAGGAAAACAGGCAACCCAGTCAACAAGGAGCAGAGACTATAAACAAGCAATTCACAGGTAAATGAAAAAGCAGACGTTGCCTAGAGACCAAAAGATTCCATTGCTGGTAATTGGAGAAAAGCAAATTTTGAAATGACATAAGATTTTTGCCTATCAAATTGGTAAAAATGTACACAGTTCCACCAGGTGCGGTGGCTCACACCTGTAATCCCAGCACTTTGGGAGGCTGAGGTGGGCGGGTCACTTGAGGTAAAGTGAGACCAACCTGGCCAACATGGAGAAACCTTGTCTCTACAAATAAAATTAGCTGGGCGTGGTGGCGCGTGCCTGTAATCCCAGCTACTTGGGAGGCTGAGGCAGGAGAATCGCTTGAACCCGGGAGGCGGAGGTTCCGGTGAGCCGAGATTACACCACTGCACTCCAGCCTGGGCAACAAGAGCGAAAACTCCATCTCAAAAAATTTTCTTTTACACAGTTCCTATTCTCCCACATTGACAAGGGTATTGGGGAAGGTGTAGGTGTTGGAGACAATAAATTTGCTAAAGCCTTTTTGAGAAGGCAGCTAACATGGGGAACTGCCATAGCATGGAGTCAAAGATGGAGGTGGATCAATATGCAGTACATAAAAATGTCCATGGCCTGTTAGTAGTTTCTGTAACTTCCTGTCATTGCTCACTAACAATAAGATTTCATCTCATCACAAGCTTATTTCCATGTGTATTTTATAATGTATGTAGACTCAAGACAATGTCCTGAAGCACCACCAACCTGGGAACGTTGGTAACCTCTTACGAGGAAAATGGGGAAAAGGGAAGGTATGAATAGCTTTATACTTCCTGTACTTAGGAGGATGAATCTTCTGTTACTGCAGTAAAGTTTAATGGGTATATTTGCATAATTAGGGAAGTGTGTTTGTGTAATCAAATCAAAAAGTAATGAACCACCCACATGTGGCCCTGGGTACTATGGGAGCGTCTGCAGAAGTCCAGGGCAGCAGAGTCAGCAGTGAGGTAAGACGGTCTCTGAGGCAGAAGCTTAACAGAAGGGAAGAGATGGAATCCCAGGCAGGGAGCTACAAGCAGGCGATAGAGGCGACGACGGTCATGCCTGTAGCTGAGACTACAAACTAGGGCGAAGAGCTGAGGCAGAAGGATTCGAGGGGCTCAATGGCTCTTTAGTTTTTGCTAGAGAGTTACACTTTTCCTATTTGCATTCACTTTTTTAGACATGTTGTTTTTCTTCTCTGGAGAATAGTGTCTTTCCTCAAGTAGTGATGATTAATAAACATTCCAGTCAGGGATGTGCTTTATACATTGAAGATTAAACATTTTGAAAATTGCATGTTCTCTAGATGTTTCCAGTCACTTTTTACCTTCTTCTCCTAAGAAGGATGTGGCTGCAGTGTACCTGTACATACTGCTTGGGAGAAAAGTGGTCATAGAAGTAGAAAACCCGATTCTGTTTGATGAAAATCTAGTACCCCTCCTGAGGAAGAGAGAAACACCGTATGAAGGGCAGCAAGTTTCTGATAAGTTACATAGATTTTTCCTAGTATCTGGAATAGAGTTGGACAGAAACCAATGTATGTATCATAGAATTGTATCAACTTTATCAAATATAATCATTCTGTGGTAGTGCTCTGGTATCTGTTCCCAGCATGTTTACAGAGACCACTGGGTTGAGTTCCAACTGTTTTTTATACCTTGAGGCATGTTTTGCCAAAGAAATAATGGTATAAAATGGGGATGGATTTCCCAGCCAGCTGACCAAAACATCGTGTATTGAATTCTGTTACTAGTTTGATAGTCCCCTATCTTTGTAAATAAGGTAATTCTAAAAATATGAATGGAATTAGAATATTTTAAACCTCAATTACAATACAAATAATTAGGTTTGGAATTTTTGTCTTTGACTTTTCTTTTTTCTCCCCCCAGTATGTTACATATTTATCCAGTTACAAGAATAGTTTCTAGTATAGACAAATTATTGTTTTGTTCACTTTTTTTTTTTTTCTTTGAGACAAGGTCTGACTCTGTCACCCAGGCTGGAGTGCAGTGGCACAATCTCAGCTCACCGCAACCTCCGCCTCCTCGGTTCAAATGATTTTCCTGTCTCAGTCTCCCAAGTAGCCAGGCAGTGGCTGCAGTGAACCAAGACATACCACTGCACTCCAGCCTTGGTGATGGAGTCAGACCCTGTCTCAAAAAAAACAAGAAAAAAGAAAATAAAACGAAAAGAGACTCTTCTTCACGTTGGGAAGGAGGCCTGGCAGGAAGTAGTTTTCCCAGGGCTGTGTGGCTGATCGACTATTCTCCCACGTTCTTCAAAAAGCTGAGCGCTGCCTTCCATAAGGATGCTAGGAAGCTATGCTGGCAGTAGCTCTAAAACACGAAACGATGCTACATTATGCCTTGCCTTTGAGATGTGGTCTTCCAGAGCCTATTTCATGGATTTCATCCATGTGATTTTATTCTTCACATGGAAGATAGTCAAAGAGTTTAATTTGAACTCCCCTATTCTTGACACCAGAAATTTCATTTTTGCCATGCCTAAGGACTTCCATTTTTGCTTCAGTTCTGTTATTTCTAGTATCATCGTTTACATTTTGTGTTCTCATTTTATCATTTGTATGAAAAAGCAAATGACCATATTAATACTGCTGTTTGGATGAAGGTGCCAGCATGCCTGCCCTTGTGAACTGTTGCAAATGTTATAAATCATCGATTAGTAAGAAAAATTGGGAGGTTGCACAAGGGCAGTTGCGGGAAATGACTTCCCTGTTTTTAGCATTGTTGGCTGACAGGAGAAATAGGAACCTAAGAAGGTATGCAGCCTCTTGATGTTTTTCACGTTTTTTTAAATTACTAAACTCTTTTTGTTTTATTTATTTTGAGATGGAGTCTCTCTCTGTCACCCACACCGGAATGCAGTGGTACAATCTCATCTCACTGCAACCTCTGCCTCCTGGGTTCAAGTGATTCTCCTGCCTCAACCCCCTGAGTAGCTGGGATTACAGGCACCTGCCGCCATGTCCTTCTAATTTTTATACTTTTAGTAGAGATGGGATTTCACCATGTTGGCCAGGCTGGTCTCAAACTCCAAACCTCAGGTGACCCGCCCACCTCGACCTCCGAAAATGCTGAGATGATAGGTGTGAGCCACCACACCCGGCCTAAAATTACTAAACTCTTGAAGAAAAACCTGGAGTTAAGCCATACCTTCCAATCGTCTTGTTTCTTTTTCTTATAGTTAATCTTAGTCTTTTCTTTTTCTTTTTTCTTTTTTCCTTTTTTTTTAAAGACAGTCTGTCTTGCTCTAGCCCAGGCTGGAGTGCAATAGTGTATTCTCACCTCATTGCAATCTCCACCTCCCAGGTTCAAGCGATTCTGCCTCAGCTCAAGCTGGGATTACAGGCGTCTGCCACCATGCCTGGCTAATTTTTTGTATTTTTAGTAGAGATGGGGTTTTGCCATGTTGGCCAGGATGGTCTCAAACTCTTCTCTTGACCTCAGGTGATCCACCCACCTCGGCGTCCCAGAGTGGTGAGATTATAGGCATGAGCCACCACACCCGGCAAGTATCTTCTATTTAGAAAAACATGGTAATGCCACATATCTAAAACTAGAACAAGAATAACATCAGTGGAAGAGAATGGAAACAAGTAATCCCAGAGATAAATACAAATATAATACTGAGGAAGCCAACATTTCAAATTGGTCGGGGTCAAGTACTATTTAGTCAGTGGTGCTGGGAAATCAGTTTCCAAATGGGACAACTATTGGGAGAATAGTCTCAGTCAACATGAAACTGAGAGAATAAATGTTTAAAACCTCAAAAGAACTAAATACAGGTATATTATTTAGCCTTCAGTGTGGAAGAGGACATCCAAGCATGAAGGTATAAACCTTTTTTTTTTTTTTTTTTTTTTTTT
>NW_016812914.1:175491-221746 GCF_001698545.2 Rhinopithecus bieti | reverse complement strand
TTTTTTTTTTTGAGACAGAGTCTCGCTCTTTCGCCTGGGCTGGAGTGCAGGGGCTGGATCTCAGCTCATTGCAAGCTCCGCGTCCCAGGTTCATGCTATTCTTCTGTCTCAGCCTCCCAAGTAGCTGGGACTACAGGCGCCCGGCTAGTTTTTTGTATTTTTTAGTAGAGACGGGGTTTCACCATGTTAGCCAGGATAGTCTCGATCTCCTGACCTCGTGATCCGCCCGTCTCGGCCTCCCAAAGTGCTGGGATTACAGGCTTGAGCCACCGCGCCTGGCAACCATTTTTTTCCCCCCATTTTAGACAGAGTCTTGCTCTGTCGCCCAGGCTGGAGTGCAGTGGTGCAATCTCGGCTCACTGCAAGCTCCGCCTCCCAGGTTCGCGCCATTCTTCTGCCTCAGCCTCCGGAGTAGGACTACAGGTGCCCGCCACCGCGTCTGGCTTTTTTTTTTGTGTGTGTGTGGAATTTTAGTAGAGACGGGGTTTCACCATGTTAGCCAGGATGGTCTCTATCTCCTGCCCTCATGATCCACCTGCCTCAGCCTCCCAAAGTGCTGGGATTACAGGCGTGAGCCACCACGCCCAGCCAAACTATTTACATTTTTAAAACTTTGGCCACTTAAGAGTGAAATGGGCCGTGTGCAGTGGCTCACGAGGGTAATCCCAGCACTTTGGGAGACTGGCCGGTGGATCACCTGAGGTCAGGAGTTTGAGACCAGCCTGGCCAACATGGCGAAACCCCTTCTCTACTAAAAATACAAAAATTAACTGGGTGTGGTGGCAGGTGCCTGTAATCCCAGCTACTCAGGAGGCTGAGGCAGGAGAATTGCTTGAACCCAGGAGGCAGAGGTTGGAGTGAGCTGAAATCTCACCACTGCACTCCAGCCTGGATGACAGAGCTAGACTCCATCCCCCCCAAAAAAACAAAAAACAGTGAAGTGTACTCAAAACCTGTAAACAAAAGTAAAAGACTGGTAAAGAACTGGGAAAATATGTTTTGTACATATGATATATAAACTTCAAATGATGGGGGATAGAGCCGAAGTTTTTTTTAAGAGGGAGCCTCGCTCTGTTATTCCTGCTGGAGTGCATTGGTGTGATCTCAGCTCACTGCAACTTCCACCTCCCGGTTCAAGAAATTACCTCAGCCTCCCAAGTGGCTGGGATTACAGGTGTGCACCACCAGGCCTGGCTAATTTTGTATTTTTTTGTAAAACAGGGTTTCACCATGTTGGTCAGACTGGTCTTGAATTCCTGACCTCGTGATCTGCCCACCTTGGCCTCCCAAAGTTCTGGGATTACAGGCGTGAATCACCGCGCCCGGCCAGAGCTGAAGTTTTTAAATAGTGGGGTGGGGGGTGTAAATCAGAAATGTTTAGAAAAGTACAGGTGATCAACAACAAAAAGCAAATGACTCAAAGCAATCTGAGTAGTCAGGAGATAAATTTGTGTTAAAACAGTATTCCTTTTCTTACCTAGCATATTGGCAAAGATGAAGAAAAACGGCAAATTTGTAACAGATTCAAGAAAGATTGGCATTTCTTTTTTTTTTTTTTTCTTTTGAGACAGAGTCTCGCCCTGTTGCCCAGGCTGGAGTGCAATGGCGTGATCTCGGCTTACTGCAGCCTCCGCCTCCGGGGTTCAAGCAATTCTCCTGCCTCAGCCTCCCGAGTAGCTGGGACTACAGGCACAGGAGATTGGCACTTTTTAATTCACTGTTGATGGAAATGTATAAGTTAAAAAAACCTTCCTCTGCAGTTTTTTTGTTTGTTTTTGTTTTGTTTTGTTTAAGACAGAGTCTTGCTCTGTCACCCAGGCTGGAGTGCAGTGGCGTGATCTCGGCTCACTGCAACCTAAACCTCCAGAGTTCAAGTGATTCTCCTGCCTCCGCCTCCCAAGTAGCTGTGATTACTGGCGTCCGCCACCACAACCAGCTAGTTTTTTGTATTTTTAGTTGAGATGGGGTTTCGTCATGTTGGCCAGGTTGGTCTCAAGCTCCTGACCTCAAGTGATCCACCTATCTCAGCCTCCCAAAGTGCTGGAATTAGACATGAGCTGCTGCTCCCAGCCCCTCTGGAGTATCTTGATAGTATGTGGGTTTTTTGTTTTTCTCTATTTTTTTTTTTTTGAGACGGAGTTTAGCTCTTGTTGCCCAGGCTGGAGTGCGATGACACAGTCTTGGCTCACTGCAACCCCCGCCTCATAAGTAGCTGAGATTATAGGCGCTTGCCACCATGTCCAGCTAATTTTTTGTATTTTTCGTAGAGGTGGGGTTTCACCATGTTTTCCAGACTTGTCTCGAACTCCTGACCTCAGGTGATCTGCCCGCCACGGCTTCCCAAAGTGCTGGGATTACAGGTGTGAGCCATCGCACCTGGCCCTTCTTTTTTCTTTTTAAGCATTAAAAATGTGCATACTCGGGCGTGCGCAGTTTCTGTGGGAAAACATGTTCCTTAACTAAAAGGCAGCACACTCGCAACAAATGCTTTTTCCCTCAAACGGACACTTGAGATGGGAAGAAGGGCAGAGCTGAGGGACAGGTCTGATCCTGTTCAACCTTACTAGGAACCTGTTTTCTACACTTCCACAGCTCAGACAAGAACAGAACCTCTTCTGCTTGGGCGTGGGGCAGGGCTGTCCTGTCCAGAATGGTCTCATTCCTGGATTAGGAAGTGTCCCTAAGTAGCGAGGTGTCTCAGATGTTTATAAAGTGACCACTCGTGCAGTGCTCAGGTCATTGTTGCTTCTGTAAAGTGCGTATCATTTGATCTCATGCTGTAAATGATTCTGTCTTCAGGGCGCAAACCAGAAGAAGAGGGTGTGGAAGATAACGGGCTGGAGGAAAACTCTGGGGATGGACAGGTATGTGCAGCCTTGCGAGTGAGTAGCGTGGTAGATGGACCAGTGGCAGTCACATGATGGTTCGGTCTGGTTGTGTCACAGGAGGATGTTGAGACCAGTCTGGAGAACTTGCAGGACATCGACATCATGGATATCAGTGTATTGGATGAAGCAGAAATTGATAATGGAAGCGTTGCAGATTGTGTCGAAGACGATGATGCTGATAACCTCCAGGAGTCCCTGTCGGATAGTAGAGAGCTAGTCGAGGGGGAAATGAAAGAGCTTCCGGAGCAGCTTCAGGAACATGCTGTAGGTAACCGGCAGTGTCTCTAGAATGTGCCCTGAATGTATCAGTTCCACAATTAAAAAGAGATGATCCGTTTCATATTGGGAAGTAAGTTGTTCTATAATGCCAGTTCAGTAGAATAAGGGTCAGTTGGTTCAGATGATTCTGAACCAATTTGTTTTGTTGAAAAGTGATGTCTTATAACATACACACGTACTTGCCATCCATTTGCGGCATACAGTATGAGACGTTTTGAGGACAACCATTCATACCCTTCCTGTTGCAGGACTTGATCTGTGGTGTTATGGCCTAAGTACCTTGAAAACACTGAAATAGGAAGAGGTTAGAAGTTGGTGTTTTCCTGTTAAGAAGCAGTTGTTGAGCTGGGTGCCTTGATGCACTCCTGTAATCCAGTGACCCAGAAAACTGAGGCAGAAGGAGCAGCCCAGGGGTTCAAGGCTGTACTAAGCTATGATTGTGCAGTTGAACTCCAGCCTGGGTGGCAGAGTCTGACAGAAGCCTATTTCTTGCTTTAAAAAAAAAAAAAAAAAAAAGAACAACCACCAATTGATACCTATCTTAAGAGTTAACCTCTAATATTAACCTTGATATTGTTTTTAAACCTAAGTTTTTTTCTTGTTAAAAACATATCAGATGGATAGTAAGATTATAGTGGGCAGTATTTCCTGACTACTACCTGCCAGGCATTGGCATTATGCTCTTTCTTTCTCTTTCTCTCTTTTTCTCTTTCTTTTTTTTTTTTTTTTTTTTTTTGACAGAGTTTTGCTCTTGTTGCCCAGGCTGGAGTACAGTGGCGTGATCTCTGCTCACTGCAACTTCTGCTCCCTGGGTTCAAGTGATTCACCTCCCGAGTGAGTAGCTGGGATTATAGGCGCCCATCACCTAGCCGGACTAATTTTCTTGTGTTTTTAGTAGAGACTGTTTTCACCATGTTGGCCAGGCTGGTCTTGAACTCTTGACCTCAGGTGATCCGCATGCCTCAGACTCCCAAAGTGCTGAGATTATAGGTGTGAGCCACCAAGCCCACCTTGTACCCTTTAATTCTTCTAATAGCAACATGAGTTACTGTTGTCCCCATTTTCAGTTGAGAAAATTGGGAAGGCAAGGACTAAAAAATCTCCAGATGACACACAGCTCGTAACAGAATAAGAACTAAGATCAGGCTAATTCCAGAGGCCATGTACTTAACTCACGTACGACATTGTCTTGGTGCCATTATTTGATACTAATTTCATTTACCTGATGATTAATATTTGTCAGACAGAAAAGGTGATGCATATGAGAAGCCATGGAGCGTCTCTGTGGGGCCCTTTCTGTGTTGACTGGTGGGGGGCCCTGTTCCTGTCCTAGTCCTCAGGTCTTCCACAGTGAGCACTTCTCAAGCAGTCTTGGGGGACGGAAGCCTTGTTGTATGCCAGTCAATCCACTTCTGCATTTCCTCTTGGAACTGATTCCGAGTATCCTTAGAGGTAGCAGATTGTCATATTTAAATGGAGGATTTGAGTCTCAGAAGTGGCTGAGAGTTATTCTGATACAAATAGGGTGTGCAATTTTTGGTGAGTCCCATTCACCAGCTTCTAAAAAGGAGTAGCAGAAACACTTGCACAGCAGCAGGAGTTACTTACCCTTCCTAAATGGCTGCATCTTAAGGCTGTTTTTTTCCCTCCTAAGTAGAAAATAATACATTCTGTAACAAAAGCTGGAAACATCCTAAATGCCTGGAAGCAGTATAGTTTTAAGAGTTGAGGCCAGGTGCTGTGGCTTGGCTGGGCACGGTGGCTCATGCCTGTAATCCCAGCTACTCAGGAGGCTGAGGCAGGAGAATCATTTGAACCAGGGAGGAGGAGGTTGAAGTGAGCCAGGGTTGTGCCACTGTATTCCAGCCTGGGTGGCAGAGTGAAACTGTTTAAAAAAAAAAAAAAAAACAGTTCAGATGAGGTAGATTTTTGGAGATGGATCAATTTCCGTGTTTCCCTGGACAAACTCCTTAACCTCTGCTCCTCCCTTGCAAGAGGTTTTCGGAAGATTCAATGGATGGATGTTTATCATACACTTAAAGCAGAAGTCGTCAAGTTGGCTGTCACTTGGGGTTTTTTTGTTTTGTTTTGTTTTTCTTTTGGGTTTTGTTTTTGCTTTGTTTTGCTTTTTTTCAAGACAGGGTCTCATTGTGTAAATGAAGGTTTCTGAGAACACAACCACACCTATTGATACTGTTGTCTATGGCTGCTTTTGTGCTTTAGTGTCAGAGAGTCCTGACTTATCTGTTCTGTAATTCCTGAAGAATTTACTATGCAGCTCCAACAAACTGTTTCCCTGGCCTAGTGCAATGCCTAGTGTCTAAAAAGCACCGTATAGTTAATTATGAAATGTACCACCACAAATAGAGTTCTTACTGCTGTGTAACCATCAAAATGAACTAAGCACATCTGTGTGAACTCAAAGATCTCCAAAAGAGAAGTGACGCTTGGGGAGGGTTCCGAATGATGTGCTGGCCCTCTTGCAGATGTCAGAGGGGAGATGGTCTTTGGCGCTTAAACACTTGTGTAGCATATGTGATGACAGCTGCATGGCAGGAAGAAAGGAGTAGTGGAGAGTGGTTTTCCGTGAATGGGCTTTTGTACCTTTTGAGTCTTTTGATCATGTGTATGTCTTTCCTAGTGAAATAAAAATACATGCTGATTATAAAATATCTGAAAAAGTCCCCCCCCTAAGTATATCTCAAACTTCACGGCTTTAGAGCAGATGGCCAAAATTGGTTTCAGTCACAAATTACCTGAACCCCCTTTCTTTGTTTGGGGAATCCTTTGCCTTATTGGGCAGAGCCTACTTCTTAGAGTAAAAGCTATTCTTCCCCTGCAAGTAGGGCATAGGAGATTGCCAGTCCCGAGCTCCTATCCCCACCCTCATGCTGGGAGATACTGTTCCATTGAGGGAGGTACCTACCCCAGGGGCAGCAGGCCCCGCATCATCAGCATCCAGGTTGGGGGATCAGCGGTGGCTGAAGGCTCTACTTCAGCAGGACTCTAGCCATTGCTCCTGGAAGAGCAGCTCTCACCCTGTGCTCAGATCCACTTAGAGAGAGTATGCACTCATTTTCATCTCTTTTCTGCTTGATTTAGACTTTTTTCTTTGGTTTTCCTCTTTAAAACCTACACAGATACCATTATTATTATTAGATTTCATAGTCTGTGTGCAGGTGGACATTTACATACAACGTTTCTTTCAGTTTAGCTGCAATTATACTATAATGGTGTTTTGATTTCTGCCCTGGGTTTAAAATTTTGTTGTAAATTATTTTCATAGCTGTTCACTTTTCATTGTACAGATGTATCATTATGTTACGTTATTGCTGGTGTGATGAACTGTATTTTCTCCATTTATTTTACAGATAGAGGACAAAGAAACTATAAACAATTTAGATACTTCATCATCTGACTTCACTATATTACAGGTAAACTGTTGTATGTCTCAGTAATTTTAGAATGAAAGGTCAGACCACAATTTCTGGAAACCATTTCAGACACCATACGCCAATTCTGGCTAATCACCACCACAAAGGTTGTTTCCTTTGCTAGGATTGTTAGCGGGTGTTTGCTTTCTGCTTTTCTCCAAATATAATGTACGCATTGCCAGGGACTTAACTCGGCTTCGACGGACAAGTGGCCTCCAAGCGCTGTGGCTTACCAGCAGTGATAAAAGACATGTTTTGTGGCATTCTTGTTAATTTCATTGCTGGAGGGGAAAGGCAGCCTGTCTCATCTACTCTGGGTGGCATCCCCTGCAGAAAGACAATTTGATGAGACAGCAAGAGGGAATGGCTGCCTGGGAAAGATGAATAGGGCCCAGATGGGGATTGAGGGTTGACAGAGCCCTGCTGGGGAAGGTGGAGTCTCAGGGGTTCTGGTCTTGTCTTTGGGAAGTTTTTTTTTCTGAAATTGCCCAGATTTCTTTTAATGACTGTATCATCCTACCTGTTTCAATAGCATCTATGTAAATATTAAATCTTAGATGAGAACAGATGAGTTGAGAATTTCTAAGTATGATTTTTATATTTGTGGGTCTTGAGTTTTTTTTTTTCCCCAGCCTACATAGATATAAGTTGTTAGAACACACTTACTTAGGTAGCTAATTCTTAGGAGAACTTTTTGTGGAGAAATGAAGATTGAGCCAGCTTTTGCCTGGCCTTTTTTCCCCCTTCTTCTTTTTAAATGTCTTCTATGCTATTGTAATTAGAAATCACCTTTTGGAAAAGATCTCCATTTGCTTCTGCCAAGCAAGGGCAAGGGAGATACTGGAAAGCCAGAGCTCCAGCCTTGAGGAGGGCGCAAATCTCAAGAAAATGTGGTGAAACCCAGTTCGCTTTTAGAGCTGCTGTCTCTTCACCTGCGAATTGACATAGCCATTCCCGACTCAGAAAGGAGAGGAGGAGCCAGATCTTGTCACTTTTTCCCGTGGGTCTTTCTTGGTCACAGTCTCCCATGTTAAAATGGGAAACCTACAACTCTCCTAAACAAATAGGAATATATTTGCTCTCTTTAGAGAAAATGAGAAAGAATTATTCTGCCAACATTGATCATTTGCTTCAGTCGTATGGTCTGAATTCCCAGCATGGGGTAGGGTACATGGGGGAAAAAACTGATTAAAAATACGTGAAACCATGAGGAAAGTGTACAGTTTCATAGAGCATCCTGGAATGGCAGGGCAGTTCCCAGGGGAAGTTCTAATTCAGTCACACCTATTTATTGAGTATATGTGAAGCCCCTGTGATGTGTCACGTGTGGCATTAACTACCAGCATTATGCAGATGAATGAGAAGGAAGGATGTTCCCCATGCTCGTAGGGCCTGGCCTGATGGTTAATAGTGCAGACTTACACTCATATGGCCTTTGCTCAGAGTCTGTCTCTGCTTCCCACCTGCTGTGTGTCCTTGGGCAAGTTAGTCTGTCTGGTCACAGTCTATTACTCTGTAAAAAGAAGGGTGCTGCCATTAGGAGCGACCTCCTGTGACCGATGACGAGTCTGTGTGTATGTAAGGTGCTTATATTTGTGCCTGGAACCTAATCAGTGCTCATCAGTGTTAACTGGAATTCCAGAGGAGTGTACCTTGTGTGCACAGGAAACATAAAGGCTGGGGGATCACATCATGTGGGAAAAACTCCTTTGCTTAGTGGGCATAGCTGGAGTTGGGTTAGAGGGAAATAGGGAAAGCCTTCCTGAAAGGAGATGCCACTGAGCTGGATACTGAGGGATGTGGATGACTTGGCTGGATGGGGCAGGGGAGGACTGGACCTGTCAGGGAGGGAGGTGGCATAGGAATTCATTGGCTGAAGGCTGAAAGCCACAGAGGGACATGTGCTTACTGTGGACACAAGATGCAGAGAGATGGAATGGGGGTAGTACAGCCAGATGCCACAATAGGCAAGGATAGCACCAGCCTGAGTGGGCAGGGCTTCCTGGGAAGAGTCTGAATGACTTCTAGAGCTGGCCTGGTGGGGACATTGATTGGAAGAGGAGATGAAGGAGGAAGGGTATTTACAGAGGTGTTCACGCTGGCACCACCATGCCAAGTAAGAGCAGGAGTCATACCACCTGGGCCCATATTCTCTCAGTCTTTTGAATATCAGAAAGTTACCACAGCTTCATTGAGTGAAAAAGTGACTGTTAATGTGCCATGCATTCCTCTAGATGCTAACAGTAGAAAAATGAAAACACTACTCTCCTTGAATTTGAGAGTTCAATCTAGAGGGTCAGGCACACTTGTGATGAGTGCCTCACCGTGAAGTGAGACCAGTCCCAGGCCCCTGGAGAATGAATGGAGGGTGGGCAGAGTGAAGTGGAGCCGTTCCTAGAACAAGCAGGTTCTCCACCTCTTGCATTTGTGAGTCTCCTTCCGTGCATTTTTTAATTCCCTCTGTAGTTATTCTGGGTTTTCATTTGAATAAACTGTAGGTGTCATTCATCTGGCACAGTCTTATTTATGTTTTTTCTTGCAGGAAATTGAAGAGCCATCCCTGGAGCCAGGTACTGTTAAATGAAAACTTAGCAGCGGGGTTTGGAACCATTCTAGTTTTCCACCTTCTCTAATTTGAATTCTTTGATTTTTTAAAAGTTGCCTTCCTATAGTATACATTGTTCTAAAGGTTTACAATCCAAAACCTACCAGGATCATAGAGATTGGAAACCCAGCCATATCACCAGATCTGTGAAAGTGGCTCACTTCTCATTTTACAAAATGTATTGGCGAGATGAAAGTATCTCATGCCTTTTTGAATGTCAACAGCATTGAAGCATACATAGAAAGAGTTCCGGATGCCTCTCTTGAGGGCTAATACCTCTACACCCACAAAACAGATCTTGTGATATTGGGCAGTAGCTTAACTTTGTGGTTTTTAATTGAGGCAGCTCAGGCAGTGGTAGGGAGATACATTTTAAAACAAATTTGAGACATAACTGGATTCCAGAAGAGGAAAGAGTGTCTTCATGAGAATTCCAAACACTGTTCACTTTCTGGACTGCAAATATCTCAGAGCACGGATGGAAGAGATTCTGGTTTTCATGTTGGACTGTTCTGTTAAAAGAAATTCAAAGAAATTTGGAAATTGAGCTGTTCAGTGAATGGTGATACATTCAGTTAAGCAACTTGGACTTTGGAAGCTAAATTTGGAAGAGTCATATCTAAACGACGACAGAATGAAGACTGTCAAGAATCAGCCAGAAGGTTTTGGGGTTAAATCCTCTGGGATGCTTTTCTCTTCCGTGTAGCGTAGAGGCTTACTAGAGGCGGTCCGCGCAGGTAGTGTAAACAGATAACTTTGTGTCCGCGGGTTTTCCAATCTTTCTGTGTAGAAGCAGTCCTGTGTTTAGTGTGGCAGCGTGCCAGTTCCACATTTGTATGCTTTATTTCCTGGTAATTAAACCTTGTGCCTTCTATTCTGTAATCCGTAGAAAATGGAATACTCGCATTTTGGGGGAACTTGTAAATCTGAGCCCAGTAAAGAAGGTTCCGAGCTGTTATCCAGCCATTTGCACAGGACACAAGTAGCGTGGGCAGACAGAAGCTTGCTGCTGGAAGAGGACCTATTTTTGACAGCTGGCCCATCCGGAGACGGGTGACTTAGATTTGGCGCTAGTCAACAGCACCGCTCAGTCGAGCAAGGCAGACAGCCTGTTAGCGGAGTGAAAAGGAGCCCGCGGAGCAGCCAGGCGATGCGATGAGGACGGACTGTGAGCTGTAGGCTAGAGCGGCAGTTTGAGCAGATAGTGCGGCCTCCAGCTCGCGGAGGCCTCTAGCGAGAGCTCGCGGAAGCACCCAGGAAGCCAAGCCAGAAGCCAGAGATAGCAAAGAGACGGGAGGGAAGTTGATTTTGAGCTTGTATGAAGTCCCTCCGGCTCCTAAAGAGCCTCAACCAGTGAGGGGTGATCAGAAAATGAGGTTTGTTTTTTCTCAGTTTTAGACCAGACGCTATCTCCTTCATTGTCATTTAATGGACAACATAAGCTGTTTTTTTCTGCAATGGCAGCCAGACTGACGAATTGTAGTTTTGTTCTAAAGAATGTTTTGTTTCTCTTTGTGTATTTACACTGATATTTTACACTGATTACATAATTTTTTTCTTTTCTCAACCTATCATGGTTGTGTTCTTTAATTCTTCCTAATTACCTTTAGTCCAGCAGAATTAATTAACTCCTGTGGGTCTGAAATCTTATGGTTAGGTCAGATTTGCAATACAAGTTTGTCGGGGTGTCATTTTTCAGAGCTAAGTTTCGGGTAGGTATGCAGCCTCAGCGCGAGCTTCATGGTTTTGAGTTTGTTTCCTCCATGCTTCTTCCTTGCGGAGTGACATTGTCCTTTGTCTCTAGTTCTCCCGAAGATGACTCGGATACAAAAAGGCTTTCCAAAGAGGAAAAGGGTAGGTCACCTCAGCGACACCTGTCCCTTGGAGCATGTATGGCCTGGGCAGTGGCGGGTATTTGATTCTGGTTCATCGCGCACTATGCTCCTTACCTGGGAGATTCCTGAGACTTTTGTGCAGTCTTTTCTCCTTCTCTGCTGTTACCTCTACAGGTTCGGGGCTGTAGGAAGCATGCCAGGTCCTAAGAGTGAGGCTGATTTGGTGCAGATCCTTGTGTTGGGAGCACATTCTTTCTATAACCTTCATTAAATTCATTAACTGAGAAATAATTTTACCCTGCCAAATTCTTTCTTAATCAGTGTTCTACAGGAGTAAAAACATGGGGCTGGGCGCGGTGGCTCAAGCCTGTAATCCCAGCACTTTGGGAGGCCGAGACGGGCGGATCACGAGGTCAGGAGATCGAGACCATCCTGGCTAACACGGTGAAACCCCGTCTCTACTAAAAAAAAAAATACAAAAAAATTAGCCGGGCGAGGTGGCGGGCGCCTGTAGTCCCAGCTACTTGGGAGGCTGAGGCGAGAGAATGGCGTAAACCCGGGAGGCGGAGCTTGCAGTGAGCTGAGACCTGGCCACTGGCCACTGCACTCCAGCCTGGGCGACAGAGCGAGACTCCGTCTCAAAAAAAAAAAAAAAAAAAAAAACATGGGATAGATGCAAAGCTATAGGTGGAAAGAGAAACAGTGCATTGTTGACACCAGGTTTGGCTGTTTTGCTACATGGCCACTGCACTTTCTCCTATAATTAAGCGATTGCTCACCTTTTTGTTGTTGTTGAGACAGAGTCTCGTTCTGTTGCCCAGGCTGGAGTGCAGTGGCGTGATCTCGGCTCACTGCAACCTCCGACTCCTGGGTTCAAGAGATTCTCCCGCCTCAGCCTCCTGAGTAGCTGGGATTATTGGCGCTCGCCACCACACCCAGATAATTTTTTGTATTTTTAGTAGACACGGGGTTTCACCATTTTGGCCAGGCTGGTCTCGAACTCTTGACTTCGTGATTCCGCCACCTTGGCCTCCCAAAGTGCTGGGATTACAGGCGTGAGCCACCACGCCCGGCCCGCAATTGCTAACTTTCTTAGGAAACCTCAGGTGGTCCCGACAGCCCCACTCAGTATTGTGATGGGCCCTGTGGCAGTGCTGATGGGCCTGGTGTTGCACTAGAGGGTCTTGGTGAGGACAGTGGTCAGGCCCACGGCCCTGTGTGACTTTTAGTGCTGCCACTGCCTCAGGAAAAGTGGAAACCATGTCTGGTTTGGAAAGTTTGTCTCTAAGACTCAAGATCTTGTGGGTATTTGGGTTTTTACTAGAACTTTCTTTTGAAATAGGTCGCAGCAGTTGTGGTAGAAATTTCTGGGTTAGTGGACTCTCTTCTACAACCAGAGCTACAGATTTGAAGAATCTTTTCAGCAAATATGGGAAGGTAAGTGCCAGAGCTTTTGTGGAGAAGGTACTTTGAAACCAGCGTTGGGTGGCCTTTACATACAGGTCCTCTCCCCTCAGTGAGTTCTTTGAGAGATACCAGGAGCTTATACTTGCTGATGGTTGGGGAGGGTCTACCCCTCCATGGGTAGAGGTGAAAGTGATGTGGAAGCTTCCAAAGCCCACATCACTGCTGTATTTCCCCCCTTCTTTCCAAGCTTGTCCCCTTCCCTGTAATGACTCGTGGATCCGCTTCTGTGTCCTCAGGACGTCGCACTCAGGTGGGCTGCCAGGGTTGGCCAGCGGGGGTGCTGGCCAGCATGTCTGGGAGGCAGCAGTGTTCTTAGAACAGCGTTCATGATGCTGGAACTCAGAACAGGGACCCTGGAGTCTGATGATGGGTGTCCTGACCATGGGTGTGTTCCGTCCATTGACTGAACCTCACCTCAGCAGCTGGGGGCTCTCAAAGTTGCTGCCTCAGTTCACCACTGGGGGCAGTTCTAGCTGCCTCTTGTCTATAGCACCTGCCTTTCCTGAGCCCATGAAGGTGGAGGTGATAGCACCAGCCCCCTACCCGCAGTGCCCAGCGCAGCCGCCTGGCCCTCCTCCCTGTGCTTTCTCACTACCCTCCTCCCTGATGCTTCCCAGACCCGCCTCCCAAACAGCCTCATGCATCCAGGGCTCCTCGTCTGTGAGTCAGTTTTGGGGACAGCCAAAGGAAAGGAGTCCAATCCTTTGTGTTACACAGTGAGGGTTCAACACATTGCAATACATAAAACCAAATGTTTTCCCTGATACTGGCTTCGAAGAACTTAAAAGAGGATAAAACAGACTGGGCGCGGTGGCTCACACCTGTAATTCCAGCACTTTGGGAGGCCAGGGTGGGTGGATCACAAGGTCAGGAGTTCAAGACCAGCCTGGCCAGTATGCTGAAACATCTCTACTAAAAATACAAAAATTAGCCAGGCGTGGTGGCGCATGCCTGTAATCCCAGCTACTCAGGATGCTGAGGCAGGATAATAGCTTGAACCCTGGAGGTGGAGGTTGCAGTGACCTAAGATCGCGCCACTGCACTCTAACCTGGGACAGAGCAAGACTCCATCTCAAAAAAAAAAAAAAAATGTCATTATTACGGACATAACTAAGGGCTTCCTGGTATGGTGATACAAGGTGTGTGGCTGGCAACACCTGCGCCAAGTCTCCTCTGCTATAACCCGTTTCCTGACTCCATGGCGGCCCCAGCGGGTGGGTGTGCTTATTGGGGAAGTGTCACCCTGGAGACTACAGTGTCTTGAGCGCAGCAGGCCTGATGTGGGTTAAGTTGAGGACCAGGCCCCTCTGAGAATGTCCTCTGGGACTAGGATTCCATGTGGCATGATGAACATGATTACCAGCCATGGCCACTGGCTCCTGTGGGGCTTTTCATGAGCCATGGTGTCTTCTGCCGTCAAAGGGCGACCCTAACTGCTGCCTGCTGTAGTTGAGAGAACCAAGTACACTGGAAAGGACGCGTCTACAGGATCTGAAACACGTCACTGAGTGTTGTTACAATCAGTGGTAGGGCGGATCTGAGCTCCAGAGCATGGCTCACACACAGACCTTTCCTTGCATCAGTCGGTGCCGAAGTCTTTTTTTTTTTTTTTTTTTTTGCTTCATAATTTACCACCTATGTAGCATGACTGTATATTTGGAATCATTTCTTCACAAGTTTTAGACCATATTAAAGGAACACTGGCAGAACCCTGTTTCATTTCCCTTTCGTCTGTTCCTACACTGCCCTCCTGGTCCCCTTGAGGAACTAGACACGCGATTAGAACTGGCCAGAGGTCCTTAGAGGAACAACAGCGAAACAGAAGCATTAGCAGCATTGTCGTCCCCAGTCTAACGCTTGTTGGACCCCCGATGAGCAGACTTCCCTTTGGGCTGTTCGTATCCCCATGCCCCGCTCAGTGGGCCTCGTGTCTGAGTTGTATTTGCCTGCTTTCCTTTGAGGTGGTGGGCGCCAAGGTTGTGACAAATGCCCGGAGTCCTGGAGCTCGCTGTTACGGTTTTGTCACGATGTCCACAGCCGAAGAGGCCACAAAATGCATTAACCACCTGCACAAGACGGAGCTCCATGGAAAGATGATCTCCGTGGAGAAAGTGAGTGGCTGTTTTCTTCCCAGGATATAGCCCACATTAGGAAACGAGGTAATACTTGCACTTGATTGTCGTTTTCAGGCCAAAAATGAACCTGTGGGAAAGAAAACCTCTGACAAAAGAGACAGTGACGGGAAAAAGGAGAAGTCGAGCAACAGTGACAGGTACCTGTCCTCCCTGGCTACGTTAAAGGGGCAGGGTGTTTTACACACAATCTCGCTCTGTCACCCAGGCTGGTGTGCAGTGGCAAGATCTCCGCTTATTGAACCTCCACCTCCCTGGCTCAACCGATTCTCGTGCCTCAGCCTCCTGACTTGATGGGATTATAGCCACGCCCATCTAATTTTTGCAGTTTTAGTAGAGACGGAGTTTCGCCATGTTGGCCAGGCTGGTCTGGAACTCCTGGTCGCATGTGATCCGCCCGCCTCATCCCCCCAAAGTGCTGGGAATACAGACATGAGCCACCACGCCCAGCTAACACGTCTGTTTTTTATAGATCTGCAAACCTTAAGAGGGACGATAAATGTGACAGAAAAGATGATGCTAAGAAGGGTGAAGACGGAAGTGGAGAAAAGAGTAAGGACCAAGATGATCAGAAACCTGGCCCCTCAGAGCGATCTCGAGCCACAAAGTCAGGTGGGCAGCTGATGAGCCCAGGAGATTCTGTCTTGTTTCTGTGCCTGGTGGGGTTTGTTATTCTGCTGTCATTAGCTGGCAACCCAAACTGGATTCATGTTGCGGAGGGTTTTTCTCATCTGGGTGTTCGTGGTCTTCCACTTAAACACTTTCCCTGTCTTTTCCATAGGAAGTCGAGGGACCGAGCGGACTGTAGTAATGGATAAATCCAAAGGGGTGCCTGTGATTAGTGTAAAAACATCTGGGTCCAAAGAGAGAGTGAGTATTAATTTTCTAACTAGGGTATTTTGTTCTTTTCAGTTTGTATTTGCGTCTTAGGGAATTACTAAACTTCATCTGAAAAAAGCTTTTATCTGCTGTTTCAAAAATGTAGAGATCTAAAACTATTTTTTTTGAGACAGAGTCTCGCTCTGTTGCCCAGACTAGAATGCAGTGGTGCGATCTTGGCTCACTCCAACCTCCACCTCCCGGGCTCAAGCGATTCTCCTGCCTCAGCCTCCCAAGTAGCTGGGATTACAAGCCCACGCCGTTATCTTTTTAGTAGAAACAAAGTTTCGACATGTTGGCCACGCTGGCCTCGAACTCCTCACCTCAGGTGATCCGTCCGCCTTGGCCTCCCAAAGTGCTGGGATTACAGGCATGAGCCACTGCGCCCGGCCTCAAATTATTTTAAGAAATGCAGAAAGTTTTCGTTTATCCTTATTTTATCCTTACTTTTGCTCTGATAACTGTTACTTATTTTCTAAAACTAACTTTAAAATTCACATATGGGAGCAGTTGGCTTTTCCCTGTGTGGCAGTCCGTGTTCCCTGTCTACCTCGAAAGTGTCAGCACCTCCCCATGATGCATTCCTACACCCAGCAGTGTGGGGCATGCCATGGTGACTTGGCCCGTCTCTCCAGCCTCCTTGACCCCTTCCTGTACTCTTGTCTTCTTGCTGGGCTGCAGTGTGAGCTGGGCATGGTGGCTCATGCCTGTAATCCCAGCAGTTTGGTAGGCTGAGCTGGGAGGATCACTTGAACCCAGGAGTTGGAGACCAGTTTGGGCAACTTAGTGAGACCCCATCTTCACAAGAAATTTAAAAATTAGGCAGGTTTGATGGTATGCATCTGTGGTCCCAGCTACTCAGAAGGCTGAGGTGGGAGAATGCCACTTAAACCTGGGAGGCCAAGGCCGCCTTCATT
This sequence comes from Rhinopithecus bieti, assembly GCF_001698545.2. Taxonomy (NCBI): domain Eukaryota; kingdom Metazoa; phylum Chordata; class Mammalia; order Primates; family Cercopithecidae; genus Rhinopithecus; species Rhinopithecus bieti. The sequence goes on along the minus strand of NW_016812914.1, from coordinate 205,310 downwards.
CCACTGCATCCTAACTTGGGAGAGAGAGTGAGACCCCATCTCAAAAAAAAAACACCTATTATTTGCATGGTTTGTGCACACCAAGCCACCCTTACTGGTTAACTGTCAACTGGGGACACTCTGAGATCCAACTTCCCAGTTGCCAGCCAAGGACCAGTCTTGCCAGCAGCCCCTCCTTAAGGAAGGGGAGGGACCTTGGACCTGCCCGGTCAACCCTCAGCTGCATGGAGGAGGAACCATTTCAGTTGGTGAATGGAGCGGATTACTTGGGAGCTTTCAGTCTCTGTGTGCCAGTATTATGTCATAGCCTTTTATCCTTGTTCTATAAAACACCTCTGGAAAATGGAGAAAGGAAAGTGTGGCTTCTGGGGATAAAATGAGTAGGTCTCTTAAAAATGTAGTCAGCACAAATAAAGTACTTGTCAAGTGTACTAGAAGTGCTCCATTTGGGAACTCATTATGTGTTTAATTATGAAGGAAAAGCAAAATTAAGGAATTTATTTTGAAGCAAAAGACATAAAAAAGTGGTTTTTTGATCTTATATGAAGTTTTGGGGCAATACTCATTTCCATTTTTTTCTATATTAAATGTACTGTTAGATCACATTTTAGCATTAAATGTTGATGAAATTCTGTGTCTTTCAATTATGATAGGCAAAATGTAAGGCCTCTTTGGATTAAACAGCTCATTATCTGCTTTTCACTGAAAGTTATTCATCACATAGGACTTCCACATCTGATAGTCAGGCATGGATATATATACGTGATTCTTCCTGTTCCCCGTCACACCTACTTGAACTTTTTTCATTTTTTTATTTTATTATTTATTTTTTATGTATTATTTATTTATTTTTTTTCAAGACGGTCTCGCTCTGTGGCCCAGGCTGGAGTACGGTGGCTCGATCTCAGCTCACTGCAACCTCCACCCCCTGGGTTTTTTTGTTTTTGTTTTTTTTCCAGGTTCATAATTTATTGTACAAATTGAATTATCACATGATGAGTTGGCATTAGCTTCTCCAGGCATGGGAACTTAACAGATGACGTTAAGAACCGTAGACAGTTTAAAATCCATTTATGTTGCTTTCACAGCTGGAGTCTTTTTGGACCTTAACTCGAAACATAAGACAAAGCAAAGCTTCCATATGTGGCCAGTACACAATTCATTCTCTGTGAGAGTGTAAAGGTTGATGTTTTTTTTTTTTTTTTTTTTTTTTGAGACGAGCCGCTGTCCCCCAGGCTGGAAGACAGATGCCGGATCAGCTCACTGCAAAGCTCCGCTCTCCCGGGTTCACGCCATCTCTCCTGCTCTCAGCCTCCGAGTAAGCTGGTGACTACAGCGCCGGCCACCCGCCCGGACTGGTTTTTGTATTTTTTTTTTTTTTTTTTTTGGAGGCGGTGTCTGCTCTGTCACCTCGACTGGATGTGCAGTGCCGGATTTCAACTCATGCAAGCTCCGCCTCCCGGTTTTGCGCCATTCTCCTGCCGCCTCAGCTCCGAGTAGCTGGGACTACAGGCCCCCCACCATCGCCGGTCTAGTTTTTGTATTTTTAGTAGAGACGGGTTTCACTGGTTAGCCAGGATGGGTCTCCGATCTCCTGACCTCGTGATCCGCCCGTCTCGGGCTCACCAAAGTGCTGGGATTTACAGGCTTGAGCCACCGCGCCCGGCCGGTTTTTGTATTTTTTAGTAGAGACGGGGTTTCACCGTGTTAGCCAGGATGGTCTCAATCTCCTGATCTCGTGATCCGCCCGTCTCGGCCTCCCAAAGTGCTGGGATTACAGGCTTGAGCCACCGCGCCTGGCCAAGGGTTGAAATATTTTTTAATACCAGTGAACTGGTATTGTGCGTCACTTTCTGGACCTGCCATTATTTCAATCTGCCAAAGCCACAAATTCCACAGCTGGTGTCCTTCAGCGATCCTCCCGGGGGTTTTTAAGTGATTCTCCTGTCTCATCCTCCTGAGTAGCTGGGACTACAGGCACCCGCCACCACGCCCGGCTAATTTTTGTATTTCTAGTAGAGACGGGATTTCACCACGTTGACTAGGTTGGTCTCAAACTCCTGACTTCAAGTGAGCCACTGCGCCAGCAATTTTTTTTTTTTTTAGTCAAAGTCTTGCTCTGTCACCGAGATTGGAGTGTAGTGGCGCATCCTTGGTTCACCGCAACCTCCGCCTCCCAGGTTCAAGGGATCCTTCCACCTCAGCCTCCAGAGTAGCTGAGATTACAAGCATGCACCACCATGCCCAGCTAATTTTTATTTTTTATTTTATTTTTATGTATTTATTATTTTTTTGAAACAGAGTCTTGCTCAGTCGCCCAGGCTGGAGTGCAGTGGTGCGATCTTGGCTCACTCCTAGCTCCGCCTCCCGGGTTCACACCATTCTCCTGCCTCAGCCTTCCGAGTAGCTAGGACTACAGGCGCCCGCCACTATGCCCGGCTAATTTTTTGGTATTTTTATTTATTAGAGATGGGGTTTCACCATGTTAGCCAGGATGGTCTCAATCTCTGGACCTCGTGATCCGCCCATCTCAACCTCCCAAAGTGCTGGGATTATAGGCATGAGCCACCGTGCCTGGCAGTTTTTATATTTTTAGTAGAGTCAAGATTTCACCATGTTAGCCAGGCTGGTCTCAAATTCCCAATCTCAAATGATCCACCTGCCTTGAACTTTGAAAGTGCTGGAATTACAGGCATGAGCCACTGTGCCCAGCCTCTGCTTTAACTTTTTAATGTTCTTTGGTGAACTAGGCTTCCAAAAGCCAGGATCGCAAATCAGCCAGCAGAGAGAAGCGGTCCGTCGTGTCCTTTGATAAGGTCAAGGAGCCTCGGAAGTCGAGAGACTCAGAGTCCCACAGGTGAGTCGGGATCCAGAAACGGTTTGGTGTTTTCCTAGAATGTGGTCATGACTGTGTCCTGAAGGACGTCTGCAGAGTCCCCTGGGGTGGGATAGAGCTGTCAACATTTTTGCTCCTTCAGCTTTCAGTTCATAGACTTGTTATGTTTTGACTTTCATCCTACAGCTCTTTTTTTTTTGGAGACAGAGTCTTGCTGTGTCGCCCAGGCTGGAGTACAGTGGCGTGACCTCAGCTCACTGCAACCTCCACCTCCAAGCAATTCTCCTGCCTCAGCCTCCCGAGTAGCTGGGACTACAGGCATGCACCAGCACGCCTGGCTAATTTTTGTATTTTTAGTAGAGACAGGGTTTCACCATGTTGGCCAGACTGGTCTGAAACTTCTGACCTCAGGTAATCCACCCGCCTTGACCTCCCAGAGTGCCAGGATTATAGATGTGAGCCACTGTGCCCAGCCTACCTATCTCTCTTTTCAAATAAGTCTCTTCCCAAAGATTGTAGAGGGTAGCAAAGGCAGGGAGATGGAATGCCTTCCAGCATCAATAGTGCACGTCGGCCGGGCGCGGTGGCTCAAGCCTGTAATCCTAGCACTTTGGGAGGCCGAGACGGGCAGATCACGAGGTCAGGAGATCGAGACCATCCTGGCTAACACAGGGAAACCCCGTCTCTACTAAAAAAATACAAAAAACTAGCCGGGCGAGGTGGCAGGCGCCTGTAGTCCCAGCTACTCGGGAGGCTGAGGCAGGAAATGGCGTAAACCCGGGAGGCAGAGCTTGCAGTGAGCTGAGATCCGGCCACTGCACTCCAGCGTGGGCGACAGAGCCAGACTCCGTCTCAAAAAAAAAAAAAAAAAAAAGTAGTGCACGTCAACAAAAAATACCAAATTTGCTCCGGAAGATGTGAAAGCGGGAAGACAGTGAGGAAGATCCAGCAAGAGCAGAGAGGGCTTCCTTTTTTTTGAAATGGAGTCTCTGTGTCACCCAGGGTGGAGTGCAGTGGCATGATCTCAGCTCACCGCAGCCTCCACCTTCCCTGTTCAAGCAGTTCTCCTGCCTCAGCCTCCCAAGTAGTTGGAACTACAGGCACAAGCCACCACACTCGGCTAATTTTTGTATTTTTAGTAGAGGTGGGGTTTGGCCATGTTGGCCAGGCTGGTTTCGAATTCCTGACCTCAAGTGATCTGCCTGCCTCGGCCTCCCAAAGTGCTGGAGATTAAGGCGTGAGCCACTGCTCCAGGCCTGACAGGGCCTCATTCTTAAATAAGTCAAGAAAGAACTAAACACAAACGTTATTGGCGAATTACAGCTAATTTATCTTGTCTATGAAGAAATACTTCATTAACTTTAGTTTTAAAAGTAAGGACCCCGGCTGGGCACGGTGGCTCAAGCCTGTAATCCCAGCACTTTGGGAGGCCGAGACGGGCGGATCACGAGGTCAGGAGATCAAGAACATCCTGGCTAACACGGTGAAACCCCGTCTCTACTAAAATAAATACAAAAAACTAGCCGGGCGAGGTGGCGGGTGCCTGTAGTCCCAGCTACTTGGGAGGCTGAGGAAGGAGAATGGCGTAAACCCGGGAGGCAGAGCTTACAGTGAGCTGAGATCCGGCCACTGCACTCCAGCCTGGGCGACAGAGCGAGACTCCGTCTCAAAAAAAAAAAAGTAAGGACCCCCAGGCGCAGTGTCTCATACCGGTAATCCCAGCCCTTTGGGAGGCCGAGACTGGCAGATCACCTGAGGTCAGGGGTTCGAGACCAGCCTGACCAACATAGTGAAACGCCGTCTCTACTAAAAATACAAAATTCGCTGGGCATGGTAGTGCATGTCTGTAATCTCATATACTTAGGCTGAGACAGGAGAATCACATGAACCCAGGAGGTGGAGGTTGCAGTGAGCCAAGATCCCGCCATTGCACTCCAGCCTGGGCAACAAGAGCAAAACTCCGTCTCAAATAAAAAGTAAGGACCATTAGTTTAAAAGGAGGGGGAGAGGGCACTGCTCTGCCTATGAAGTAATCACCCTTTTATTCCTTTAAAAGAAAAAAAAAAAAAAAACACAAAATCTCACATTGTCCTGTGAATGCAGACATTGGCAGATGGCATTTCTGCTGGGGGAGTAATGAACACGGACAGCCTGGGGGGCGCACCCGCAGGAGCCTGCATTGCTAAACGCTAGAGTGTTCCAGACCCTTGACCCCTCTCCGTGTCTGCCCTAGAGGAACCTATAAACAAGGAAGTGTTGGGCTTGGGTGTCCCGTCAGGTTGTGAGCATTTGGACAAAACTGCAAAGTTCCGGTAAACCGCAGCCCTTTCATACTAGGGGCTCCTCCAGAAAGTGCTGAGATCCACAGAGGCAGGCGTGGGAGGATCCAAGACATGTTGGGTGAACTGAGGAAGTTGCAGTCATTTGGGTCCAGAACACAATGAGGCAAGATTATATATTTCTGCTGGGACAGAAAACACAGTTGTCCCAGAGATGATTGGCCTCAGGACCCCTGCGGATACCAAAATTTGCAGAGGATCAAGTTTCTGATATAAAACGGTGTGATATTTCTGCATATAACCCATGTACATCCTCCTGTACACTTTAAATCACTTCTAGATAACTTCTGATACAATGAAAACGCTGTCAGTAGTTGGTATACTGCACCGAGGTGCTTTTTTTTTTTTAGTAGCTCCCTGCACACACCCTTTTGTTTTGTTTTGTTTGTTTTGAGACAGGGTCTCACTCTTTCACCTAGGCTGGAGTTAACGTGGTACAATCATAGTTCACTGCAGTCTCTACCTCCTGGTTTCAAGTGATTGATCCTCCCACCTCTGCCTCCCAAGTAGCTACTACGCCTGGCTAATACTATTTTTTGTGGAGACGGGGTCTTACTTACTGCCCAGGCTGTATATCTAATAACTGTGTAGGTAAAGGATCAAAAGAAGAAAATCTGAGCCTGCGCACAGTGGCTCACGCCTGTAATCCCTGCACTTTGGGAGGCGGAGGCGGGCGGATTGTTTTGAGCTCAGGAGTTCGAGAACAGCCTGGGCAACCGTCTCTACCAAAAAAAAAAAAAAAAGAGAGAGACCATCTGGCTCTTGTCTTTTGTGTTTTATATACAAAGACTGGAGGAATGCACTAAAATGTCATCTGTATCCCTGCCAAAAGGTACAACTGGTAATGTCCTCACACCTGGGGGGCCTGCCAGCCCCACTTCACAAGGACTCATTTAATCCTGTGGTCTAGGGAGTGAAGGTTCCAGTTCACAGTCACTATGAAGCATATACTCTGTTGCTTTTTTTTTTTTTTTTTTTTTTTTTTTTGAGAAGGAGTCTTGCTCTGTTGCCAGACTGGAGTGCAGTGGCTCACTGCAACCTCTGCCTCACGGGCTCAAGTGATTTTCCTGCCTCGGCCTCTCTAGTAGCTGGCACTACAGGTGCATGCCACCATGCTCAGCTAATTTTTGTATTTTTAGTGGAGACGGAGTTTCACCATATTGGCCAAGGTGGTCTCGATCTCTTGACCTCATGATCCACCCACCTCAGCTTCCCAAAGTGCTGGCATTACAGGCGTGAGCCACCACGCCCAGCCTGTTGCTTATTTTTGGCTATTTCCTGAAATCACTTGTCAAGCTCCAGGAAACGTTGGATAAATGAGGCCCAGTTCACGTTATACCTGATCACACACACACATCCTGGGCCTCATTCCTGGGATTTTCCTGGACTCCTCCCGTGGGCCGGAGAAGCCTTCTCCCTGCTGGAGTGTACGGTTCTGCAGACCACGTAGTGGAGGCACAGCCCTGGAGTCTGCACAACCATGCATCTTAAAGTCAGCCCCGGGACCTGGCGGGGGATCTCTAGGTCCCCTTCTGCAGCTCTACTGTTGTGCAGCAGGGTACGTGAGCGCAGTGAACGCGAACAACGCATGCAGGCGCAGTGGGAGCGCGAGGAGCGTGAGCGGCTGGAGATTGCCCGAGAGAGGCTGGCCTTCCAGCGCCAGCGGCTGGAGCGTGAGCGCATGGAGCGAGAGCGGCTGGAGCGCGAGCGCATGCACGTGGAGCACGAGCGCAGGCGCGAGCAGGAGCGCATCCACCGTGAGCGCGAGGAGCTGCGGCGCCAGCAAGAACTGCGCTACGAGCAGGAGCGGCGGCCTGCGGTGAGGCGGCCTTACGACCTGGACCGGTAAGCAGATCTGCGCTGCCCGTAACACGTGGCGTTCAGAATCGTGTTAGGGACCTCACAGTTGAGTTAGCTTGACTTTTTTTTTTTTTTTTTTTTTTTTTTTTTGAGACGTCTCGCTTTGTCGCCCAGGCTGGAGTGCAGTGGCTCAATCTCGACTCACTCCAAGTTCCGCCACCCGGGTTCACGCCATTCTCCTGCCTCAGCCTCCCGAGTAGCTGGGACTAAAGGCGCCCGCCACCACGCCCGGCTAATTTTTTTGTATTTTAGTGGAGACGGGGATTCACTGTGTTAGCCAGGATGGTCTCGATCTCCTGACCTCGTGATCCACCCGTCTCAGCCTACCAAAGTTCTGGGATTACAGGCGTGAGCCACCGCACCCGTCCAGCTTGGATCTTTCATTCAAAGGAAGCATAGGCCGGGCACACTCGCTAAGCCTGTAATCCTGACATTTTGGGAGGCCAAGGTGGCCGGATTGCCTGAGCTCAGGAGTTCGAGACCAGCCTGGCCAACATGGCAGAACCCCATCTCTACTAAAATACAAAAATTGGTTGTGGTGACAGGCGCCTGTAATCCCAGCTATTCGGGAGATTGAGGCAGGAAAGTCGCTTGTACCTAGGAGGCATAGGTTGCGGTAAGCCAAGATCACACCACTGTACTCCAGCCTGGGCAACAGGGTGAGACTCCATCTCGAAAAAAATAATTAGAGACAGGAGACTGGATGAAGTAGTGCTGGTTAACTAATCAGGTTCAAGGGTGGCACAGACCTCCTGAGGAGGGAAGCTCAGGGCAGGCGGAGCGTCATGTCACGAGTGCCCAGAGGAGGGGCTGCCAGTTGCACCTCCTTTTTAAGACTCTTCCCTGGCTTTTTTTTTTTAAGACAGAGTCTTGCTGTGTCACCCAGGCTGGAGTGCAGTGGCGCGATCTCGGCTCACTGCAACCTCCATCTCCTGGGTTCAAGGGATTCTCCTACCTCAGCCTCCCTAGTAGTTGGGATTACAGGCACCCACCACCACGCCTGGCTAATTTTTGTTTTTTTAGTAGAGATGGGGTTTCACCATGTTGGTCAGGCTGGTCTCGAACTCCTGACCTCAGGTGATCCACCTACCTCAGACTCCCAAAGTGCTGGGATTATAGGCGTGTGCCACTGTGACCGGCCTTGTCCTGGCTTTTTTAATTCATTGTAATTTGTTTTTGGTTATTCTGGAAATAAAGAATTAAAGGCCGGGCGCGGTGGCTCAAGCCTGTAATCCCAGCACTTTGGGAGGCCGAGACGGGCGGATCACGAGGTCAGGAGATCGAGACCATCCTGGCTAACACGGTGAAACCCCGTCTCTACTAAAAATACAAAAAAACTAGCCGGGCGAAGTGGCGGGCGCCTGTAGTCCCAGCTACTCGGGAGGCTGAGGCAGGAGAATGGCGTAATCCCGGGAGGCGGAGCTTGCAGTGAGTTGAGATCCGTCCGCTGCACCCCAGCCCCGGCGACAGAGTGGAGACTCTGCCTCAAAAAAAAAAAAAAAAAAAAAAAACTTTGAGACAAGAGTTTTGCTCTTGTTTCCCAAGGCTGGAGCTGCAATGGCACAATCTCGGCTCACTCAACTCCCCTCTCTGGGTTCAAGCAATTCTCCTGCTTCAGCCTCCCAAGTAGCTGAGATTACAGGCATATGCCACCACGCCCGGCTAATTTTTTATATTTTTAGTAGAGACAGGGTTTCACCATATTGGCCAGGCTGTCCAACTCCTGACCTCAGGTGATCCACCTGCCTTGGCCTCCCAAAGTGTGCTGGGATTACAGGCGTGAGCCACCATGCCCGGCAGTAAGATTTTTTTTTGAGACGGAGTCTCGCTCTGTCGCCCGGGCTAGAGTGCAGTGTCCGGATCTCAGCTCACTGCAAGCTCCGCCTCTCGGGTTTACGCCATTCTCCTGCCTCAGCCTCCCGAGTAGCTGGAACTACAGGCGCCCGCCACCTCGCCCGGCTAGCTTTTGTATTTTTTTTTAGTAGAGATGGGGTTTCTCCTTGTTAGCCAGGATGGTCTCGATCTCCTGACCTCGTGATCCACCCGTCTCGGCCTCCCAAAGTGCTGGGATTACAGGCTTGAGCCACCACGCCCGGCCTCGGCAGTAAGGTTAGTTTTAATTTCCCAAACATACTGAGGAGGAGATAGGAACACAAAATGCTGAGCACAGCTGCTGTCAGGAGTCAGGTGCCTAATTCCAGCAGTGGTTGTGTCAGGCTTTACACGTGCACTGCAACCTGGCAAAAATCGCTGTTTGTTGTTTCTTTCTATTGCATGGGTTGAAGGGGAGCCTAGGTCATGTACAATGCAACTTCTGTGAAGGGCCTTGTAAACTCTTCTTGGATCTATTATGCCTTGGTACGAAAGCCTTCTGATGAGAGTTCATTATGGTCATCTGTGTGTTGCAGCAGTACATGGCCGGGGCTGCTGGCAGGGCAGGAGGTGGGGCACGAGAGATGGCAAGTGCACTTGACAGAGCCCCTCAGGGTGGAGGCTCACGTGGCTTCCTGAGCGGAGGTGGCTGTGTAGGACTCCAGAAGCCATCTGCAGGCAGCGCATAGGACTGACTGCTTAACTAAATGGCAGTTAACTAATGGCTCCCCCTTTAGAAAACCGAGGCCGCTTTGATCAGGGGAGGTGGGTGTGTGGGACAAAACAAAACAGCTGTGCAGTCACTGGGGTCAAATCAGATCTTGCCTTCTATAGCAGAGAACAGTCTTGGTGAAAGTCATCCTGGTTCTGTGAAGTGATAGGGGCTAGCTCCCACAAAGGTGATAGATACATTTGGGGTGGAGGATCCCTCTATCTCTGTCTCTTGTCCCCTCACAGGCGAGATGATGCCTATTGGCCAGAAGCTAAGCGGGCCGCCCTGGATGAGCGCTACCATTCTGACTTTAACCGCCAGGACCGCTTCCACGACTTTGACCACAGGGACCGCGGTCGCTACCCCGACCACTCGGTGGACAGGTCAGTTGGGCCTCTGCTGGGCGTGCAGGTTTTCTTTTTCCTGGCTCATTCTCTGACTGAGAACAAGGACTCCTGGGCTCTCTGAGCCCCCTCCGTTCATCAGGTGTATGCTGAGTCAGGCCCGCAGGTCTCCTGCCTCCAGTTGGGGAACTGATGCTTTTCATTGGGGGCCTGATGGTCCTTTCTTTGTGAACAAGCCTATTCTTCCCCTTACGGTTTGATTTAAATTACCTTTTCAGGAGAGAAGGTTCAAGGTCAATGATGGGAGAACGAGAAGGACAGGTAAGTCCAAAGCTACAGTGGTAGCCACAGAATTTCCCGTAGAATGGGTTCTTTTCCCTTCAGCGTGCCTTCTTCCTGCGTTTTCCTTGAGTGAGAGACAAAATGAGGAAACAGAAAAATATAGCACTAGAAGAGTCTAGGTGTATGGGATGGGAATTTGGGATTATTTGGGGTTAGTCTTGGCTGTCAGTCTGAACAGTTACTCTGAAGCCGTTTTTAGCCTTGACCCCAGGGTTCTGTGTCCCACACTCACCACAAAAGTGCCAGGGAACCTTGGGGTGTGACCTGGCTCTGCTGGGAAGTGTCTAGTGAGCCGCACAGCTGACTCAGACAGGTGCATCTGGGAAGGCTGTGGTTGCTGTGTCTGTCCTCGAGTGCCTGCCCTCTTTGGAAAGTAAGGACATCCTTCATCACCCCAGGGCCCTGCTTAGCCTTGGAAAACAACTAGGTCTCTGATCTGTGCTCGTTCTCCTTGGGCAGCTAGCACGTTAGAACAATAAGCTTCATTTTCTCTTTCCATCTTACATTGAGACTGAGACTTTGCAGGAGAGCCTTGGACCTCTAGTGGCTTTCCCTGTAAACTCGGGGGCAGCATGTTGCTGTGTGGAAGATGCCTCCTCTCTGAGGACTCCACTCATGAGCCGTTTCTCCTCTTGCCAGCATTTTTTGGACTCCAGCATAAGCTTCCCATTTCTGTCTCCCTTGGTTCCTTAATGTGGCTGAGCATAGCCAAGTACTCAGCTCTGTCTTGGGATCCTTAGGAATTCCATCAGCCTCATGGGGTTCCTTTTTCCCTGCTCCTGGAGGCAAATTATATGCAGCAAAACCTAGAACTAGTCCTGTGGATTTTCTCTGGTGGAGGAGCATACACCAATGGTTCCATGTCCAGGCTCCAGAATCAGACAGAACTCGGGTCACACCTTGGTGTCACCCCTTCCTGCTGAGCCTTTCTCCCCAGCAGTGAAATGAGGGTGATATTCCTCCTACACAGGTTGGGGTGGTGGGGAATTTACATGAGGTGGGCGCGTGTCTGTACAAACGTGTTTATCATTACCAGCTCCTTTTTTTTTTTTTTCAATAGAGACGGATCTCACTATGTTGCCCAGGCCAGTTTTGAACTCCTAAGCTCAAGTGATCCTCATGCCTCGGTCTCCCAAAGTGCTAGGATTACACATGTAAGCCAGCATGCCTGGCCATCAGCTACTTTCATGCAGGTGTCAGATATGCTCTCCTAATAGTGGAAGGCAGTTTGATCCGTTCTCCTCACACAGTCATAAATGAGTCATCACAGTTACCCCAGAGGCAAATGATGATCTCTCCCTACAGAGAAAACTAGCACAGAACTTACGGGCCTTGTTGAACCGTTATCTGGGTTGGTTGGACAGAAAAATGTTGGTTCAATTTTCAAATACTAAGGAGAGCTTATTTCAGGAGGCCCTTTTTTTACTTTGTTGAGGGGAGGCGTCAGAGCACACGCTGGGGAGAATCGGCCAGGGAAGCAGGCAGTGGTAATGTGGGACATCTTGCATATGGTGGAGCATGCTGCCATCTTTGCCTTCGCCCTGGCAGAGCTCTCTCTCCATTGAATGGGGAGGTGAACTTGGACATGTACGATGACCAGGCTGCGTCGAGGAGGTTTCCTTACCAGGACTGTTTTCTAGTTGCCTTTCACCTACAATATTGTCATGGGGCAAAAGCCCCAGAGGCCACATACACATTTGTGGAAAGAGAAAGAACAGGACTGTGGAGCCAAAGTTCCCTCGCTAGCTTTTGTGAAAGTCGGGCTGGAAAGTGCTTCCGGCCACAGAAACAGGCTGTGGGTGTAAATATTAACCTTGGCCATCAAAAAAGTAGGCCTAGAGTGTGACTCGCCCTCTCTTGGTCTTCCCTGAAATAGCAGGGTCAAGAACTCCTGGTGTCTCTCTGTTAGCCATGTGGTTTACAAAACAGTAACACAGAGGAGGGCATAGTGGGACTGGCCAAGTGGATGACCAGCCATTTATCTGTTACTGTCCTGTGTCCTGTGTCCTGAGTAGAGCAAGATGTAAGGTCCTGGACCAGGCACCCAGCAGCAACTTGTGAGAAACTTGACTGTGAGGAAGGGTGCTTGCTTGCCTAGCAGTTGGTTGGATGAGGGGCTCTGTTTGATACTTCGTTCACTGTGGAAGGAAGAAATTTGTAAAAATTATTTCCGGAATATGCACACATTAAAGGTTTATAAACCTGACCTTCCCTTAGTAGAAGACACTTAATAAGAAAGTACTGTTGGCTCTGGGCACTAACCACTTGAGCTGTGGGACCCAGGGAATCTCTCTCGCAAGCATCATCTTTAGTGGGTGACCCCGGTGGCCCTCCCGGCCCTGGTGGTGCCGTGGGTACCTGCCTTGGAGATTCCTTGGTACTAGCACCTTTTGTGTACCAGGCTATGAGCCTAGAGCACAGGGCCTCTGGCCTGCAGATTTCAGGGAGGCAGCTATGTCATGTGAACCAGTATGGCCCGCCAGCACTTCTGTCCAGAGTGACTGTCGTTGTCATCATTAGCGTGTAGCCTGAAAAGCCTTGGGGTCTAGGGGCTGACACTGAAGGTTTTTTTCCTCCTGGCCCTGTGATTTCCAGCATTACCCAGAACGCCATGGAGGACCAGAGCGCCACGGCCGGGACTCCCGCGATGGCTGGGGGGGCTATGGCTCCGACAAGAGGATGAGTGAGGGCCGGGGGCTGCCTCCTCCCCCCAGGTTTGTGTCCCACACCCCACAGTACCTATCCCTGGCCTCACAGAGTCAGCTGACCGGATAGGTCTGTCCCACCCAAGGGGCCCCCAAGTCTCTGGGATGTGGGCACAGGGTGGGAAAAACACAGGGATTCATCCTCCAGAACCCACCACATTTATTAGCATGAGAGCCAGAGATGGGGGCAATCCAAATCAGAGATGTCTCTTTTTCAAGGGGCAGACGTGACTGGGGGGACCATGGCCGAAGAGAGGATGACCGGGCATGGCAGGGCACGGCTGACGGCGGCATGATGGACAGGGATCACAAGAGGTGGCAAGGTGAGGAGCAGCTCTGGGCTGGGACCAGGGTGTGCTGGGAAGTGATGGAAAGATGGAGGCCACGCCTTCTCTCACTCCTCAGGGGAGCACAGGAGGTGCTCTGCCCTCAGTGCTGGAATGAGGAGTGAAAAGCACTTCAGACACCACCTACTCTCTGGTGGTCTGGCCCAGGAGTTGGACAGTGGGCGTTCCCGAGTCCTCTGCTGGGAGGACACTGGATGTCTGTGGTCACCGTGCTGAGGTGTCCTCCTGGGACCTGCTAGTTGCGGGTACCTGGGGGCATCACCAAAGGGAGTGCAGTGGGCTAAATGTGCTGTGGGTTCCACGCCATGTGCGCAGGTTCCCTGTGTGAAAGCACTTCTGTCTTCCAGGTGGTGAGAGAAGCATGTCCAGTCACTCGGGGCCTGGCCACATGATGAACCGAGGAGGGATGTCAGGGTAAGGCATGCCAGGGGCGGCTCCCCTTTCCCCTGCTTTGCATATTGGCCTACCTTGGAGGACGCTTAACAACCAGTCCTTCCAGCTAACGCCCCCTCCCCCAAGTGTGACGTGAGGCCAGGCATGGGGTACTGTGGAGCCTGCTGCCACTCAGGAGGGGAAGGCATCAGGAAGGGGCCTTGCCTGCAGGCAACATCCAGGGAAGCTGTGCAGGCTGGGATGGACCAGGGGAGCAGGAGGATTTCACAGTCAAACCAATGTGAATTTGTTCCTAGGCGCGGCAGCTTTGCCCCAGGCGGGGCCTCCCGGGGCCACCCCATCCCACATGGTGGCATGCAAGGCGGGTTCGGAGGCCAGAGCCGGGGGAGCAGGCCCAGCGACGCCCGCTTCACTCGCCGCTACTGAGTACTTGGAATCCTGTGTCCTGTCACGTGGCAACAAGGCTATGTTCTGTTAGGAGTTATCTTAAACTGTGTAAAAATATTTTTTTTTTAATCTGCTGCCATATTGTAGCTCAATACAATGTGAATTTTGTTTTTCGTTTTGGGTTTTTTTTTTTTTTTGTAATAAATGTGTTTCCGTTCACATACCCTTTATTTAAAGTGTCATTTCTTTATTTCCGCCTCTTTAAATGAAATGAAATTATACTTAGAGTGTCTTTTAGTTGTATTGATATATACTGTTCCTTTTATTATTTTTTTTCTTTTTTCTTTTTTTTTTTTTGAGATGGAGTCTCGCTCTGCCACCCAGGCCTGGAGTGCAGTGGCACAATCTCGGCTCACTGCAAACCCCGCCTCCCGGGCTCAAGTGATTCTCCTGCCTCGGCCTCCTTAGTAGCTAGGACTACAGGCACCTGCCACCACGCCTGGCTGATTTTTGTATTTTTAGTAGAGTGGGGGTTTTGTCGTATTGGTCAGGCTAGTCTTGAACTCCTGACCCTCGTGACCTGCCTGCCTCGACCTCTCAAAGTGGTGGGATTACAGGCATGAGCCACCGTGCCTGGCCAACTCTGTTTATTTCTAAATATGTATGAAACGCATGTGCTAGAAAACCTCCAGGAAGGCATCCGGGTGTGGAAGAGGCTTTCCAGTGAGACGATTGGTTTTCGCTTAATGGGCCTGTGCGGTGCAGGTTTTGCCTGGCTTCTCAGGTCAGCAAGCTGTCCGCTTCTTTAATGTTAGCACAGACAGGGCTGCTCTGCTCTTGGGTGCTGGGTGACATCCCTGTCAGGGTGTGGGGGGTCTCACACCCTGTTGATGGACACTGGCAGATGCTTCCCCCACGGATCACGCTCAAACCAAGCCTGTGAAGATTTCCAGCTGCCACTTTCCACGCTGACTTGCCAGAGCCCAGTCACCACCATCATGTGGATGCTTCCGCATTACCTTTTTACTCAGAGGACAAACTATTTTCACGGCAGAGTCGGGGGTGGAAGCAGTGAAGGCTGAAGGTCCTCAGCAGCATCTCAGGCCTGCGGTGTGCTTGTGCGTGGGTGCAGCCCCCTTGTGCCAGGTTGGGGCTCTGACCAGCCCAGGGCTGGCCTCTGCGTTGGCCAGAAGGGACAAGCTCAACGCCAACCCTCCACGTACCAATAGCAGGCTGGAGCCACGGAACCTGGGATCCAGCACCTGTCCTAATCCAGGAAGCCAGACCAGACTTGGGACATACCTCAAACTGTGAAGCAGGCGCCTCCCACATTTTGTAAGCCTCACTAGTGGAAAGTGAGGAGGAAGCAGCGTCCAGCAGACAGGAAGACGGTGGAGCCCTGGTGACACTCTAGGGTCCCTTCGGCTGTAAAGGACAGGTGACCCCACCAATACCAGTAGTGGCTTAGATGATAAAGGGGGACCCTTCCCTGCCTTAACGGGAAGTCTGTAGTCAGTTCCCAGGGTTCACTGCAGCCCACCTCACGCTCTGTGTCTCTGAGGATTTGGGGGCTCTCATGGATGACGGATGGCTGAAAGAGCTCCAAAAATCCTATCCACCCACAGTGTGGGTACATCGGGGCCTATCCAGCAGGACAAGGAAGGGCAGGAACAGGGACTTGCACTCACAGGCCTCTTGGCAAACTCACCCCTGAGGCTCCACAGCCGGAACTCGGTCCTGTGCTGGCCTTTCTTGCGACCTGTCCCTGGCGAAGATGGAATGTTTCCTTTCAGAAGGGATGTGACATCCAGGAAGGAACCCAGTGGTAACCCCCAGCAGCCATGTTCTCAGCCTTCCCCTCATACCTTTTTTTTTTTTAACACACAAGCAGTTCACATTGTTTGTACTTTTTTTTTGTTTTGTTTTGTTTTGTTTTGTTTTTTGAGACGGAGTCTCCCTCTGTCTCCCAGGCTAGAGTGCAGTGGTGCGATCTTGGCTCACTGCAACCTCTGTCTCCTGGGTTCAAGCAATTCTCCTACCTCAGCCTCCTGAGTAGCTGGGACTACAGGCACCTGCCACCATGCCCGGCTAATTTTTGCGTTTTTAGTAGAGATGGGTTTTCACCACATTGAGCAGGCTGGTCGCAAACTCCTGACCTCAAGTGATCTGCCCACCTCGGCCTCCCAAGGCGCTGGGATTACAGGTGTGAGCCACCGCACTCGGTTCCATTTTTTTTGAGCCATATGCAGTTGTGCATGCCGGTAATCAATCCCAGCTACTTGGAAGGTCAAGGCAGGAAGATTGTTTAAGGCCAAGAGTTCAAGTCCAGCCTGGACAGTAGAGCAAGACCCCATTTCTTTGATGGGTTTTAGGGGGTATTTTTGAAATAAATGACAGGCCGTGTGTGGTGACTCCCGCCTGTAATCCCAGCACTTTGGAAGGCCGAGGTGGGTGGATCATCTGAGGTCAGGATTTTGAGACCAGCCTGGCCAACATGGCGAAACACTGACTCTACTAAAAACACAAAAATTAGCTGGGTGTGGTCGTGCACGCCTCTAGTCCCAGCTACTCAGAAGGCTGAGGCAGAATAATCACTTGAACCCAGGAGGTGGAGGTTGTAGTGAGCCAAGATTGCACCACCACACTCCAGCCTGGGCAACAGAGCAAGACTTAGTCTCAAAAAAAAAAAAAAGAAAGAAAGAAAGAAAGAAATGACAGATTCCACTAGCTGAGAGAGATGAGGTCTGTGAACATCTGGGGCATGTCCCTACAGACTTTTTTTTTTTTTTTTTTTTTTGAGATGGAGTCTTGCTCTGTCGCCCAGACTGGAGTTCAGTGGCGCAATCTCGGCTGACTGCCAGCTCTGCCTCCCAGGTTCACGTCATTCTGCCTCAGCTTCCTGAGTAGCTGGGACTACAGGTGCCCGCCACCTCGCCCGGCTAAGTTTTTTTGTATTTTTAGTAGAGACAGGGTTTCACTGTGTTGGCCAGGATGGTCTCGATCTCCTGACCTTGTGATCTGCCCGCCTCGGCCTCCCAAAGTGATGGGATTACAGACATGAGCCACCGCACCTGGTCCAGACTCCCTTTTAACTCTGCTTTACGTGGCCTCATACCTTCCTCCCAGGTGTCATTATTAGCCCCAGTTAACAGAAGAGAAAACTGAGGGCACAGATTGGACACTACCTGTAAGAACCAAATGCCCACAGCAATAATTGTAAACCCCAACTGTGTAACCTACATGGATCTACAAAGTCAGAATCCATGGCCGTTATGCCAGTTCTCTAGGGCCAAGGTAACAAATTGCTACAAGCTTTTTGTGTGTGTGACAGTCTCCTGTCGCCCCGGGTGGAGTGCAGTGGTGCAATCATAGCTCACTGCAGTCTCCATTTCCTGGGCTCAAGCGATCCTCCCACCTCAGCCTGCCCAGTAGCTGGGACTACAGATGGGTGACACCATATCTGGCTAATTTTTGTATCTTTTTTTTTTTTTTTTTTTTGAGACGGAGTCTTGCTCTGCCGCCCAGGCTGGAGTGCAGTAGCCGGATCTCAGCTCACTGCAAGCTCCGCCTCCCGGGTTTACGCCATTCTCCTGCCTCAGCCTCCCGAGTAGCTGGGACTACAGGCGCCCGCCACCTCGCCTGGCTAGTTTTGTATTTTAGTAGAGACGGGGTTTCACCGTATTAGCCAGGATGGTCTCGATCTCCTGACCTCGTGATCCGCCTGTCTCGGCCTCCCAAAGTGCTGGGATTACAGGCTTGAGCCACCACGCCCGGCCTAATTTTTGTATCTTTTATAGAGATGGGGTTTCATCACGCCCAGGCTGGTCTTGAATTCCTGGGCTCAAGTGATCCACTCGCCTTGACCTCCCAAAGTGCTAGGATTCCAGGCATGAGGTAACGCAGGCAGCCCAGTCTCCTAGGCAGGAGAGGTGCCTCGGAGTGCTTCTCCCTGGCCACAGTCTTGAGTCATCTGCATGGGATGTTCTACTTCTTACGCCCAGACAGCACCCTTTGTCGTCCTTCTGCTACACAGGGAAGGACAAGGATTCGGCCCTGCTGTCAGCCAGGCACTGAGCTGTACCTGCCCTTCCCCACCGCCCTCAATGTAACCCTGGGAGGCTGTACAACCCCATTTTGCAGACAGAAATACTGAGGCCTAGCAGGGTGAACTGACGAGTGAGGACAACCAGCTGGCAATGGAAAAGATCCAAGCTTCGAACCACCCATTCATTCAACTCCCATTTCCAGGGTCCCCGGCACTGACCAGATGTGTTCACACAACAGACCCAATCAGTGCCTGCCCTCAAGGTGGGCACACATGCACGTGGTGAGCTTATGAAGTGCAGCTTAGGCAAGGCGCGGTGGCTCGTGCCTGTAATCCCAGCACTTTGGGAGGCTGAGGCAGGCGGATCACTTGAGGTCAGGAGGTTGAGACCAGCCTGGCCAACATGGTAAAACCCCATCTCTACTAAAAATACAAAAATTAGCCAGGAGTGGTGATGCGCACCTGTAATCCCAGATACTCAGGAGGCTAAGGCAGGAGAATCGCTTGAACCGAGGAGGTGGAGGTTGCAGTGAGCCAAGATCACGCCATTGTACTCCAGCCTGGGGGAGAAGAGCGAGACTCCATCTCAGAAAAAGGAAGTGCAGCTTGATGGTACAGGTTGCCCTGGCCACAGAAGGAATGAAGGCATTTCCTGGATGGGGGAGCACACTGTGAAGGCTCTGAGGCCAACAGGAGCAAGCTTGTGGGAGAAACTGCCAGAAGGCTTTGGGGGAAGAGGGGAATGGCCACAGAGGACAGTGCCATGTATTTTTGACACTCTGGGAGTGAAGTCTCTGGCCATGGGCTACTTGGTGGTCTCCTGAGGTTGTTCTATAGAGTAAGAGGAGCCTTTTCCCTCCAAATCATGGTCCCCATCCTTACGCATGTCTCCAGGAAGCAGCCGAAGCCCAGGTCCCAGAGGGACAGACCCTGCCCTTGGTTTCAGCATGGCAACGCACATGAGTGTCCACTTCGGCCTGCACCTCAGCCAGGGAAACGTCTTCAGAGTTGGCCATGCCTCTAGTGGCAGCCAGCCCAACAATGCCAGGCTCCAACAGCAGGCCTTCACTGGCAAGACTCTCTGAACCAAGATGGACCAGTGCTTTGTGGGTAAGTGGAGTAGACTAACGAGTCCTCATACATACATCCACCAACCCATTCACCCATCCATCTATCCACCCACCCATCCATCCTCCATCTAACCCATGCATCCATCTATCTACCTATCCATCCATCCATCCATCCATCCATTCATCCATCCACACACCCATCCATTCATCATCCATCCACTCACACACCCCATCCATCTACCCCATTCATCCACCTATCTATCCATCCATTCATCCACCCACCCAGTCATCCATCCACCCATCCATTCATCCACCTATCCACCAAATCCAACCCATCCATTCATCATCCACCCACCCATCTACCCCATCATCCATCTACCCATTCACCCATGCATGCATCTACCCATCTAACCACTCATCCCATCCACTCCTTAATCCATCAAGCCATTGACTGTACTCATCCATTAATTCATCCATACTTACTAATCCTCTTCTATTTATTTATTTATTTATTTATTTTTGAGACGGAGTCTCATTCTGTTGCCCAGGCTGGAGTGCAGTGGCCTGATCTTGGCTCACTGTAACCCCCGCCTCCCAGGTTCACACCATTCTCCTGCCTCAGCCTCCCGAGTAGCTGGGACTACAGGCGCCCGCCACCATGCCCAGCTAACTTTTTGTATTTTTTTTTTATAGTAGAGACGGGGTTTCACCGTGTTAGCCATGATGGTCTCGATTTCCTGACCTTGTGATCCGTCCGCTTCGGCCTTCCAAAGCGCTGGGATTACAGTGTCAGCCACTGCGCCCAGCCTCTTATTATTAATATTATTTATTTTTGAGACGAAGTCTCGCTCTGTCACCCAGGCTGGAGTGCAGTGGCGCAATCTCGGCTCACTGCAACCTCCGCCTCCCGGGTTCAAGTGATTCTCCTGCTTCAGCCTCCTGAGTAGCTGGGACTGCAGGCGTGTGCCACCACGCCCGGCTAATTTTTGTATTTTTTTTTTTAGTACAGACGGGGTTCTGCCATGTTGGGCAGGCTGGTCTTGAACTCCTGACCTCAGGTGATCCACCCATCTCGGCCTCCCAAAGTGCTGGGATTGCAGGCGTGGGCCACCTGCCCAGCCCATGCTTACTAATCATCTTCTATACCCCAGGCTCTACACTGGGGTTTGGGGCCACGCCTACTATTAACACATGGTCCCCTCCCTCAGGGAGCTTGCATCCTGTTGAGCTAAGTCACACAAAAGCAAACTGCGGTGCCCAAGGAGAAGAAAAGGTGCTGAACTCTGCCTCAGGACAGGGGCATGGTGACCCTGCGTGTAGGAGAGGAGTCTGCCAGGATGAGGGGCAGAGGGGTCTTACTCTCCTGCAAGGTGAGATGAGGCAGGGTGTGTAGGGACCTGGTGCCCCTGGAATGCAGACGTGGTGTGAGGGTTGAAGCCTGGAAGTTCTCTCCCAGCCTCAGCCTCAAGGAAACCAGCCCTCCTCTTGGCCTGCGTCTTCCTTCTTCCAGAGACCACCCCTGGGGATGAAGGACGCCAGCCCTCCTGTGGCCTCAGTGCTGCCACAGGCCAGCAGAGGGGTCAGAGCACGGGGCTTCCACTGCTGCCTCTGCCATCGCCTGCCTCTAGATAAGTTCCTGCAGTTATCTAGAGGAGGCTACTGAGCTGCTCTGAGGATTGTGGGGTGAAGGGTGTCATCGCAGGACTGCATTCCCTCTCCCTCCAGCTCCGAAAACCGAATTCTACCAAGGCATAGAGCAGCTCCCAAGTCCAAGTTCACTGGGATCACTACTGAAAGTGACAGGAGGCAGCCAAGTGTCTAGGCAGAAAGGGGCAGGTCCCAGGGAAACCCCACCTTCAAGCCAAAAACAGCCTGAAAGCTGCAAGACCAGACTGCTGGTCCTGGAGGAAACCCACCACCCAGAGTGAGAACTTCTGTTCCTGTTTGCCCCCCTTCCTGGTTGATTCTTTCTGAACAATGCCTTTTAAGCAATCGAATGTTGCCCTTTCCAATACTACCTATGGTCTCCCCCTGCCCCCGCAATTCTGAGCCTATAAAATGTCCTGGACCCAGCTACGTGAGGAGGAGAAAACCAGCCCCCGCATCCTCTCTCCGCTGAAAGCTGTTCAGTGGCTCAATAAAATTCTTCTCCTCCCTCCTCAGCCTTCAGTGTCCAGCGTATCCTCGTTCTTCTTGGGCGCAGTACAATAGCTTGGGAACCACGGAATGCAGGTACAAGCTGTAACACAGGAGACTGGGGCATGCCAGCATGGCCAAGCGAGGCCCAGGCTAGGCGTCACTGGCTGGAGGTCCCTGGCTTGCAAAGTGACTGAGAAGAAAAATCCTCCCTCTCTACTGACAGCAAACTCATTTCCAGGACCAGGTGAGATGGGAAGACGCGTGGCTGTCAGCTGCTTCGGTTGTCACCTTGTCCTTCCAGATTTAATTAAAACTGGCTGCTCAGCCCTCAGCCCACACGGGAAGAACCCAGGTTGCCGCTGGCCCATATGGCACTGGATGGATGGGGCCAAGGGTGGGCTAAACGTGCTCTGGGCTGGTGCCACGGAGACCCTGAGCCCAGCATCCCCCCAGCCAGGGTTGGGGACCCTCAGGGCTCACGTTGCTCCTGGTTACCTTGGCTTTTTTTTTTTTTTTTTTTTTTTAAAAGAGACAGGGTCTCACTATTTCACCCAGGCTGGAGTGTGGTGGTAGACTCATGGCTCACCGCAGCCTCAGTGTCCCAGCGATCCTCCTTGCCTCAGCCGGGGCTACAGGCACGTGCCACCGCACCCAGCTAATCACCTCCACTTCTGCTGCACCCACCAGCCCTTGGGATGCCCAGTTAGCACTCACTCCAGGCCAGGGCCGGGCAAGGTGCACTCAAGGCTGGAGCGGGACCATGGGCAGCTGTGGTGACAGGTGAAAGGAAGGGCAGCCACTGATGACAGTCAGCCACTCGGTGTCCCCCACGCCCCAGCCCCAGCTGGCCTCCACCTATGGACTCCCCCGTTCTCTAGCTCTGCCCATCCCACATCGCGACAGGCTCGCTTTCCCTGGACTCCGTTGCTGGCCCATCCTCTCGCTTTCCCTGGACTCCGTTCCTAGCCCATCCTGCTTCCAGCTATCAAGTGACCCCAGCTGTCAATGGCAACGTGCCACAGCCCAGCCTTGCCTTGCTCTCTGGTCTTGGTTGTGGGTGTGGTCGCGTGTTTTCCCAGCCCCTTCCCACCTTCCCAAAGTCACCGCCGGACCTCTGCTCTCTGGAGCTCCGCTTCCATGGCCCCCCAACTCCCCTGACCCCCGGCACGTTCTTGCACACAGGTGCCAGTGGATGGGCGAGGGCGGACTCATGGGATAAAGCCCCCATGAGTGACCCCAGGGAAGAACTAACTCACATTTTCGGAGCTGCAGGACCCAGCCGCCTGGATGGAGGGGAGCAGCCCAGAAGGCAGTTGCTCACTGGCCTTGTCCAGTCCTTCCCCTTTAACAGTGATGGTAACAGGTTTGAGGCTGCAGACGCTCCCTGGCCCAGCCATGGCATCACAGCACTAAGTGCAAACCCCTCCCGTCCCCACAGGCTGGGGCTGTGTGCCTGGGTGCGAGGCGACTGGAAATCCTGCATGCCTAGTGAGGGTTTGTGAACAGCCTGGGCTCCAGACAGGTTGGGCAGACAGAACTGTCGGTGCAAGTTTCTTCATCTGTAAAATGGGCCTGAAGCCTGCTCCTTCCTGGGGCTTCAGGAAGGGCCTGGTGGACGGTGGCAGGAGGCGGTGGGTGCGTGGGTGCTGCTGGCCAGGACGGTGAGCACCGGCTTCCTCCTGCAGCACCGAGGGTCAGGGATGCTCCCCTGCCCTGCTCATCCCTCCCTCACCCTAGACCTGCCCTGACCACTGCTAAGGCCCAGTAAGGACAGGGGTACAGCGGATGTGGGGGACCTGCCCCAGGACCACACTCCTCGGGGGAAGGGGGTGGGTAGGCCCCGTGGGCTCCCCTTCTACCAGATTAGGCCGCTGATCCCAGCCACACCCCTCCTACGCCCTGCTCAGGCCAGGGGCTTCTCCTCTCTGAATGGGACGGGGGGGGGAGATGCCCTGGCCTCTAGTCTCTGCTCCTCTCCTCTGTAACAGCTGTCCCCTCCTGAACTCAGTCCCCTACACCAAGCAACATAAACCCCTGAACTCGTGGGAACGGGGACCCTGTTCCACCTCGGTGAGCATCACCCATCTGCTCCCTGCTCTCAGGGCAGCATCCTACGGAGGCCTCCGGCCCCACCCAAGCCCCCCACCGCCACACCCCCATCTGCCTGGAGCCACCAGGCCTCTTGCCATCACCAACCCTGTGGACCGCCCTCTGTGGCTGGATGCTGGGAGCCTCTCAGGGAGCCCCTCAACAGGCCCGGCCTCCCAGGGCTCATGCCTGATGCGGGGGACCTGTGCAGGCTGCCAGGTAGCTCGGCCAGCGAGTGGCAGGGGTGTCAGGGAAGGCGTCCCAGGGGAGAGGGGATGTCCGGGAGACCCTCTGAATGGCAACAAACACCTGGATTTCCTTCAACGGCCAGGAATCCCTATAGGGTTGTCGAGGAGAGGGTGGAATGAGGGTGGAGTCCAGCCAACGAAGGGCCGGGACAGGAGCTGAGGAGGGCGGAAACCAGTGGCCCCGGGGGCTCCTGCCCTGTGTCCTACAGGGAAGCAGACCCCACTTCTGTCCACTCTGGCTCTTCCACTGTCCTACCCTGGTCTCAGCCCTCCAAAACCAAGACCCCGCAAAACCCAGGCTTGGCCAAAGCACTTTCCCGGCCCCAGAGCACGGCCTGTGGAGCACCGGGAGCAACTGCTCTGACCTCTGACTCCCCGCACCAGAGCAGACGGCAGAGAGGAGAGCTATGGCCTGTGGTCAAGATCAAGCCCTGACAAGCCATCAGGAGCCCGAAGCCCAGGCTTTGGTGCTCTGGGCACCACCAGGCCGACCCTGTGCCCCTTGGGGCCAGCACACTGGTCAGGGAACACTTCCGAAGTCCTTTATTGGGCCGGCAAGGCCGGGAGCTGCCCTCGGAGTGGGGTCCCAGTCTGGAGTCTTCAGGTCAGTGGTAGCCCTGCCCATTCTGGCTGGGGCAGGCGGCCCCTGCTGACTTGCTACTTGGTGCGTGCCTTCACATACTCCCAGCCCTCCTTGGAGTACTCACGGGCCTTGGAGGGGGCCACCGACAGAGCTGACATCACCGTCATGATGCCTGTGGGAAAGGGACGGCCACTGGTGATGCTCCCCTCCCAGCCTCACCCAGCCTCCAACCCCTGGGAAACGCTGAGTTTTTTTTTTGGGTGGTGGGCAGGGGGACAGGGGACGGAGTCTCACTCTGTCTCCCAGGCTGGAGTGCAGTAGTGCGATCTTGGCTCACTGCAACCTTCGCCTCCCGGGTTCAAGTGATTCTCCTGCCTCAGCCTCCCAAGTAGCTGGGACTACAAGCGCACCACCATACCGGGCTAATTTTTTTTTTTTGGAGATGGAGGCTCACTCTGTCACCCAGGCTGGAGTGCAGTAGTGCAACCTCAGCTCACTGCAACCTCCGCCTCCTGGGTTCAAGCAATTCTCCTGCCTCAGCCTCCCAAGTAGCAGCTGGGATTACAGGCGCGCACCACCAAGCCCAGCTAATTTTTGTATTTTTAGTAGAGATGGGGTTTCACCATGTTGCCCAGGCTGGTCTTGAACTCCTGACTTCAGATGATCCGCCCGCCTCAGCCTCCCAAAGTGCTGGGATTACAGGCGTGAGCCACCACACCCAGCCTAATTTTTGTATTTTTAGTAGAGATAGGGTTTCACTATGTTGGCCAGGCTGGTCTTGAACTTCTGACCTTGTGATCTGCCCTCCTCAGCCTCCCAAAGTGCTAGCATTACAGGCATGAGTCACCATACCCGGCTTTGTTTTGTTTTTTAGAGACAGGGTTTCCCTCCGTTGCCCACGCTGGAGTACGGTGGTGTGATCATAGCTCACTGCAGCCTTGAACTCCAGGGCTCAAGTCATCCTCCTACCTAAAATTCCCGAGCAACTGAGATTACAGGCACACGCCACCATGCCCAGCTAATTAAAAAAGATTTTTATTTTTTATTTTTTATTTTTGTAGAGAGAGGGTCTCATTATATTGCCCAGGCTCTTCTCAAACTCCTGGCTTCAAGCAATCCTTCTGCCTTGGATTCCAAAAGTGCTGATAGCCATGAGCCAACACACGCAGTAAGCAAAAATTTTTTAGAACAACTTCCAGTAGAAACTGAGGCAGCGGTGGGACAGGGCTTTGCCTTGTCGAAGCTCATAGAACAAGCTCTGATGTGGGCGGGCCCAGGCCTCCTGCCTCTCATTCTACCAGGCGTTGCACAACCCAGCCCTCAAAGGCTCCCCCCAATCCCCTTCCCTAGAATCTCCACTCTTTTCCTTTGTATTTATTTATTTATTTTTGAGACAGAGTCTCGCTCTGTCACCGAGGCTGGAGTGCAGTGGCACCACCTCTGCTCACTGCAATCTCTACCTCCTGGGTTCAAGCGATTCTCCTGCCTCAGCCTCCCGAGTAGTTGGGACTACAGATATGCGCCACCACACCCAGCTAATTTTTGTATTTTTAGTAGAGACAGGGTTTCACCATGTTGGCCAGGATGGTCTCGAACTCCTGACTTCAGATGATCCACCCACCTCGGCCTCCCAAAGTGCTGGGATTACAGGCGTGAGCCACCGTGCTCGGCCTCCTTTCTCTTTTAGATCCCTAAGAGACACATGTTGGGCAGGAAGGGGGATGGACAGAAAGGAATGGCCAGGAAGTGGGGAGAGGCGCTAGACTGGGGTGTCTGCAGCAACCTCCCAAGTAAAGAAACTGGGTGCCTTACCTGCATTCCAGGAGTCACGGATGGGAAAGTCAATCTTTGGAGGGGCTGGGAGCTGGGAAAAGAGATGAGCAGAAAGAAGTGGTGAAAAGGCTCAGCAGCCCATCCCCAGAAGCGGAGGGAGGAGGACAGGCCTGAGAATCAGGCCAGCATAAATATGGAGAACGACATCAGGCAGGGCTGGAGGGACCCCCCAGGAGCTCACCACCCGCCAAGCCCTGGCCTCGCTCCCAGCCCAGAGTACCTGGGGTATCTGCAGGCCCGTCTGCTGACACACGTACTGGCTGAACTGGTACATGGCGGGCGGGACCACCTCTCCAGCCTTCTGTAGGGCTGCCTGGCTCTTGTCGCTGGGCCCCAGCAGCTCCTGGTCGTACACCAGGTAGACGGCGCCCCCAGCCACACTTCCCTTGATGAGGAACCTGCGGGCAGGGACGGGAGGAGCAGAAGCTCAGCGGACACTGACCGCCACCCTCGGAGCTAAAGGCCCACGGAGACAGTGAGACCCTCCTGGGGGCTCACCGTCCACAGGTGACACTCTGTTGTGTAGCACCGTCCACAGGTGACACTCTGTAGTGTAGCACCGTCGACCCAGACTCCCATTATATATAGCACTCGATTTACAATGTGCAAGGCAGGGCGGCTGGACGCCACTTTAACTGATACACTGAAACCCAGAGGGGGAGAGTGGGTCACTCAAGGTCCCACAGTGCGCGGGGGCAGTGAAGACGTAAGATCCTTGACATTCTAGAAGCCTTCCAGCCCTGGAGAAACCAAGTGCTCCTGGGCGCCTCCTGCCCGCTGTCACTCCGAGCACGCATTCACCTCCCATCCACGCCAGCGGCAGGATTCACCGGCATTCCCACTTCACAGAGAAGACAACTGAGGCTCGGAGGCGGAGGCTGACACCGCGAGGGGAACGCCAAGGGCTCGCTGGGAGGCAGGAGGGAGGGGACTGGCGACCTCGGGAAGCCCCACCCCGCTGGAGCCTCAGTTTCCCTATCTGGCCCATAGGCGGGGGACGAAGGGGAGGTGACCCTACGGAAAGCGAAGAGCAGATCGGGACCAGACTGGAGACAGGGGTGCTCACAGAAAGGGACTTTTTCGGGGACTCAGGTTCCCTCCGGCTCCCCCACGCACCTCATCAGCGACCACACACGGGCCACCATGGTCGCTCGGATCCACGCGCAAGGACACTCGACTCGCCCGCCGCTTCCTGTCGCGGTCCTGCAGAGGCCTCGGGGAGGTGTAGTCTTTCTTGCCCGACGCAAGGTCCTCTGGGAGTCGTAGTCTCTGACGGCTCTGAGTCCAAAGAAAGGCTGCCGTCCCGCAGCGAGGGGCCGCTGGGAAATGGACGCTTTAAGGCCCGGGCCGCCGCAAGGCTATCTGGGAAATGTAGTCAGCACGGCGCTATTTGTAACTGCCCGCGGAGCCTCCTGGGAAATGTAGTTCGGCCCGGCCCGGTCCTAGCGGCGTGAGGGGAAAGAGTCGTTAGGTGCCTGGCTGAAGCCTGAAGGTAACCCGAGAAGAAGTCGGAACCCGAGAGATCCACCCGCGCCCGCGCGGGGAACCAAGGGCCCGGACCTAGGAAGAGTGTGCCTAGAAGGCAGTTGTCACGGCAACGCGAGGGCGGGATTGTTCGAGAGCGGCGGCCCCCTCACGTGATCGATTCGGAGGCGGGGCGTCCGCCCAGGGGGCGGGGCCGGGCCCCTGCTGGGAGGTGGAGACCAGGCGGGGACTGTTGCCCGGCGACGCTCCGGCGCTGGGTCCCCGCGGCCTGGCTCCTCCCCGGGAGAAGGTGGGCTTCCAGTCACGTGACCCGGGCGCTACGGGAGGGGGCGCGGTCGGGTACCCGGCAGGAGGCGGCCGAGAAGAGAGGACCGTGGGGGCGTTCGCGTGGCTCCCAGGCCGGGACCCCAGCCCCGCTGGACAGTGGGGGAAACTGAGGCCTGAGTGGGTGAGTGCACGGTTTAGGGGTGCGCAGCGGGTCACAGGCCCGCTTTGTTCAGAGGGGAAGCTAAGGACCGCCGAGGTCAAGAAAGGGCCGGTGAGTTCTGCAGGGATTTGGTTCCCCCCCATTTCTCCCGCATTTCGGCCGGCTGCTGTAACCATTCATCTGCCCATCCATCTGTCCATACGTCCATCCTTCCATCCATCCATCTGTCCATCCACACTTCCGCTCATCCATCTGAATCCCCATCCATCCACCCATCCGTTCATCCATCTGTCCGCCCATCCACCCACCCATCCATTCATCCATCTGCTCCCCCCATCCTTCCACCCATCCATCTGTCCATCCATCCATCTATTTATTTGGCCATCCACTCATCCATCCGTCCATACATCCATAAATACATTCATGCATCTGTCCGTCCATACGTCCATCCTTCCATCCATTTATGTGTTCCCCCCGTTTATCCATTCATCCATCCATCCACTCATCTGTCCGTCCATCATCCATCCATCCACCCGTCCATCTATTCATCTGGTCATCCACCCACCCATCCATCCTTGTATCTGTGCATCCATCCACCCATCCGTCCACCCGTCTGTCCATCTGGTCCCACTTCCCCCTGCCAGGCTGCTGCAGTCAGTATGGAGCTGGGGGTGGAAAGAGGGATGAGCAGAGGGGCTTCATGGGCTGTCCCTGGAAGGGGAAAAGGTGGAAGCTCGTTGCTTGCTGTGGGCATGCCTGGTGTGTTTGGGGAAGGCGAGGAGTTCACTCTTTTGAGAACTGAACGATTCATTAATGGGGCCATGGGAGAGGAGGATAGACAGGTAGTCAGGGTCTATACCTGCAGGGCCTCATGGGGTGCAGTGAGGAGCCTGGTTTCCACCAGTTGCAGTGGGGACCCCTGAGAGGGTTTGGAGCAGGCAGGGCCATGGCCATGTTGCTTTTGACACAGATGCCTTTGGCTGCGTGGACAGGAGAGGCAGGGAGGGAATGAGTGTGGACATGGGGAAGCCAGTGTGGAGGTGGGGGAGACCAAGTGGGAGATGGAAGGGAGGCCAGAGGAAAAATGGGGGTGGTCAGGCCAGGAGTAGGGTTTAAGAGGGAAGTAACAATCTGGGAGCCCTGGAGAGAGACAGAAAGGGACAGCTGGGGAGAGATTGGAGAGGGAGAATTGATAAGATCTGAAAACCATGAGCTCATGGGGGTGAAAAGCTAGAAGGAGGTGAGGATAATGCCTGGGTCTCCTATTTAGGGACAGGGGACAGTGGGGCTAGTTCGGGGATGGTGAGCTGGGGAGAGAAGCAGGTGTGGGGTGACATGCTGAGCCTGGATTGGGTCCTGCTGGCTCTAAGGGGCCTGGAGGTTGTCAAGAGGAGACACCCAGAGAACAGCAGAGGCAAAGAACCTAGGGCTGGACCTACAGATGGGAGATTTCGGGGCTCCTCAACGATCCCCTTCATCTGGTTTGTCTCATCTTCCTGGTTCTGGAAGTCTTCTTCCCCTTGTCCCACTGACTTTTTTTTTTTTTTTTTTTTTTTTTTT
Source organism: Rhinopithecus bieti (assembly GCF_001698545.2). NCBI lineage: Eukaryota > Metazoa > Chordata > Mammalia > Primates > Cercopithecidae > Rhinopithecus > Rhinopithecus bieti. The sequence continues at coordinate 175,695 of NW_016812914.1, read as the reverse complement.
TTTTTTTGAGATGGAGTCTTGCTCTGTCGCCCAGGCTGGAGTGCAGTGGCCGGATCTCAGCTCACTGCAAGCTCCGCCTCCTGGGTTCACACCATTCTCCTGCCTCAGCCTCCAGAGTAGCTGGGACTACAGGCGCCTGCCACGTCGCCCGGCTAGTTTTTTGTATTTTTTAGTAGAGAGGGGGTTTCACTGTGTTAGCCAGGA
>NW_016812914.1:158651-175045 GCF_001698545.2 Rhinopithecus bieti | reverse complement strand
TTTTTTTTTTTTTTTTTTTTTTTTTTTTCCTGATATGGAGTTTTGTTCTTGTTGCCCAGGCTGGAGTGCAATGGCAAATCTCAGCACACTGCAACCTCCATCTCCCGGGTTCAAGCGATTCTCCTGCCTCAGCCTCCCAAGTATCTGGGATTACAGGCATGTGTGTGCCTCAGCCCCCTGAGTAGCTGGGATGACAGGCACCTGCCACCACACCCGGCTAATTTTGTATTTTAGTAGAGATGGGGTTTCACCGTGTTGGCCAGGCTGGTCTCAAACTCCTGACCTCAAGTGATCTGCCTGCCTCAGCCTCCCAATGTGCTGGGATTCCAGGCGTGAGCCACCACACCCAGCCCAAGGAGGTCACTTTTGCACCGAGACTTGAAAGAAGTGAGAGACCAAGCCATTTGGTTATATCCAGAAACAGCATGCTAGGCGGTAGAAACAGCCTATGCGAAGGCCCTGAGGCAGGATGGTGACTGGCGCTTTTTTTTGTTTTTCTGAGATGGAGTCTCGCTGTGTAGCCCAGGCTGGAGGGCAGTGGCACAATCTTCTCAGCTCACTGCAAACTCCATCTCCTGGGTTCACGCCATTCTCCTGTCTCAGGCTCCCGAGTAGCTGGGTCTACAGGCGCCCAACACCACGCCTGGCTAATTTTTTGTACTTTTAGTAGAGACGGGGTTTCACCATATTAGCCAGGATGGTCTCGATCTCCTGATCTCATGATCCACCCGCCTGGGCCTCCCAAAGTGCTGGGATTACAGGTGTGAGCCCCTGCGCCCGGCCAGCTGGTTTCAAGGAACAACAAATGATCTGTTTTAGTGGAGGAGAGTGAGCAAGGAGGACAGGTCCGCGCAGGGCGCTTGTGGCCACCAAGGCGTCTGGTTTTTATTCTAACTGGAACAGGAAGGAAGTTCAGTCCAGGGGAGGCAAGGTGTGTGGATGGAGAGGGCTGAGAAGGGTGGAGGGAGAGGGTGCAGGTGCAGTGGTTCATGGAGCCATCGTGGTGGCCTGGACAGGTGGTGGCTGTGGAGAGGAGGGCATGGATCCAAGGTGGTGGCATCACCAAACACCCACCAAAAGCGGTGGCTGTGGGCCAGGCCTGTGCCGGCCACCTCTGTCCCCTGTCCCTCTGCAGGCCCACAGAGGACCATGAAGGTGCTTCTCCTCACAGGGCTCGGGGCCCTGTTCTTCGCCTATTATTGGGATGACAACTTCGACCCAGGTGAGCACCTGGGGTTGAGGGAGGGAGAAACCGGGCCAGCTGTCCTGTCCTCCGCCCAGAGTGACCACCCCGGCTATGGCCAGCCAGCCTCCAGGGGGCGCGAGTGCTGCTGACAGGGGCCAACGCTGGTGTCGGTGAGGAGCTGGCCTATCACTACGCGCGACTGGGCTCCCACCTGGTGCTCACTGCCCACACTGAGGCCCTCCTGCAGAAGGTGAGCCACCCCATGTCTAGATGAATGGTGGGGGTACTTGTGGCGGGAGGGAAGAGAGCCTGGGTTTGAATCCCTGCAATGATCCAGGCTTCCTGTGGGACCTTGGGCAAGTTGCCTAACCTCTCTGAGCCTCTCAGTTTCCTCATTTGCAAAACGGGGACAATAAAACCATTTTCTGGCCAGGCACAGTGGCTCACGCCTCTGGTCCCAGCACTTTGGGAGGCTGAGGCAAGTGGATCACCTGAGGTCAAGAGTTCAAGACCAGCCTGGCCAACATGGTGAAACCCCGTCTCTACTAAAAATACAAAAATTAGGCCAGGCAAGTTGGGCTCACGCCTGTAATCCTAGCACTTTGGGAGGCCAAGGTGGGCAGATCACTTGAGGTCAGGAGTTCAAAACCAGCCTGGCCAACATGGTGAAACCCCGTCTCTACTAAAAATACAAAAAAAACCAAAACAAAACAAAACAAAAAAAACGCCGGCATGGTGGCATGCACCTGTAATCCCAGCTACTGAGGAGGCTGAGGCAGGAGAATTGCTGGAACCCGGGAGGTGGAAGTTGCAGTGAGCTGAGATTGTACCACTGCACTCCAGCCTGGGTGACAGAGAGAGACTCTGTCTCAAAAAAAAAAAAAGAAAAAAATAATTAGCAGGGCATGGTGGCACGAGCATGTAGTCCCAGCTACGTGGGAGGCTGAGTCAGAAGAATCACTTGAACCCTGGAGGTGGAGGTTGCAGCGAGCCGAGATCGCACTACTGCACTCCAGCCTGGGCAACAAAGTGAGACTCCATCTCAAACAAACAAAAAACCCCACCTTATCATGGGTTAGGATGTTGTGCCAGTGCAGTGAGGTGGTGACTGGAAAGTGCAGTGTTTCTCAGCAAATGAGAGTATTGGGTGTCCACGCCTGTGCTGATAGCCAGGGTTCTCAAACTCCAAGGGAAGGATGGGCACTTCTTAGCAACAAACAGCCCATTGCTACTTCAAGGAAGGGTATAGCTCTTGGACACAAACCTTTCAGTTTTTCAAGAGAAGCTAGCAATCTGGAAATTGTAGGTAAAATGTCCTGTTTTAGATGTTGGTGATTGACTAACCACCAAATTGGCCAGCATTCTGGCCCGCGGGCTCCACTTTGTGCCCCCCAGCAGTGGTAAATTTTTGGGAATGGTGTCGAATGGGGCTCGAGACTCAGAGTGGGGGGGGTTTCAGGCGGGGGCCTCCCTATGGCTGGCAGGTGCGGGGTGGGAGCGGGGTGCGCTGCTGTAGAGGAGAGGCCCACGGGCAGCTCTGGCCCCCCCCAGGTGGTAGGGAACTGCCGGAAGCTGGGCGCCCCCAAGGTCTTCTACATCGCTGCGGACATGGCCTCCCCTGAGGCGCCCGAGAGCGTGGTGCAGTTTGCGCTGGACAAGCTGGGTGAGGGGCTAGGCCTGAAGCCAGGAGTCCAGGACCTTGGCCTAGGCCTTAGGGACAGGACCGGAATTGGGCTGTGGGTGTGGCTACAGTAACAGGTGTCTCAGGGCGGAGACGTATGAGGACTGGGGGCGTGGTCGGGGTGGAGTCTCATTGCATCTTGCAGAAAGAGCTCTGAACGGGGCCTCATTGAATGGGGACGAAACCTTGCCAGATCCAGGGAGTAAGGCCAGGGCTGGGTGTCTTTGATCGTAGGGGGAGTTACCTGGGGCGGAGCTCACTGGATCAGCGCTCTGGGTGGAGTTAAGATCGGGGGCGGGGTTTCATCGTGTCCTTGGGGAGGGGCCTCCGGGGCTGACCAGCGTTTCTGGGCCAGGAGGGCTGGACTACCTCGTGCTGAACCACATCGGCGGCGCCCCGGCCGGCACGCGAGCCCGCACCCCCCAGGCGACGCGCTGGCTCATGCAGGTGCTCCGCTCCTCCGTGGCCCCCGCCCGCCCCTCGATCTCAGGGACCGGTGGTCCGCTCCCTTCGCGGCCGGGACTCTGCCACCTCCCGAGCCGGCTCTCCTCCATTCCCGCCCCGGCCACGCCCCTCCTAGCCAAGGCCCAGCCACGGCCTTGACCCCGCCCTTGGGCAGGCCTTCCGGGTTTCTGGCCCCGCCTCGGACCTGGTCCTGGCCCCGCCCTCCGGGTTTCTAGCCCCGCCCTGCCCCTGGGCTCCGCCTCTGCCGGTGACTCGCAAGTGCCACCTGCAGGTAAACTTTCTGAGCTACGTGCAACTGACGTCGCGGGCGCTGCCCAGCCTGACGGACAGCAAGGGCTCCCTGGTGGTGGTGTCCTCGCTGCTCGGTGCGTGTACTCGGCCCCGGTTCTGCGGGACGGGGAGTGGGGAGCTCGATGCGGGTGAGTCTGGAGGGTCTGGGCAGGCTTCCCGGACGACGGGGAGCCACTCAGCCGCTGCCGTCCGCGCTCCCAGGCCGCGTGCCCACGTCATTCTCCACTCCTTACTCGGCGGCCAAGTTCGCGCTGGACGGCTTCTTCGGCTCCCTGCGGCGGGAGCTGGACGTGCAGGACGTGAACGTGGCAATCACCATGTGTGTCCTGGGCCTCCGAGATCGCGCCTCCGCCGCTGAGGCAGTCAGGTGAGGCCCGGGCGAGCCTGGGGTTGGGCTGGGGCCCATGGGCGGCCTCCCAGCCCCAGCCGCAGTCCCCACCGCGCCCTCCCGTCCCCAGGGGAGTCACGAGGGTCAAGGCGTCCCCGGGGCCCAAGGCAGCCCTGGCCGTGATCCGCGGCGGCGCCACGCGCGCGGCTGGCGTCTTCTACCCGTGGCGTTTCCACCTGCTGTGCTTGCTCCGGCGCTGGCTGCCGCGCCCGCGGGCCTGGTTTATCCGCCAGGATCTCAACGTCACGGCCGCTGCTGCAGCCTGAGCACCGGGGGGGGTGCCCCTTACCGTCCCAGACGGGAACGCTCCTCCCTGCAACTGTCCCTGGAGCCAGAACACTCACAGAGACACCCCTGAGAGGGTGGCCATAGCCCAAGATGAAGTCATCAAGACAGAAAAGCAAAACTGACAAAAACGACGGGCACCTGGAACCAGTTACAGCTTCGGAGGTTCAGGTGCCCCTTGTTAGGCGCCTTTGTCCGGGACCTGCAAGGCCTCACTCGTTTGATCTTTATTGATGACATGACTGCTTCCATTTTGCAGATGAGGAAACTGAGGCTCAGAGAGGTCACGCCACCCTTGAGCCACCCATGGACCCCTCTCCATCTCCTGTCTGTGTTTCTATAGAGTCCCTGATTTATTTTTTCCACTCATTCCATCTGGGAGGATCTCCCCCAACCCCTGCCAGCTTCCCCCAGCTGGGGTCTCTGGTACTCTTCACACCTGCAGGGACGTCTACACTGTTCGTCTACCTGGTGGCAGGGTCTGATGGGGAGGAGGAGGGAAAGAGTGTGTTCTGGGCTGGACCCAGCCTCCTGTTTGAGAATAAAAACTCTTCTTCTCTTGCATATATGTTATTCAAATTCCTTGGTAATTCCAATTTGCTAGCAGCTGGCGGGCAGCAGGAGGGGGGTGTGTGTGTATCAGGATCCTTGACTCTCAATCCCATTTCATAGGTGGAGAAATGGAGGCTGAGAGGGCCAGAAGCCGCGGCTCACGCCTATAATCCCAGCATTTTGGGAGGCCAAGGTGGGCAGATCACTTGAGGTCAGGAGTTTGAGACCAGCCTGGCCAACATGGTGAAACCCTGTCTTTACTTTTTAATTAATTTATTTATTTTTGAGACGGAGTCTCACTCTGTCGCCCAGGCTAGAGTGCAGTGGTGCAGTCTAGGCTAACTGCAACCTCCACCTCTGGGGTTCAAGCGATTCTTGTGCCTCAGCCTCCCGAATAGTTAGGATTATAGGTGTGGGTCACCACGCTTTTTTGTATTTTTAGTAGAGACGGGGTTTTACCATGTTGGCCAGGCTGGTCTCGAACTCCTAGCCTTAGGTGATCCCCCTGTCTCGGCCCCTCAAAGTGCTGGAATTACAGGTGTCAGCCACTGTACCCGGCTGCAAATATTTTAATTAAAAAATTAGCCACGCGTGGTGGCATGTGCCTGTGGTCTCAGCTAAGGAGGCTAAGTCAGGAGGATCACTTGAGCCCTGGAAGTCAAGGCTGCAGTAAGTTATGATTACAGCACTGCACTCTCTAGCCTGCGTGACAGCAAGACCCTGTCTGGAAAAAACATGAAAGTGCTAACCCCAATTAGAGCAGCCCTAAATTGAGACTCTCTCTCGTATATTAGTAGCATTAAAGGAGAAAAATTGGAAATTTGTGTGTGTCCAACACGTGATTGTTATTTAGCTTTCCGTCCCTGCACCACCTAAAATTAGATGTCCCCAAGGGGCTGTATTCAGACCGAGTCCAGAGCTTGACCAATTGATAGATAATGAAACCAATACCTCGTTAATGGGCCTTTTTTTTTTTTTTTTTTTTTTTTGAAGGAGTTTCGCTGTTGCCCAGGCTGGAGTGCAGTGGCGCGATCTTGGCTCACTGCAACCTCTGCCTCTCACGTTCAAGCAATTCTCCTGCCTCAGCCTCCTGAGTAGCTGGGATTACAGGAGCATGCCACCATGCCTGGCTATTTATTCATTTATTTATTATATTTTTGAGACGGAGACTTGCTCTGTTGCCCAGGCTGGAGTGCAGTGGCATGATCTCGGCTCACTGCAAGCTCCGCCTCCCGGGTTCACGCCATTCTCCTGCCTCAGCCTCCCGAGTAGCTGGGACTACAGGCGCCCGCCACCAGGCCCGACTAATTTTTTGTATTTTTCGTAGAGACGGGGTTTCACCGTGTTAGGCTGGTCTCGAGCTCCTGACCTCATGATCCACAAGCCTTGGCCTTCCAAAGTGTTGAGATTACAGGCGTGAGTCACCGCACTCGGCCTAACGGGCATTTTAACAGTTCAAACATGGCGGGCGCGGATGGCTCAAGCCGTAAATCCAGGCACCTTTGGTTGAGGCGAGACGGGGATCACGAGGTCAGGAGATCGAGACATCCTGGTAACATGGTGAAACCCAGGTTCTCTACTAAAAATACAAAAAACTAGCCAAGGCGATGGTGAGCGGGCGCCTGTAGTCCAGCTACTCGGGAGGGCTGAGCAGGAGAATGGCGTAAACCCGGGAGGCGGCGCTTGCAGTGGAGCTGAGATCCAGCCAGCACTTAGCCTTGGGCGACAAGCGAGACTCCGTTCTCAAAAAAAAAAAAAAAAAAAAAAAACAGTTCACAACAGTTTGTGATTATTCTTGTTCTACAATTGAAGAAATTCTGGGGGATGAGGTCGTCGATGCAGAGTCGGCCAGAAATCGGCGGAGTTGGAATTCGAACTCCTGTGACAAGCAGAGGGAGGAAGGCAGCCATAGCCACCTCCACTGGTTCCGACTGCAGCTCTCGGGCGCGCAGGAGTAAATGCGCATGCTCAGTGAGACCGCGGGGGGAAGACTCCAGCCGCCAGGGGGAGTGCGCGCCGTTTTGCCTCTCTGGCCTGCGCCTCCTGAGCCCAGTAGATATCCCAGAGTTCCGCGCGGCGCCAGCCCTTCCGTCACGGCCGCCACTGGAGAGCAGTAGGTAAGTGCGTTCCCGCACTGCCGGGATCCGCCGCCATCCGGACTCCCGTATCCTCTGTGCGGGTTGGAGGATGGTTGGTTGTGGCCAGCGAGGCTGAAGAAGCCGGGACGCGGGTCTTTGGGCCTCGGGAACCGAGCCTGTACTCACCTCCGCCCCTTCTCCCCGCCGCTGTCCGCAGCCATGGCTCTACGCTACCCTATGGCCGTGGGCCTCAACAAGGGCCACAAGGTGACCAAGAACGTGAGCAAGCCCAGGCACAGCCGCCGCCGCGGGGTGAGTGCGGGGGCCGCGCGGAGGTTGTCGGGGGTTTCTTGGAGGGTGGAGGACACGGCTTGGGCAAAGGCTCTCGACCTGAAAGAACGCGCGTTGGGGCCCGGAACTAAGGGGGGCAGCGTGCAGTCCACGCTGGGGCAGAGGGAGCACCTTGAGAGCGGCGCGGGCAGCGGGTTTGGGGTTCTGACGTATGAGTAGGAGTTCGCTGATGGAGCTGGCCCCAGGTTGCGGTGTGTGAGGCTGGGGGATTTCAGGTGTGTCAGTGTACTGGGCTTCTTTATTCAGCAGGCAGCCTGGACTCCAGGCGCGTCCTGCGAGTGTTGCGGAGACTGGGACTTGGGGAGGATGGGAGCTGCTCCGGGCGCGGTGAAAAGCCCCAGGGGTTAATACCTTGGTTCTCACAGCTACCTACAGAGGGGAGGAAGTAGGCAGGGAAATCGTGGCAGCGCGAGCAGCTGTTTAAAACGGCCGCCCCTTTCCCCCCAGCGTCTGACGAAACACACGAAGTTCGTGCGGGACATGATTCGGGAGGTGTGTGGCTTTGCCCCGTACGAGCGGCGCGCCATGGAGTTACTGAAGGTCTCCAAGGACAAACGGGCCCTCAAGTTTATCAAGAAAAGGGTAGGTGGGCGCTGCCGGCCGAGGGGCGGGATGGGATGGGAGTTGGGGCCGGGCTGACCGCGGCCTCGTCCCTGGCAGGTGGGGACGCACATCCGCGCCAAGAGGAAGCGGGAGGAGCTGAGCAACGTGTTAGCCGCTATGAGGAAAGCTGCTGCCAAGAAAGACTGAGCCCCCTCCCCTGGCTTCTCCCTGAAATAAAGAACAGCTTGACACAAGCCCTGGCTTTGCTGCTGTCCGTGGGTGGGGGGGGGTTGTCCACCGTCCCCTCCGGTGCCCACCCTGAGCCACACCCTCTGCAGGTGCTGCCTGGCCGCCAATCAAAAGCCCTGGCCCACCCACCCTTCCTGGGGCAGCAGATGAGGAGGCCGCCGTACTGGAAACGACTTTAATCATTTAAATAGATAGTTTCTGTGCCAGACACGGATGAAGCCGATTGAGGTCCCTGGGATCTGGGTCACTGGACCGAGCTGCTCGCTCCGTGGCTCCGCTGCCAGGCCCGGGCGCAATCCCCGCAGCGCTCAGTTCCAGCCCAGACAGGGCCTGACATCCGCCGCCTGCAGTCCCGGGGCGGCCGTCACCGCTCCACGGCCAGCGCCTCTGCTTCTGCCTGCTCCTCCGGGAAGGCGATGTCAAAGATCTCCCGGTAGTGCTCCACGAAGTGCACCTCCAGGCCCTCGGTGATGAAGGCTGCCAGGTCATAGAAGTCCTTCTTGTTCTCAGCTGGCAGGACGATGCACGTCACCCCTGCACGCTTGGCCTGGGGGCAGAGTCATGGTCAGCCCTGCCTGGGCCTGTGGGAGGGCGGCAAGCGTGCTGTCCTCCAGGAAGGAAAGGGCTTCTAACAGTAACTCCTGAAACCCAACAGGATCCCCATCCCCAGCGGGAACAGGCTCAAGGCAAACCACTGGCCTGGGCTCCGACAGCCTTTGAGCAGGGGCCAGGGCCTCCCCACCGTGGGAGCAGTCTTAGGGCTCTGGGTGAGCCTCACATCCAGGGGTCAGGCACAGTGTCTGCGGCCTGAACACGGGCCTGTGAGCATCTGCATCTGAGCCCGGCCTGCTCTGCCCCCAGGCCCTGCCGCACCCCTCCCCACCTCCGGAGGCTACACAGGTCTGCCAGGCACAGCCCCTTAGAAGGACAGCAGTTCCCACTGTCACTGCACACTGCCTCCAGGAACAGTGAGCCTCCCAATCTGCCCCACCATTGATCTAGGGAGTTTGTGCCTGGTGTCCAGGGGGAAGTGGTCATGGCCACTGGACCACGCCTCCCTCATAGTGGCATATCCTGGCTGACTCCACCAGGCTTCCTACACACACGGCAGGTGTGGTGCAGTCTGGGGACAGGCAGGGCCAGGAGGGAAGAGTGGGGACAGTGGCATTCCAACCCGCTCAGCACCCTAAGAAGAGGCCAGCCCCTGGGCGGGGGTTCCAAACACGCCCTACACCAGCAATGCCTAAACCTTGTCCCCATCTCCAGCCTCCGCCTTGCTGCTGGGCTGCCTGGGAAAGAAAGGAGCCACGCCCCCCTGCCCCTCTGCTGGGGAAGCCAGTGGAGGCGCTGGAATGTGTGGAGAAGGCAGCTAGGGCGGTCAGCTTAAGGCCAGCTCCAGGCCAGAGAAACCTGAGTCCAAAGCCCAGGGCTTCCCTCTTTCCTGGCCCACACAGAGGCTGCATGGTGGGAACTGGGCCTGTCCCGTGGTGGTGTGGGCCCTGCCAGTGCTGTGGGGCAGGCACAAGGACACTCACTGCAATGGTCTTCTCCTTGATGCCGCCAACAGGCAGGATCTTGCCCGTGAGGGAGACCTCGCCAGTCATGGCCAGGTTCTGCCGGACGGGCCTGCCCATGGCCAGGGACAGGAGGGCCGTGACGATGGTGCAGCCTGCACTCGGGCCGTCCTTGGGGGTGGCGCCCTGTGGGGGGGTGTGGGGAAAGCGGGTGAGTAGGTGGCCAGAGGCCCAGGGGCGGGGCGGGAGCGGGCAGCGCAGTTACCTCGGGCACATGCAGGTGGATGTGTGAGGTCACCAGGTAGTTGTTGGCGGGGGCGTGCTGCATGAGGAAGGCCCTGGCGAAGGTGTAGGCTATGCGGGCGCTCTCCTTCATCACCTCCCCCAGCTGGCCTGTCACCTCCAGGCTGCCGTCCTTGTCACCCTTGGCGTCCTTGTCCTGTGGCCGCCTCAGGGATGTCTCCACAAACAGTGTGGAGCCTCCTGGAATGGGTGTGGAGCTGTGAACACGGGAGGCCTCAGAGTCCGGGCTGGCGCTCACTCCACCGCTCGGGGCCACCCTGACCACTCCTGCCCCAGCTCAGCATCTTGGTGCCCGTGGGCAGGGGCTGTGTCCCATCAGGAGCCAACACCGGCCTCCACCTTTACTGCGTTGCAGGTTCCTGGCCCTCTACGCCCCACAGGGCAGCCCCCAGCAGCTGCCAGCCACAGAGGATACCCCCAGGGCTGCAAGGACCCCAGCTACTGTTGCCCTGCCCAGAGACACAAGCCCCTCTCCAGCCCCTCCCGCACCGCCCCCTTTGCCCTCTCGCCTCCTTTCTGTGTGGTGGCCCCAAGGCCCATCTGGATGAGCTCATGCTGAGGGACCCCTTGTCCCCACCTGTAAGCCTATCAAAGTGTCACCCAAATCCGTAAGGCCCATGGTGTGCTGCCACCCGTGTGCTCACAGCCTTCCCCTCCGTCAGCCCCAGACGCCCTGGGCTGCCCACACACCGCCCCCAGCCAGAGGCAGTCCAGAGCCACCAGCGGCCAACTGCACAGGTGTGCAAGGTGGGACCTGCTTGTTCTTGGGTAGAAATGGGAATGGCTTGGGATCTCCTCCCGCCACTACACTCACCCATGGCGGTCCAGGCCAGCCCCATGACCACGCCGGGTGGCGTCACGTCGTACATGCGCTCCACAGTGAACACGGGCTTCCCCACGAAGTCCTGGAGGTTCTCGGGCGTCACCTCCACGGACTCGGCCTCGCCGCTGACGATCTTGTAGGCCGATTTCCGCAACACCTGGGCAGTCAAGGCAGCATGATGGGGATGGGAAGGTGGGGTGGGGTGGGCGGCAGGTACCGGGAGGACGGGGTGGCCGCTCACCTTCTCCACTTGCTTCTGCAGGTTGCGGACGCCGCTCTCGCGGCAGTACTGCTTGATGAGCAGTGTCAGCACGTCCGACGACAGCTTGGCCTTGCTCTCATCCAGGCCACACAGAGCGCGGGCCTGGGGCACCAGGTAGCGCTGCAAGGGCGGCCGTCAGGGTTGGGTCTGGAGGGACCTTGCCCACCAGCTCAGTCCAGAACCTGGGAGCCAGTGCCTTTTCCATGGCCCCCAGACCCTGGCCTGGAAACGAGGTCCCTGATGGTGAAACCAGGACCTGGACACAGGCCCTGCCACCCGCCATGCCCAGAGGCCCGAGGCCTTTGCCTGTGCTGCGTCCTCTGCTTGGATCCACTTTCTATTCCCCAATGGCATCTTAGATACCACTTCCTCCAGGAAGGCCTCCTGGTTGTCTCTGGGCTGGCCCCATACACAGACCCAGGGCCTGTAGGGTAGCTGACTGGTTACGTGGCTGTTGCCCTCAGCACATGAGAAGGGGGACTGGGTCGTGGGCTCCAGGGTGAGCGACAGCCCCACACAATTCTTGCCATAGTTCTGAGCTCTAACGGCATGCGGGGAGGGCATCTGTGAGATGGACAGAGCCATGCAGGCCACTCTACATTTGCCACTGATACTGGGGGGCATTCCTGATGCCCTGAGGGGTCCCCATGCCCCCCAGTCCTGTCCCAAGGAACTACAGACCCGCCCTTTGGGGAAGTCAGGCTGGAAGCTGGACCCAGCAGTGGGCATTGAAGCCCCCAGGGGACACGAGGATGCTGGGAAGGCCTCGGGGCAGGGACCAGTGCCCACCATTGGCTGTCAAAGGGCTCCTAGGGGAGAAATGCACTTTCCAGAAAGAAAACACATCAGGAATACAGGACGCCCACCTCCCCCGCAGAAACAGACCCCATATGCTCCTCACTAAAACCACTCCTCCTTCAAGCCTCATTCCCGGGGAGGGGACCACAGGCCCCACTGCTTCCAGGCTGCCAGAAACCTTCCCTACACTCTGGGTCAAGTGGGGGCCCAGCCCTGGGGCAGCCTGGAGGCCCCAGGAGACGGTGTGTGCACTGACAGCTGATGGCCATGTGGCCTGATGGTGGTGGGCGGTGTATTGGACAGTCCCGGGCCCTAAACCCCGTGCCCGCTCGTGCCACCCCACAGCTGCTCACAAGCGTCTGGTGTGTCTCTCATGGCCGCATCTGTTCCTCTGGGCTACAGGTCCCACCTGTCTCTCCTGGGTCTGGGAACTCCCAGCGGCACGGCCTCTGCAGGCTCTGGGGGACACCCCCTGCTCTGGGGACGAAGACAGTGGTGGGGAGGGTCTGGGCTTACCTCTGCGATGGCCAGCTTCTCCTGGGCCACGTAGCCCGACACATTGATCATCTCCATGCGGTCTCGGAGCGGCTCGGGGATGGTGTCCGTGACGTTGGCTGTGCAGATGAACAGCACCTGGGGGAGGCGGCAAGGTGCTGGGGGACTGGCCGCTCACCCTCCCCCCAAGCCCAGGTCCCGGACGGGCCCCCCACCTTGGACAAGTCCACGGGCACGTCCAGATAGTGGTCCAGGAAGTTGGCGTTCTGCTCTGGATCCAGCAGCTCCAGCAGCGCCGACGAGGGGTCCCCCTGGTAGCCCCGGCCAATCTTGTCCACCTGGGGCAGCAGACACCAGGTGGTGGCTCTCGCCATGTCCCTGGCCAGCCCGCCCAGTGGGGAGACCCCGGGGTCGGGGCTGGGGACGCCCTGCGTGAGAGCAGCACCCACACCCTGCCTTGGACGGGCAGCCTGCTGGGCATGGCTGTGGGTGGGGGGGAGCCGTCTGTGCCATCAGGTCCAGCGTCACGGCAATGGCACCTGAGTTGACCTAGGGATCCTGGGGCCCGGAGGGCTCTGGGCTTCATCTTGCACATGGCCTTGCCTGGTCAAGGCTGCCTGGGACTCTGGGGTAGGAAGCCTCAGGGCCTCTCCGCACGCACCTCGTCGATGAGGATCAGGGGATTCTCCGTCTTAGTCTTCTTCAGACACTGGATGATTTTCCCGGGCATGGCGCCCACGTAGGTCCGCCTGCGGGCGCACAGCAGGGTCAGAGGCCACTCGGTAGCCTGGCTTGGCCACGCCGCCGCCGTGCACCCTCCAGGGCCACGGGGGAGAGGCCACCTGGATGCCCAGGAGACATGGCCGCAATGCGGGGGCAGGAGGGACATGCTGGTAGCCACCAGATACGTGGCACTTACAGCCATGCTGGTCACTTGCCCCCATTTGCCCTGTGCTCATGAGAGCTGGGGAGCACGGGGACATCCCCCCAGCTCAGATTCTGGGGTCACCGATTCAAAGCCAGATCTCCCTCAGTTCCATCACTCAGCTGGCCCCTCCTACCCTTGGTGAAAGCCAGCCAGGTGCTGGCAGCAGAAGGCCCCCCACTCCTCAATGAGGGATGCCAGGCCCACCCCAGCCCTTGAGGGCTCCGGTGACAACAGTCATGGCCAGCACTGGCTCTCAGGAGGGCTTCCTGCAAGCTCCATGCTCTGCCCCAGCACACGGGCCCAGCACGTGGCAGGGACAGACAGAAGAGTCACAGGCCCCAAGAGAGGCAGTGAGGAAGGCTCTGTCTGCGGGATGAAGACACGGGGGCAGGGACAGAGGGACTGAGAGGCCACTGGGATGTGTGTGCCACTTTTAAGTGTGCGGGGGTAAGGAGTGTCTTAGGGAGAGGCCCCGAGCAACGCAGATGAGGAGGGAGTCACGCGGGGGTCTTCCAGGCCCAGGACACAGCCCGTACAAAGGCCCTGAGACAGGACCACGCCTGGTGTGTTGGAAGAACAGAGAGGAGGCAGTAAGGCTGAGGCAGAGGGAGGAGGGAGGGAGGGACGAGAGGGGAAAGAGGGAGGAGGGGAGAGGGAGGGGAGGGGAGAGGGAGGAGAGGGGGAAGAGGGAGGAGGGGAAGAGGGGAAGGGAGGGAAAGGGAGGAGATGGAGAGGGAAGTGGGTAGAGGAATGGGGGAGGAAGAGGAGAGGGAGGGGTGGGACAGGTCATGCAGGGTCCTGTGGGCAAAGGAGAGTTTTGCTGCTGTTATCAACAGTGATCCATCTCCCGCAGCCAGTCTCCTGTCCTTGTCCTTGTCTCAGGAACCCAGAGTGACGTCAGCACAGACGCCTGCCATCCCTGCAGCCCCGCTCCCTGGTGACTCCCTCCCAAGGCCGGAGGCGGCACAGGCTCGTTCAGACCCCGCTAGGGTCTCTCCTCCGGCAGTGAGTGGGCCTTGTCTGCACTTTTAGCCATCCCTGAACCAGGGCCCAAGAGGCTTCAGGACCACCTCAAACCGCGTGCCCAGGAAGGAGTGGGTGCCTCCCACACCCGCCCCTCCACCTTCACCCAGCTGCTCCTTCCTGCTCAGACCCCCACCCCATCCAAGGGCCTGCAAAACAGGTCCCCTGTCCTCCCACTCAGACCCCACCCCTTCATCCTCCAGGCCCCCACCCCCCTGGTCAATGTGAGACCCCCAAAACTGCACTGGCCCCACCTCCTCCAGCTTCTCCCAACTCCAGGCTGGTGACAGTGGCCGCGCCCTGGGGACTGGACACGGTGTAGGCCAGCATGCTGTCACCCTTGCAGCGGGCAGGCAGACACTGAGAAGGCCTGAGCCTGGGGGATCCAGAGCTGGGGATGTTTTTAGAGGAGCCAGAAATGTTCACTTGAAACCTGGACTCAAGTGAACGCCTTGCAGGATGGAAACAGGTGGCGGACTTAGCAGATGCCTCGCGCTCAGCTTTCACTGGGGCTACGGTTTCCAAACAACCGTGGTCTACAGAGGTTGGCGAGGAGGGAAGCCGCAGAAGCCGCGCCTGGCTGCCCACCCGAAGGGCCAGGTGGGAAGGTGCTGAACGCTGAGGGCCATGGCCCTTGCTCTGGGCCTGAGGCTGGCCGGGAGGAGTGAGCCCACAGAGGCACCGAGGTTTCTCCGGTGTGCGCAGCCCGGTCCTCACTGGAGACCGTCTCTCCTGACTCCAGCCCGCAGACTTCAGGGTGGGGGGTGGGGCCGACCTCACTCCGAGTCCTGGGGCATCAGCCACAGCCCACATAAACCAGCGTGTGCACGGCAAATGCCGGCCCTGCAGCTCTGGCCGGGGCACTGCAGGACCTGAGCTGGAACTACTGGGGGCGTCTACTGAGGGCCGGCCGAGATGTCTCTCTCCCAGGGGTCAAGCCATGGAGATTCCTGCCAGCGCTGTTTGAGCGCCTGGAATCAGCCAGGCCTGAAGTCCGCCACATGGCTGGACTTTTCAGTTACTCTAGCGTGAGTGGAGCTGGCTACCCGCGACCCAGATGCTCTACCAAAGGTTAACAGTGACTGGAGAAGACGAAGCCCGGCAGCACAGCTGAGGGGAGCCCGCGGGGAGAGCTCTCGGAGCTGGGCCTACCTGTGGCCCTTGATCTCAGCCACGTCAGTCATGCCCCCGACGCTGAAGCGGAAGTACTCTCGGTTCAGGGCGCGGGCGATGGAGCGGGCAATGCTGGTCTTACCCACACCAGGGGGGCCGTAGAAGCAGAGGATCTTGCCCTGGGTGGAGCCGCGGAGCTGGCTGACGGCAATGAACTCCTATGGACAGAGGCAGGCTCAGTGGGAGCGTGGGCTGGGCAAGCCGGGGGCCTGGGCATGACTCGCCACCTGCACACTGCCTTTCACGCCTGAGAGCTGCGGAAAGGGACCAGGATTGTCTGGGAGGCTGAGCAGATCAACGCTGCCACTGGCCACAGGGAGGGGCAGCCTGTGACAAGGGCTCCATTAACACCAATAGGACAACTAGGTGCCAGGAGACCGCGACCGCCTGGCAGTGCCAGGCCTGTTCAGCAGTTCCCCACCTCCTAACGGGTCCCTTCCCCGGGACCCCGAACACCACCAACGCCCCACTCCCTCCAGCCCGACCCAGAGAGACAGCCCACTCTCTGTCCTCCACCAATGCCTCTGGCTCCTTTTTTTTTTTTTGAGATGGAGTCTTCCTCTGTGGCCCAGGCTGGAGTGCACTGGTGCGATCTCAACTCACTGCAACCTCTGTCTCCTGCGTTCAAGCAATTCTCCTGCCTCAGCCTCCCAAGTAGCTGGGATTACAGGCGCAAGTTACCACGCCCCGCTACTTTTTTTGTAGTTTTAGTGGAAGCGGGGTTTCACCATGTTGGTCAGGCTGGTCTTGAACTCGTGACCTTGTAAGCCTCGGCCTACCTCGGCCTCCCAAAGTGCTGGGATTACAGGCGTGAGCCACCGCGCCCGGGCTCTGAGTCCTGTTTTTAGCCTCTGACTCCCACCTGCCTGCCTGGTTTCTAATGTCTCAGGAGTGATATTTAAAAAATTAATTTAAAATTAATTAATTTTTTGGCCGGGCGCGGTGTTTCAAGCCTGTAATCCCAGCACTTTGGGAGGCCGAGACGAGCGGATCACGAGGTCAGGAG
>NW_016812914.1:154303-158376 GCF_001698545.2 Rhinopithecus bieti | reverse complement strand
AAATAAATAAAATAAAATAAAATAAAATAAAATAATTTTCAGACAAGGTCTTGCTCTGTCGCCCAGGCTGGAGTGTAGTGGCGCCATCACAGCTCACCGAAGCCTCCACCTCCTGGGTTCAAGCAATCCTCCCACTTCAGCCTCCCGAGTAGCTGGGACTACAGACATGCACCACCACACCAGACTAATTTTTTTTTTTTTTGACACAGAGTCTCACTCTGTCACCCAGGCTGGAGCACAGTGGAGCAATCTCGTCTCACTGCAAGCTCCGCCTCCCAGGTTCAAGCCATTCTCCTGCCTTAGTCTCCCGAGTAGCTGGGACTACAGGCACCTGCCACCGTGCCCGGCTAATTTTTTGTATTTTTAGTAGAGACAGGGTTTCACCTTGTTAGCCAGGATGGTCTCGATCTCCTGACCTCATGATCCGCCCACCTCTGCCTCCCAAAGTGCTAGGATTACAGGCGTGAGCCACCGTACCCGGCTTTTTTTTTTTGAGATGGAGTCTTGCTCTGTTGCCCAGGCTGGAGTGCAGTGGCGCAATCTAGGCTCACCGCAAGCCCTGCCTTCTGGGTTCATGCCATTCTCCTGCCTCAGCCTCCCAAGTAGCTGGGACTACAGGCGCCCGCCACCACGCCCGGCTAATATTTTTTGTATTTTTAGTAGAGTTGGGGTTTCACTGTGTTAGCCAGGATGGTCTCGATCTCCTGACCTCGTGATCTGCCCGCCTCGGCCTCCCACAGTGCTGGGATTACAGGCATGAGCCATGGCGCCCGGCCCAAATTTTAAAATTTTTTGTAGAGATGGGGGTCTCACTCTGTCACCTAACCTGATGTGCAGTGGTATGATCACAGCTCACCACAGCCTCAGCTTCCTGGGCTCAAGTGATCCTCCCACCTAAGCCTCCTGAGTAGCTGGGACAAGCAGCCCCACCATGCTCGGCCTATCGGGCATGACTTCAGTCCATCTGGGAAATCCTCGAGCCCCCGGGGGCAGGGCAGGATGCTCCCTCCGTCAGGATCCCCCCGACCAGCACCCCCAGGCCAACGAATTCACCAGGGGGCTCCTTTGAAATCTCAACCCACAGCACACAGAGTCCTGGGCCTGGGCCCACTGCCCACATGCAAATCCATAGCCGGCCAGACACTGGGCTCACCAGGATGCGTTTCTTGACGTCCTCCATGCCGTAGTGGTCTTCCTCCAGCACTGCCTGTGCCCGCACCAGGTCCAGGTTCTCGTTGCTGTACTTGCCCCAAGGGATGGACGTGAGCCAGTCTAGGTAGTTGCGGGTGACACTGTCAGGGGAAAGATGAGAGATGCTGAGCGGAGCTCACGAGCTGCCCGTGTGTCTGCTGGACTTGGCCGTGTGGTTGCCCGGGGCTTGAAACCATGTGTGGGGCCAAGCGCAGTAGCTCACGTTTGTCATCCCAGCTCTTTGGGAGGCCCAGGTGGGAGGATCGCTGGAGCCCAGGAGTTCAAGACCAGCCTGGGCAACTCGGCGAGACCCCATCTCTATAAAACAGTTTATAGGCCGGGTACAGTGGCTCACGCCTGTAATCCCAGAATTTTGGGAGGCCAAGTCAGGCGGATCACAAGGTCAGGAGATTGAGACCATCCCGGCTAGCACAGTAAAAGCTGCCTCTACTAAAAATACAAAAAATTAGCTGGGCGTGGCGGCAGGCGCCTGTAATGCCAGCTGCTCCGGAGGCTGAGGCAGGAGAATGGCATGAACCCGGGAGGCGGAGCTTGCAGTGAGACGAGACACTGCACTCCTGCCTGGGCGACAGAGCGAGACGCTATCTCAAAAAAAAAAAAAAAAAAAATTTACAAACTGCCCTGTCCAAAGCACCCAGCGCAGGAAGGAGGGGACGGCTGGAGGTCCACTGCTGACTCTTGTCAGGAGAGCTGAGATGGCATGAGGTGGCTCATGCCTGTAATCCCAGCACTTTGGGAGGGCAAGGTGGGTGATCACTTGAGGTCAGGAGTTTTGAGACCAACCTGGCCAACACAGCAAAACCCCATCTCTACTATGAATACTAAAAATTAACTGGGATGGTGGCGCATGCCTGTAATCCCAGCTACTCAGGAAGTTGAGGTAGTAGAATCGTTTCAACCTGGGAGGTGGAGGTTGCAGTGAACCAAAACTACACCACTGCACTTCAGCCTGGACGACAGAGCAAGACTGTCTTAAAAAAAAAAAAAGAAAGAAAAAGTCAGGCGCGGTGGCTCATGCCTGTAATCCCAGCGCTTTGGGAGGTCAACGCAGGCGGATCATTTGAGGTCAGGAGTTCAAGACCAGCCTGAATAACATGGTGAAACCGCATGTCTCCTAAAAATACAAAAAATTAGCGGAGCATGGTGGTGCATGCCTGTAGTCCCAGCTACTTGAGGGACCGAAGCAGGAGAATTGCTTGAACCTGGGAAGCAGAAGTTGTAGTAAGCCAAGATTGCACCACTGCACTCCAGCCTGGACAACTGAGCGAGACTCCATCTCAAAAAAAAAAAAAGCAGCCCTGGTGTAGAGCCAGGTGTCCCTGGGTTCAAATCCCTGGCACCACGTACCAGCTCACAGGCCCTGACCACCACTTCCACAGCCCTGAGCCTCGATTTCCTTGGGGAATGGAGATGGTGATGACGTGTCCTGCCCAGGAACAGGACTGATGCTCACCGAGTACCCCCTAGCCCACCACCAAGCACCTGCCACAGCAAGAAGGTGCCACAGGGCTCTCCTGCTGGGTCCCCTGGCCTGCCCAAGACGGGCTGAGAAGGGGTTGCCCAAGGGCTGGGCCGCCCCGGGCCTGGCGCTCACTTGAATTCCGAGGAGTGGTTGTCCAGCAGGCCCAGCTTGCTCAGCTCCTCGTCCACAACATCCATGACATGCTTGGGGACCACGAGCTCCTTGAGGCGCTCCCGGAACTTCTCCTCAATGGCGTCCTTGTCGTCCTTCTCCAGGCCCAGCTCCTTCTTGATGATCTTCAGCTGCTCCTGCAGCAGGTACTTGCGGTGCGTCTGCTTGATCTTCTCCTCCACCTGTGGGGTGAGGCGCTGCCATCAGGCCCTGGGTCTGGGCAAGTGGGTGAGTGTGTGTGTCCCTGGACGAGTGGGGACCCTCTGCTCTCCCAGGACTCAGAGAAAAGAAATGAAACCCAGGGCAGGAATCCTTTGGTTCCTTCCATCTTTTGTTTTATTTTGAAACAGGGTCTTGCCGGGCGCGGTGGCTCAAGCCTGTAATCCCAGCACTTTGGGAGGCCCAGACGGGCGGATCACGAGGTCAGGAGATCGGGACCATCCTGGCTAACACGGTGGAAATCCTGTCTCTACTAAAAAATACAAAAAACTAGCCGGGCGAGGTAGCAGGCACCTGTAGTCCCAGCTACTCGGGAGGCTGAGGCAGGAGAATGGCATGAACCCGGGAGGTGGAGCTTGCAGTGAGCTGAGATCCAGCTACTGCACTCCAGCCCAGGCGACAGAGTGAGACTCCGTCTCAAAAAAAAAAAAAAAAGAAACAGGGTCTTCCTGTTGCCCAGGCTGGAGTGCAAAGGCACCATCATAGCTCACCATAGCCTCCACCTCCTGGGATCAAGCGATCCTCCTGCCTTAGCCTCCTGGGTAGCTGGGACCACAGGCACCTGCCACCACACCTGGCTCTAATTTTAAAATTTTTTATAGAGATGGGGCCAGGCACCGTGGCTCACGCCTGTAATCTCAGCACTTTGGGAGGCCAAAGCAGGCGGATCACCTGAGGTCAGGAGTTCAAGACCAGCCTGGCCAACATGGTGAAACCCTTCTCTACTAAAAGATAAAAATTAGCCGGTGTGGTGTCGCACGCCTGTAATCCCAGCTACTCAGGAGGCTGAGGTGGGAGGACTGCTTGAGCCCTGAAGGTGGAGGCTGTAGTGAGCTGAGATTGCACCACTGCACTCCAGCCTAGGCGGCCGACTGAGACCCTGTCTTAAAATTAAAAAAAATTCCAAAAAATGCTACAACTGTGAAGTGACTGACCATCAGGCAGGCTGTGATCTGCCGAATATCAGGACAGTGAGCCTCAATGGCTGGGTCTTAAGAAACAGCATCTC
>NW_016812914.1:142316-153166 GCF_001698545.2 Rhinopithecus bieti | reverse complement strand
AAGGTGCCACAGGGCTCTCCTGCTGGGTCCCCTGGCCTGCCCAAGACGGGCTGAGAAGGGGTTGCCCAAGGGCTGGGCCGCCCCGGGCCTGGCGCTCACTTGAATTCCGAGGAGTGGTTGTCCAGCAGGCCCAGCTTGCTCAGCTCCTCGTCCACAACATCCATGACATGCTTGGGGACCACGAGCTCCTTGAGGCGCTCCCGGAACTTCTCCTCAATGGCGTCCTTGTCGTCCTTCTCCAGGCCCAGCTCCTTCTTGATGATCTTCAGCTGCTCCTGCAGCAGGTACTTGCGGTGCGTCTGCTTGATCTTCTCCTCCACCTGTGGGGTGAGGCGCTGCCATCAGGCCCTGGGTCTGGGAAAGTGGGTGAGTGTGTGTGTCCCTGGACGAGTGGGGACCCTCTGCTCTCCCAGGACTCAGAGAAAAGAAATGAAACCCAGGGCAGGAATCCTTTGGTTCCTTCCATCTTTTGTTTTATTTTTGAAACAGGGTCTTGCCGGGCGCGGTGGCTCAAGCCTGTAATCCCAGCACTTTGGGAGGCCCAGACGGGCGGATCACGAGGTCAGGAGATCGGGACCATCCTGGCTAACACGGTGGAAATCCTGTCTCTACTAAAAAATACAAAAAACTAGCCGGGCGAGGTAGCAGGCACCTGTAGTCCCAGCTACTCGGGAGGCTGAGGCAGGAGAATGGCATGAACCCGGGAGGTGGAGCTTGCAGTGAGCTGAGATCCAGCTACTGCACTCCAGCCCAGGCGACAGAGTGAGACTCCGTCTCAAAAAAAAAAAAAAAAAAGAAACAGGGTCTTCCTGTTGCCCAGGCTGGAGTGCAAAGGCACCATCATAGCTCACCATAGCCTCCACCTCCTGGGATCAAGCGATCCTCCTGCCTTAGCCTCCTGGGTAGCTGGGACCACAGGCACCTGCCACCACACCTGGCTCTAATTTTAAAATTTTTTATAGAGATGGGGCCAGGCACCGTGGCTCACGCCTGTAATCTCAGCACTTTGGGAGGCCAAAGCAGGCGGATCACCTGAGGTCAGGAGTTCAAGACCAGCCTGGCCAACATGGTGAAACCCTTCTCTACTAAAAGATAAAATTAGCCGGTGTGGTGTCGCACGCCTGTAATCCCAGCTACTCAGGAGGCTGAGGTGGGAGGACTGCTTGAGCCCTGAAGGTGGAGGCTGTAGTGAGCTGAGATTGCACCACTGCACTCCAGCCTAGGCGGCCGACTGAGACCCTGTCTTAAAATTTAAAAAAATTCCAAAAAATGCTACAACTGTGAAGTGACTGACCATCAGGCAGGCTGTGATCTGCCGAATATCAGGACAGTGAGCCTCAATGGCTGGGTCTTAAGAAACAGCATCTCGACTTTTCCCAGGCTGCTTCCCAATTTCCAACACTGTCCTCAAGATTACAAAGGCAGAGGAATTCTTCCCTTGATGTGGGACGGTCCTGAGACTGCTCCACCCTGGGCTCATTACACTGGGACCAGCTTTAAGCTTTCCTGTTCAATGCAGAGAGTTCCACAGCCCAGGATGACAGAGCAGATGATGGCACGAAGCCCTCAAAACCCAGACAGGCCTTCTGGGTTTGCCCTGGCCGATGCCACTGGTCCCTCCGTGCGCTCCGGAGCCTGATGTCACGTGGCCTGACGGGAAGGCCCCCAAGAGTGGCTGCGCCTCAGCCTCAGGCTCACCTCCCGCCCCAGGCGCTGCTGCAGCTTGCTCAGTTCAAATTCCTTCTTCAGCAGGGAGAGGGCCTTGTACAGCCGCTTGGGAATCTGCCGAGACAGGGAGGGCGGAAAGGATGAACAGAAGTCGGTATCTGTGCATGTAGGGCCGAGGTGGGGGAAAAGGCGCATCCTGAGAGATGCTGCCAGGAGCGCCTGGCCACGCCACACCCAGCACAGAGGCGTGCGTGCCCTCCGCCCTGACAAATTCTGTGCTGGAAACGCATCCTATGGATACCTCCGCAGGCCCTCCAGCTGCATGCATGGGGTCGATCTCAGGAATGCTGCTCACAACAGCAAAAGACTGGCGATACCCCGGGTACACGGCCCAGAGGATCCCACTGAACCCGCAATGGTAACTCCCAGCTGAAGGCTATGAAGCCGCTCAAAGGCGGACGGATGTGGATCAAGGCACACAGCGGGAAATCATCTCAAATACAGAGCCAGGGACACACGGCTGGGTGTGGATGGCGCACGGCGGAGGGGCGAGGGCAGGCAGGCACGGGGGAGCCGAGGAGGAGTGAGGGCAGCTGGGCATGGGCGGAGCATAGTGGAGGTGGGGTGCAGCCAGGTGTGGGGGGCTGTGGAGTGGGGGGCACTCACGTTGGTCTCTTCCAGGACGTCCTGCAGCTCGTGGGACTCGGCCCCGGTGAGAGCAGCACCCATGTCGCTCAGGTAGATGGGGTTGTCCACCACCCGCTGGCCAGCCTGCATCATCTGCAGCACCGACTCCCTGGGGGACAAAGGGAGCTGCCTCGGTGTCCATGGCCTTGTGCTCTGCTGCACTGCGGCCCCCTGACGGGGACCCAGTCCTCAGGGTCCTTGTCCCCTGTAGCTACGGGCAGGGCCTAGGGGTGCTCTCTGGGAGCAAGCTCTGCTGCTTGGTGCCGAGTTCAGGGCCCACCTGTCCTGGGCTGGAAAGGCATGCGGCATCCCCATGTGCAGCCCCCATGGGAGCCGTGCAGTGACCTCACCTCAGCAGTCTGCTCCCCACTCCCCCAGCCAATGCCAGCAACAGCGTCCAGCCTCAGCAGAAGGGGACAAGGAACCTGGGCCTGCTGAGGCCCCGGGCCTCCCACCTGCCCCACGCCCCAGTGGGCAGCAGGCTCCTCCGCACAGGCTGCTCCCTGGGCCACGAATCCCTGCCCCAGGCGAGGTTTCCTCCCAGGAGGACACTGAGGAAGCTCCCCATTCACCCAGCTGCAGAAACACAGAGATACCCCGCCTGGCAGCCGCCCGCACGGAGGCCCACCTGTAGAGAGGGTTCAGGGCAATGATGTCCCGGATGGTCTTCACGATCTCTGCGGTCAGGGCCTGCCAGGTATGGGGGCAGGGTCATTGAGGCCCAGCAGTGCTTCAGCAGGGGGTGGGAGGCGTGGCCCTGGGAGCCCCACCCACCAGTTGCTCCATCAACTGCCCCCCTCCCCTCCCCGCCACCAACTGGCCCTGGTCACGGAGGGCTTCGGAGACGGAGAAGTGCAGCCTAAACTCACCAGTCCCAGGGACACGGGACCAAGAGAGTCCAGACTAAAACCAAAGCCCGTCTCCTTAGCCCTCAGAGCCTTGTCCTTAGGACAAGCTATCTTGGGGGAAGAAGAGATGCCTTTTTTTTCCTTTATTATTTGTTTTTGAGAGACCAAGTCTTGCTCTGTCACCCAGGCTGGAGTGCAGTGGTGCGATCTTGACTCACTGCAGCCTGGAATTCTTGGGCTCAAGCGATCCTCCCCGCCTCATTTTCCGGAGTAGCTGGGACCACAGGCATGAGCAACCGTGCCTGCCTACAACCAAATTTTCATCACCTGGTCTTGGCCGGGCATGGTGGCTCACACCTGTAACACCAACACTTTGGGAGGCAGAGGTAGGTGGATCACTTGAGGCCAGGAGCTCAAGACCCACCTGGCCAACATGGTGAAACCCCGTCTCCACTAAAAATACAAAAAAAAAATTAGCCAGGCACTTTGGTGGATGCCTGTAATCCCAGCTACTCAGGAGGCTGAGGTAGGAGAATCACTTGAACTCAGGAGGCGGAGGTTGCCATGAGCCAAGATTGAGCCAATGCACTCCAGTCTGAGTGACAGGGCAAGACTGTCTCCAAAAAACCGTTAATCACCTGGTCTCTAGTCTTTGGCTTTGACCCTGAACTGTCTGAGCTGACCCTGGTAGAAGGCACCAGAACAGGCCCACTGGAGGTCCGGGGCACTTGCTTTAAGAAGAACAAGTTCGGGCCGGGCACAGTGGCTCACGCCTGTAATCCCAGCACTTTGGGAGGCCGAGGCGGGCGGATCACGAGGTCAGGAGATCGAGACCATCCTGGCTAATGTGGTAAAACCACGTCTCTACTAAAAATACAAAAAATTAGCCGGGCGTGGTGGCGCATGCCTGTAATCCCAGCTACTTGGGA
This sequence comes from Rhinopithecus bieti, assembly GCF_001698545.2. Lineage (NCBI taxonomy): Eukaryota > Metazoa > Chordata > Mammalia > Primates > Cercopithecidae > Rhinopithecus > Rhinopithecus bieti. The sequence goes on along the minus strand of NW_016812914.1, from coordinate 149,034 downwards.
GGCCGAGGCATGACAGTCACTTGAACCCGGGAGGCGGAGGCTGCAGTGAGCTGAGATGGCGCCACTGCACTCCAGCCTGGGTGACAGAGCCAGACTCTGTCTCAAAAAAGAAAAAACAAAACCAAAAACAACTCACAGGGGCTAGCAGGACAGGATAGAAGCGCTGACCTCAAGAACTCAGGAGGGCCTGTGGACAGGACGGCTCGCCCCTCCCAGCGTCCACAGCAGACATCACCAGTTGATCATGGCACTTTCCCCCCAGGCTCTGCAACAGCCTGAGGAGGCTGATGACATCAGGCACACAAGTAAGGAGCTGACATGCTTCAGGCCTTTGGTTAGCTTTGCTGACTGCCCCTACAGCAGGAGGGCAGGTGGCACCGCCAGGAGGCTGGCCACCTCGGAAGCTGACTCCTTGTGCCACCAGGAAAGCAGGACGGCCTAGGTTGGGGGGATCAGGGTGGCCAACAGACTGTTTCCTGTCCTACAGCCACGGGTCCCAGCTTCCCCTCCCTGACCTCCCGGGCTTGGTGGGAAGAAGCCGGGGCTGGAAGGTGTCTTGGTAACTGCTGGACACTTTGGCACAGGGGACACGGGCTGGGGCTGTACCTGGGTTCCAACCCTGCCTCCCTCTCGAGTAGCTACAGCTCCAGCAAATTTCCTGTGCCTCTCCCATCCCAGAGTCTTCCAAAGACCTCTGGGAGGAAAAGCACCCTCTTTGTTCCATTAGAAATGAGTTCCAGACAAGCCAGACCCTTGCTGAGGGGCTCAGGGTGGGAGACAACTCCTAGGAGAGGCTGTAGGAACAGCTCAAGGGAGCCCATTGGGGAGGCGGCTGCGACCGCCCTGCGTGACACACGGACTCACTTTCACCTCCTCTGTGACCTGGAAGTCCTCGTGGACGACGTTCTCCACCTCCACCATGAGCACCTCGGCCGGGAGCTCAGGGGCAGGCTCAATCGCCAGCTCCGCCGGGTGCCTGGCGCTCAGCTCGTCCTCCGCCTCCTTCTTGCTCCGCTTTGACTTCCTGCGGGGCTTGTGCTTGTTCTCTGCCTCCGGCTCCTCGGGCTCCACCTCTAGCTGTCTGCTGATATGGACTCTGACACAGGAGCAAAGCAGGCATGAAGCCACTGAGGCTGGGAGCTGCCCTGGCCCCGGCTGAGGCCTCCCTGGTGGTACAGGTGGTCCAAGGGTCCCGCTGAACCCAGACCTCTGGAGCCACAGGGTGGCTATGGGGTCCTCAGGCTGGAAACTTGAGCCGCTTTCTCAGGGCCTCCCAACCAGTGTCCCCTCCACCCCTTAGACTCTCGCCAGATTCAGGCATTCCCTGAGTCCCACGCCAATGCACCACTGTCCCCATCCTAAGTATCGTGGATAAGCTGCAGCGACAAGCCCCAGGGCCTCCTGTTGAAAACGGTGTCAGCCTGGCCGGGCACAGGCTGGTCTCTGAGACTCTGCGCCCTGGACTCAGCTCAAGTGGCTCCTTCCTGTCGTTCAGGTCTCGATTTCAAGGACACCATCGCAAAGAATGTCCCCAAGCACTTCACGGAAGCTACCCACCTCCACCACTCAAGCTGTCTACACCTCCCCTCAGAGCACCGAGTGCCCTCCACCTCACGCCATCTGTGTCTCCCCTCAGAGCACCGAGCGCCCTCCACCTCTCACGCCGTCTGCGTCTCCCCTCAGAGCACCAAGCGCCCTCCACCTCTCAAGCCATCTGCGTCTTCCCTCAGAGCACCGAGCGCCCTCCACCTCACGCCGTCTGCATCTTGCCTCAGAGCACCCAGCACCACCTCAACTCAGGGTCTCACTCTGCTGCCCAGGCTGCAGTGCAGTGGTGTGATCATAGCTCACTGCAGCCTCGACCTCCTGGGCTCAAGCAATCCTCCTGCCTCAGCCTGCCAAGTAGCTGGGACTACAGGAACACACCATCATGTCTAACTTCTTAAAATTTTTTATACAAACAGGGTCTTGCTGTGTTGCCCAGGCTGGTCTCAAACTCCTGGGCTCAAGTGATCCTCCCACCTCAGCCTCCTGGGTACCTGGGACCACAGGCATGAGCCACCACATCCAGCTAATTTTTCTATTTTTTTTGCAGAGATGGGATCTCGCTATGTTGCCCAGGCTGCACTCAACACCTGGGCTCAAGCGATCCAACTGCCTTGACATCCCAAAGTTCTGGGATTCCAGGCAGGAGTCACTGTGCCCGACCCTGCAGCTTGCCCCTTTCTGAGACAGGAGGGGTCCAGAGGTGACACGTCTCATTCTTACCCCCAGCTCTGGCCTCAGTGCTAATAAGAAAGCCACGGGGCTGACAGACAAGGCAGGCTGATGCTGGGGCCTGGGGCACCCTGGGCTGGTCTCCTGCATGCTACCCTGCCCTCCATCCCCCACTACCCCCTGCCAGCCGCCTACCTTCTGTGTCCCATGACGATCATGCGCAGCTTGTCCCCAAGGTCCTGCATCTCGTGGATCTGGGCAAATGTCCCCGTGTGGTAGATTTCATCCAGGTTCTCGACCACATCCGACTCGTTGCTGTGGAAGAGGAGCACAGAGGAGCGTTGGAACACGGCTTGCATGCTTGGCAGGATGTCTCTGGCTGAGAGGGAGGAGGGAGAGAAAAGAAACGTCCCTACCAAATGCTACTGAAAACCAAGAGCGGCTTCCTTGGCTCCCACAGGAGCTCCAGAGCCTAGGGAAGCTTCTGCCAGGTCAGGGCTGCCCCCAGTGGTCACAGGACCGAGTGGGTGGCTCCTCACTAAGTCAGCCACAAGCACATGGTCCAGATGGGACTTCAAGTCTCTTCTATGCTCCCATCACAGAGCCTGCTTGGAATGCATACATGGAACTTTTGAGATGGAGTTTCGCTCTTGTTGCCCAGGCTGGAGTGCAATGGTGCGATCTGGGCTCACTGCAACCTCCATCTACCAGGTTCAAGCGATTCTCCTTCCTCAGCCTCCCGAGTAGCTGGGATTACAGGTGCCTGCCGCCACGCCTGGCTAATTTTTTGTATTTTTAGTAGAGACGAGGTTTCACCATGTCAGTCAGACTGCTTTGGAATTCCTGACCTCAGGTGATCCACATGCCTCAGCCTCCCAAAGTGCTGGGATTACAGGTGTGCAACACCATGCCTGGACCATGGAACTCATTTCTACGTGGAGCCATGATCTCCGACCAGCTAGCTCAGCTTTCAGGCAGCCTCATGGTGCATCTCATGACCAAGGGTCCCTGAAGTTAATTTCCCCCACATTTTAACAATGCATGAAGTTTAGTGCTACAAGCTGAGTTCTTAGTCCAGGCTGAAAAGGTAGCCTGCCTGGCTCCTGGCCTTTACTCTGGAGGTCTTCCCTGGTTTCCTTGGGGTCAAGAGTCAAAAGTGCAAAGTACAAAGTAGGACTTGTGGTGAGCTGGACTCCAGGGCAACGTCAACAAGGGAATGAAGGAAAAAAATCACTTACTTGTCATCTCTCTTTAGAAAGACACCGACATAAGGCTGGGCGAGACGAACTTTCCTTCTTAGCAGCTCAACCAACTTCTTATTTTTAACCTAGCATGACAATGACCCCAAGGTGAAATACAGGGTAGATTGTTTTTTTCTTTGAGACAGAGTCTCATTCTGTTGCCCTGGCTGGAATGTAATGGAGTCATCTCGGCTCACTGCAACCTCCGCCCCCACTGGGTTCAAGGGATTCTCCTGCCTCAGCCTCCTGCGTAGCTGGGATGACAGGCATGCACCACCACACCTGGCTAATTTTTGTATTTTTAGTAGCGACAGGGTTTCACCATATTGGCCAGGCTGGTCTCGAACTCCTGACCTCAGGTGATCCACCTGCCTCAGCCTCCCAAAGTGCTGGTATTACAGGCGTGAGCCACCACACGCGGCCCAGGGTAACTTTTCTAGCTGACATTGACAGCAGCTCTAACGTTGTCTAGATTATTCTCTGGAGACATGCTAATCGGATCCGGGATACTAATCAACAGGGTTCGGGAACGCCGAAACCCAAAAAAAAAGAGGAGGCCAGGAGGCTGTGGTGGCGAATACAGTGAGGCAGAATTGACTAGCTGCATTTTTCTTAGTGGTTTCCTCCATTCCCAAAGGAAGTTCAAAGTAGACGGATGGTCAGAACCCAGAAATTGATTTAACATCCAGCTTCAAAAGGGATGTCCAGGGCAAACTGTCTTGGTTTGAAAATCAAAACCATTCTGCTTTTATTCATGTCAGAATAAACAAGTAATTCAAATGTGGCCCACTCCAGAGGCTGATGACTTCCTTTTTTTTTTTAGAAAGTTTCATTCTGCCGCCCAGGCTGGATGGAGTGCAGTGGTGCAATCTCGGCTCACTGCAACCTCGACCTCCCGGGTTCAAGCGATTCTCCCAACTCATCCTACTGTGTAGCTGGGATTACAAGGGCACGCCACTGCACCTGCTAATTTTTGTCTTATTAGTAGAGACGGAGTTTCGCCATGAGCCACCATGCCTGGTCCCTCCAATTTTCACTGCAAGTTACTTCCTTATCACATCATATGCTGTTAATTAATGATCAAGACCCCCAGGATCACAGCATATTCTCAACAGCAGGTTCAGGGCTAATGATGTCTTCTAGGAAGCATTTGAAGGAGCAAGGAGCTCACCTGATTTCTTTCAAGTCTTCGTTAATTCACTGGACAGACCTTGATTAAAGGTAATGGCCTGGCCAGGTGTGGTGGCTCATGCCTGTAATCCCAGCACTTTGGGGCACTGAGACGGGAGGATCACTTGAGCCCAGGAGTTTCAGACCAGCCTGGGTAACACAGTGAGACCCCATCTCTATTTTCTTTTTGAATTTTTTTTACTCTTTATTATGTAATAAAGTAAAAAAAAAAAAAATACATATATATATATATATGAAATACTGGCCCTCAAACTTTTGCAGGCACCAGGATGACCTGAAGGACTTTAAGAAGCTCACTGCTGGGCTCTACCCTCGGAGTTTTTATTCAGTTCTAGGGTGGGTCCAAAAATCTGCACTGCAAACAAAAGAGCATCACATGATGCTGATGCTGCTGGTCCACGACCATCCTTTGAGAGCCAGTGTTTTGACTCACTCCCTAACACAGGCTCTTAACTTGTGGTCCAGAAATTCCTGACATTATAGATACCTAATTTTTTTTCTTTCCGGGAAGAAAGTCGATAACATCTCACAGGAGGGTATGCGACCCACTGTTATAAGTGAAATTTTTTTTCTTTTTGAGACAGAGTTTCACTCTTGTTGCCCAGGCTGGAGTGCAATGGCATGATCTCCAGCTCACCGCAACCTCCGCCTCCTGGGTTCAAGCGATTCTCCTGTCTTAGCCTCCCGAGTAGCTGGGATTACAGGCCACCACACCCAGCTAATTTTGTATTTTTACTAGAGACGGGTTTCTCCATGTTGGTCAGGGTGGTCTCGAACTCCCAACCTCAGGTGATCCGCCCACCTCGGCCTCCCGAAGTGCTGGGATTACAGGCGTGAGCCACGGCGCCCGGCTATAAAATGTTTATTTAGAGACAGAATGCTTGTACCTTGGTACTGCAAGGAAAAATTAGCATTCGGACAAAAAGTTTTCTTAGTAAGACAATTTTACTTTCTGAAGGGTGCTCCTCGCAGATGGAACAATGGCGAGAGCAGAGCACACTTGAACAAAGGAGGGAAGCAAAATTTTTTTTTTTTGAGACAGAGTCTCGCTCTGTACCCCAGGCTGAGTACAATGGTGCGATATCTGCTCACTGCAAGCTCTGCCTCCTGGGTTCACGCCATTCTGCCTCAGTCTCCCGAGTAGCTGGGACTACAGGTGCCCACCACCACGCCCGGCTAATTTTTTGCATTTTTAGTAGTGACGGGGTTTCACCGTGTTAGTCAGGATAGTCTCGATCTCCCGGCCTTGTGATCCGCCCTCCTTGGCCTCCCAAAGCAATTTTTATCTTTTCCGCAATTTGTCTTTGCCACTGTGTCTTGCCTCTATTGGCTGGAGCCAGATGCACAATCTAAGCTAACTTGACTGATAACTTAAAACTTTTAAAAATAGATAAAGGCAAGGGAGAACAAAGGAAAAGAGAAAGCTGCTTGCGAAAGGACTTAGGAAAGTAATCATATTTTTCTTTTTTTTTTTTTTGAGACAAAATCTCGCTCTGTCGCACAGGCCGGAATACAGTGGTGCGATCTCAGCTCACTGCAAGCTCTGCCTCCCAGGTTCAGGCCATTCTCCTGCCTCAGCCTCCTGAGCAGCTGGCACTACAGGCGCCCGCCACCATGCCCAACTGATTTTTTTTTGCATTTTTAGTAGAGACGGGGTTTCACTGTGTTAGCCAGGATGGTCTCGATCTCCTGACCTCATGATCCACCCACCTCAGTCTCCCAAAGTGCTGGGATTGCAGGCGTGAGCCACCACGCCCGGCCCACAAAGTTAGTTTTTAAAATAAACTAGTACTTCTAACACTTACGATTTATTCTTTAACACCCACCAAAAATTAAGAGCCACTGATCTATACTCAGAAATCGCTAATGAGGACAGAACTTTCTAGAGCAAGTTGGCCAGATAATCAAGCACAAACTGAAGAGGATTAGCTTTGCTAACAATTTCAGAAACATTTATTGGGTCCCAAAGAAGTTGCCCCCCAATTTCCCCTCTGCCAACAGCTGATAGCTGCATCCTTGGCATCTGCCTCCTGGCCTTGGCAGGATCCATTTTTATGATTTTTTTTTTT
>NW_016812914.1:135879-141791 GCF_001698545.2 Rhinopithecus bieti | reverse complement strand
GTCTCGATCTCCTGACCTCGTGATCCGCCCGTCTCGGCCTCCCAAAGTGCTGGGATTACAGGCTTGAGCCACCGCGCCCGGCCCATTTTTATGATTTACAACCCATCATCAACCAGATATATAATGAGAACCACCTGCCAGTCTCCCAAATACTATCCGCAGCCACTAATTTAACCCTCCTGGCTAGCTCCACGTGGGCAGTCTGAACTCTTTTAGAAGAATCATCTCTCTGCTCAGGCACTGGAAGCAAGGGGCATCTGTCACTCTGCAGAACTGAGGGGACCAGACCTGATGAACACCATCCCGGGTCCAGAAACCTGGGAGGGTAAAGAGAACTGCCGGGGTGAAGTCAAGGATGGGAAAAAGGCCTCCGGGGCAGAGTCCTGAAATGTCAGAAGTACACCAAAGAGGAAACAATATCAGGTTATTACTGAGGCAGGGCCTCATTTTGTTGCCCAGGCTGCAGTGCAGTGGTGACACCATGGCTCACTGCAGCCTTGATCTCCCAGTTTCAAGTGATCCTCCTGCCTCCGCCTTCCAAGTAGCTGGGACGACAGGTGCATGCCACTGTGCCCGGCTTTTCTTTCTTTCTTTTTTTTTTGTAGAGACAGGGTCTATGTTGACCATGCTGGTCTCAAATTATCCTCCTGCCTCAGCCTCCGAAAGTGCTGGGATTACACGTGAGACATCGTGCCCAGCCCACATGGTCTCATTTAAGTCCCACAACAACTCTAGTAAGACACTAATACGTCCATGTCACAGATGAGAATGTGGAAGCCAAAGGAATAACTTGAAGGTTATGGAGCCAGAATAGGACCCCACAGGGTCTTGTTCTGGGGCCTGCATCAGTAACTACTGCTCAACATCAAGGAAAGACCTTGGGACCGCGTGCGGTGACTCGCACCTGCAATCCCAGCACTTTGGGAGGCTGAGGCAGGTGAATCACTTGAGGTCAGGAGTTCGAGACCAGCCTAGACAACATGGTGAAACCCTGTCTCTTCTAAAAATATAAAAATTAGCCAGGAATGGTGGCGAGCGCCTGTAATCCCAGCTACTCCGGGGGTTGGGAGGCGGAGGTTGCAGTGAGATCGCGCCACTGCTCTCCAGCCTAGATGACAGAGTACAACTCTGTCTCAAAAACAAAAACAAAAAAAAGCTGGGACACACAAACTGACAGCGTTGGAGAAGCTCCCTCTGTCCCCTCTTCACTGTCTGTTGCCCCTCTGAAATGGCCTTTCCCTTCCTAACAGATCCTTGAGATTTGTTTATCAGAGTCTGGAGGGTGAGCGCAGAGGCTGACTCACTGCATGACCTTCCTCCCCGCCAGTTAAGAGATAACCTTCCCGTAGATCCCAGTTTCCACATCAGTAGTTGTTTTTTAAGGCAAGGGGAGCTGGGGGAGAAGGCTCTTGGGGCCTTCCTACTCTAAAAGCTCAAGTTCCTTACACTCACTGCTTTCTCCCTATTACATCATCCTGCTCCCTCACCACCCTCAAGACTCTTAGTCTGAAATGATCTAATTTCTACCACCGGAACATAAGTTAAGGCCAGGGACTGCATGACTTGTTCACTACAGTACTCTCAGCACTACCTACGTGGTAGGAGGTCAAGAACACACTGAATAACGTCCTCTTCCCACCCTCCTGTCCCATCCATGCTCTATTATTTCTCGTAATTATTGCCTTCTAATACAATATTGTTACTAATCATCTTTATTGCCTGTCTCATCCCGCCAGAATGGAAGCTCCAAGGCAGATTTTTTTTTTTTTTTTTTTTTTTTTTTGAGACGGAGTCTCGCTCTGTCACCTGGGCTGGAGTGCAGTGGCCGGATCTCAGCTCACTGCAAGCTCCGCCTCCCTGGTTTACGCCATTCTCCTGCCTCAGCCTCCCGAGTAGCTGGGACTACAGGCGCCCGCCACCTCGCCCGGCTAGCTTTTGTATTTTCAGTAGAGACGGGGTTTCACCGTGTTAGCCAGGATGGTCTCGATCTCCTGACCTCGTGATCCGCCCGTCTCGGCCTCCCGAAGTGCTGGGATTACAGGCTTGAGCCACCGCGCCCGGCCCCAGATTTTTTTTTAAGAGACAGGGTCTCGCCATGTTAACCAGGCTGGACTCCAGGGTTCAAGCAATCCTCCCACCTGAGCCGCTGGAGTAGTTGGGACTACACCGCGAGCCACCATGCCCAGCTTCAAAGGCATAAATTTTTGTCTGTTTTGTTCACTGCCATATCCCCAGCACCTAGAACAGTCTCTGGCAAATAATAAGCAATCACTCAAGAAGTATTTGTTTAAGAAACGAAAGAATTCTGATCTCAGTGAGGCTTGTAACCAGACGGCAGAGCGCCTGGGGCAAAGAGGTGTTACAAAACTTATGCCAAGTAAGCAGAAAACTAACAGCGCCGTAAGACTACTCTGGTCCCTCCCGGCACCGGATTTCTACGACCAGGGTTCTAAGTGGATAATCCTAGGCTCTTCGGGTTCAACTCCTCTCATCTAACAGATTCGAAGAAATTCGACAGGGGAGGACTTTGGCTCAAGGTTGCCAAGCTAGTGGTGAGCAGACAAGGATTCGAACTGCACCCTTTGAGAAACTTCATGTCTGAACAAGTTGCGAAAGACGAGGGCGCTAAAGTGATCCCACGGTTCAGCCCGCTGCTTGCAAAGGTGGGAAACCTGAGGCCGAGGCGGGGACTCCCATTACCTCGATAATCTTGATAAAGCGCGGGAACACCGGGTTGCGGGTGATGGCGATGAGCGGCAAGTGCGGGAACACATCAGGGATCGTCATGGGCGTGAGCGCTGTTATGACTGGGCCTTCCCCGCCGCCCGCGCTGCCCCCCGCGCCCCCGGCTCCTTCCTCTGCGCCGCCCTCAGGGGCGTCCTGGCCCCCCGAGAATGCACCTCCGCCGCGGCTGTTCGCTTCCCAAAACCCCCGCCACTGGCCCCCAGTTACCGGGCCTCGGCCCCACAGTGCCCAAGGAGGAAAGGCGTCACAGGCCCGCCGGCCTCGGAACAACCACGCTCCGGCTGCAGTGGGGACCCGCCCCCCGGCGGCGGCCAGTATCGGCCGCCGCAGCGCCCAGCACCGCGCCGCTCCCCACAGTCGCACGTAGCCTGTACTCGCCGCCATAGCCCGGCCATACTGGCGGCGCGCACATCTCGCGTCATTTCCGCTCGCCGCGGAACGCACGTGACGCCCGGCGCGTGCCTCGGGACCCGATGGGGGCGAGGCCCGAAACAGCTGCCTCAGGGGGCGGGGCCTACACGGAGAAGAGGGGGCGGAGTTCGAGCGACGGCATCTTCTACGCCTCTTCCGGTCTCCTACTTTATTTGCTCAAGGCGTTTTCCGGTCACGTGGATATCTGTGGGCACACGCCAGCGCCCGTACAAAACATCGTATTGTTGCAAACGCAGCGTTTAGAAACTCATGAGCCTCCTGTGCACACTCTTAGGCGCGCGGACGACATGCGCATGCTCAGACTCTGGACTGGCCACGGGTGGCCGGGTGCGCATGCCCAGGCTCTGAGCGCGCGTTTGTGCGCGGATTCAGGCTTCCCGGGATTCGTCTGCGCATGCTCAGGGTTCAGGCGGAGCGCGGGGCTACAGTGCGCTCAGGCCTGCTCCCGGGACTCATTGGTGCGCATGCGCAGGCATCAATCTGCACATGGACTGTGCAGCGGCTCCCGGTGGCGGTTGAGGGGCAGTGTTGGCGGCGGAGGTCCAAGTCGATGCTGATATTGATGCTGGTGGCGGCTGTGACCATGTGGCTCCGACCGCTGGTCACAGCTCAGCCGCTCTGCCGGTAGGGCTTCCCTCCTGGGGCTGGGGTGCTCCCGGGGGTCGGGAGGGTGCTAGTTCATCTTGGAGCCGAGGCCTGCTCCCCAACCTCTCTGAGGCTCCCCTTTTACTCTTTTTAGGAATCGAACTTGACGCCTCGTTCACCCTATTCCACCCGACCCTCTCATCCCGATATTAAGCCCTCCCACTTCTTTTTCTTTTTGGAGACGGAGTTCTTGCTCTTGCCCAGGGTAGAGTGCAGTGGCGCGATCTCGGCTCACTGCAACCCCTGCCTCCCAAAGTGCTGGGATTGCAGGCGTGAGCCACCGCGCCCAGCCTTACCCAGCACATTTTGAAATTTCAGTAAATGTTAGGTTAGTGGATACTCCAACCTGCCATGGGGACCAGTTGCTGAAACTCCGTTCCTGCCCTCAGGGAACTCCCACCTGGACTAAACTGTCACATTCAGTAGGGACCTGTGAGCTGTTTTCTTACGGTGTATGGTCTTATTTGATGTTTACGGGAAGATTCCTAATGATTCCTTAACCTTATTTATTTTACTTATTTTTTTTTTTTTGTACAGATGGGTTCTCACTGGCTGGGCACAGTGGCTCACGCCTGTAATCCCAGCACTTTGGGAGGCAGAGGTGGGCAGATCACTCACTTGAGGTCAGGAGTTCCAGACCAGCCTGGCCAACATGATGAAAGCCCTGTCTCTACTAAAAATACAAAAATCAGCCAGGATTGATGGCAGGTGCCTGTAATCCCAACTACTTGGAAGGCTGAGGCAGAAAAATCGCTTGCATCCAGGAGGTGGAGTTGCAGTGAGCCGAGATCGCACTCCAGCCTGGGTGACGGAGGGAGACTCAATCAAAGAAAAAAAGGGGGGGATGGGTCTCAGTGTTTTGCCCAGGTTGGTCTTGAACTCCTAGGTTTCAGTGATCCTCCTGCCTCAGCCCCCCAAAGTATTGGGATTACAGGTGTGAGTCACCCACGCCCAGCCATACCCTTATTTTATTATTATTTTTATTTTGAGATGGAGTCTTGTTCTTGTTGCCCAGGCTGGAGTGCAGTGGCACGATCTCAGCTCACTGCAACCTCCGCCTCCCAGGTTCAAGCAATTCTCCTGCCTCAGCCTCCAGAGTAGTTGGGATTACAGGCGCCCGCCACCACTTCCAGCTAATTTTTTGTGTTTTTAGTAGAGACGGGGTTCCACCATGTTGGGCAGGTTGGTCTCGAACTCCTGACCTCGTGATTCGCCCACCTTGGCCTCCCAAAGTGCTGGAATTACAGGCGTGAGCCACCGCGCCCGGCCAATACCCTTATTTTGTGGATATAAAAGCATACTTAGGAAAATTAAAGACACCCTTACCTAACAACACATAGCTAGTAAGTGGGGAGAAAGATTTTCCAGTGAAATTTACTAATAGGATTTGTCTCAAGGTCTGAAAAGATGGGTTATATCCAGTTCTCTCATTTCCCCACACAGGTTCTCAAAGAATGGTCCCTGGACCAGCATCATCAAGATCACCTGGGAATTTATTGTAATTGCTTAGAAATGCAGTTCCCCGGACCTACTGAGTCAGGGACTTGGCAGTGGGACCCAGCAAACCATGGTTTGTTGAAAGGGTGGCCTGCCCCTCCACGCCTGTGGGCGTTTCTCGTTAGGTAGAAGGAGAGACTTGTCTATACAGAGACAAAGTATAGAGAAAGAAAAAGTGGGCCCAGGGGACCGGCACTCAGCGTACAGAGGACCCACGCCGGCACCGGGTCTCTGAGTTCCCTTAGTATTTATTGATAATTATCTTTACCATCTTAGAAAAAAGGGAAGTGGCAGGATAATAGGATCATCGGAGGGAAAAGGTCAGGCAGTAAGACATAGGAATAAAGATCTCTGAGTCGGGCGCGGTGGCTCAAGCCTGTAATCCCAGCACTTTGGGAGGCCGAGACGGGTGGATCACTAGGTCAGGAGATCGAGACTATCCTGGCTAACACGGTGAAACCTTGTCTCTACTAAAAATACAAAAAAACTAGCCGGGCGAGGTGGCTGGCGCCTGTAGTCCTAGCTACTCTGGAGGCTGAGGCAGGAGAATGGTGTAAACCTGGGAGGCGGAGCTTGCAGTGAGCTGAGATCCG
>NW_016812914.1:112655-132557 GCF_001698545.2 Rhinopithecus bieti | reverse complement strand
AAAAAAAAAAAAAAAAGATTTTGTGATTATCTCTCTAGGACCGCCTGTATTTTCGATCTACAACAACACGCTTGATTAAACATCCTTGCAAGAAAAATATAGCACTATATCTAGGGTAAGCGGCAATTTTATGTACTGTTACCTTCCTTTTAAATTAAATCTTTAGATTTGTCCTCCTTCATTCATTCAACAAACATTAAAGAAGACAGCTCTGCCATGTGTTGCTAGGTGCTGGCCTGTAGGGAGTCCATAGTCAGGGGCTGGAATTGGAGGAAGGGAGATGAAGAGATCAGCCAGGAAATAAAACAACTGCAGTATAGTGTGGTACCAACTGTCAAAGATGCTTGGTATAAGCACTGTTAGGATGCCTCAGGAAAAAATGCCTAGGAAATTTCCACTGGGGAGTCGATGACAAAACTGGGTTTTGAAGGATGAATAGGAGTTCACTGGGATGGTGGGAGCAGCCAGATGTGTATGGGCTTAGAGCAGAGCAGAGCATTCAAAGGAATGAAAACACCGTGCCCAGCATGCACGTGAGTTCGTAAGGGTAGCAGGTTAGGAAACCAGGTATGTCCACCGTGCCAAGATGCTTACCCTCACCCTGAGGGCATGGAGGATGCGGGGCTGCATGACTCCTGTTTGTATTCAAGACATCAGTCTGGCAGCATCAAAAAGGGGACCGGAGGCCAGGTGCAGTGACTCATGCCTATAGTACCAGCACTTTGGGAGGCCAAGGCAGGAGGATTGCTGGAGGATCGCTGGAAGCTAGGGATTCAAGACCAGCCTGGGAATATAGCAAGATCCCAGTGTCTACCAAAAAAATAAAATAAATAAATACAGAAAATTAGCTGGGGTGGGCCAGGCACGGTGGCTCACCTCTGTAATCCCACCACTTTGGGAGGCCGAAGTGCGGGGATCATGAGGTCAAGAGATCGAGACCAGCCTGACCAATATGGTGAAACACCTTCTCTACTAAAAATACAAAAATTAGCTGGGCGTGGTGGCACCCGCCCGTAGTCCCAGCTACTTAGAGGCTGAGGCAGGAGAATCACTTGAACCCGGGAGTCGGAGGCTGCAGTGAGCTGAGATCGCACCACTGCACTCCAGCCTGGTGACAGAGTGAGACTCTGTCTCAAAAAGAAAAAGAAGAAGAAAATTATCTGGGGTTGGCAGTGTGCACCTGTAGTCCCAGCTACTTGGGAGGCTGAGGTAGGAGGGTTACTTGAGCACAGGAGTTCGAAGGTGCAGTAAGCCACGAACACACCGTTGTACCCTGTCCGGAGGACAGAGACCATCTCTGTCATCAGCAGCTCTTTTACAAATCAACCATGACCACTTATAAAACGTAATTATGTCTGGGAGGCTGAGGCAGGAGGATTCCTTGAACCCACGAGTTCAAAACCAGCCTGGATAACATAGTAAGACCCATCTCTCTCTCTCTTTCTCTCTTTTTTTTTTTTTTTTTTGGAGATAGAATCTTGTTTTGTTGCCCAGGCTGCAGTGCAGTAGTGCAGTGTCGGCTCACTGCAACCACCACCTCCTGGGTTCCAGCGATTCTCCTGCCTCAGCATCCTAAGTAGCTGGGACTACAGGTGTGCACCATCATGCCCGGCTAATTTTTGTATTTTTAGTAAAGACAGGGTTTTTACCATGCTGGCCAGGCTGGCCTCGAACTCCTGACCTCAGGTGATCCACCCACCTGGGCCTCCCCAAGTGCTGGAATTACAGGCATGAGCCACCGTACCCAGCCATCCCTCTCTCTCTCTCTCTCTCTCTTTTTAAAGGCTATTATGAAAAATACCATTCATGATGGCAACAAAGACTTTAAAAGGCATAGGAATTAACTCAGTAATTCTTTTTCTTTTTTTTTCTGAGACAGGGTTTTGCTCTTGTTGCCCAGGCTGGAGTGCAGTGGCATGATCTTGGCTCACTGCAACCCCTGCCTCCCGGGTTCAAGCAATTCTCCTGCCTCAGCCTCCTGAGTAGCTGGGCTTACAGGTGTGCACCACCACACCTGGCTAATTTTCATATGTGTTTTTAGTAGAGATGGGGTTTCAACATGTTGGCCAGGCTGGTCTCAAACTCCTCTAACCTCAGATGATCTGCCTGCCTTGGCTTCCAAAGTGCTAGAATTACAGGCATGAGCCACCGCACCTGGCCAACTCAGTAATTCTTATCTGTTGAAAACCATAAAATTTATTGGGAAGTTGGGGGAGGAGATCTGGATAATGAAATGATATACATGTTCATGGATGGCCTTTTCCTATTTAAAAGTTTCCTATATGAAGGAACAAATGGTTTCTTATATACACATTCCTGATCTAAAACTATTTACTTTAGTGGAATTAGAGCCATATAAATTATAAAACCAAAGTCCATCCTGTCACTCAATGTACATTTTATATAGTTTTATGTTTGATGTGTTCACACATTTAAACTATTATTTCTATTATTTCTGGAAGTCAAATACCTGGACAACAGAGGTTTATTTATGTACAATAAATAAATTATGTCTAAATGACTCCTGGTTACAATACAAATTTTGTTTGAGTGGAAACATTATAGAGTACTTCTATTGTCTTTTTTCTTTCCTTGTGTGACATTATTCTAATTTAACTCATTCATTGTTTATTTCAGAAAACAAGTTTTTTTCACAACAGATAACTTTGAGACTAGTCTCCTTCCATTTACCATCCCTACATCAATGCAGGTAGTTATGTTACGGAACGATCTGAAGGATTCTGGTATAAGTAATACTCGGGAAAATACAGATCAGAAATATCAGAGTGGTCTGTTCTTGTTAGTTTAGAGGTTTATTTTACAATGTTCCTCTTAAAGACATTAAGTGCGATTTCTAAGCCAAAAGAAGGGCTGGTTGCCGGGCACGGTGGCTCACGCCTGTAATCCCAGCACTTTGGGAGGCCGAGGCAGGTGGATCACCTGAGGTCGGGAGTTCAAGACCAGCCTGACCAACATGGAGAAACCCTGTCTCTACTAAAAATACAAAATTAGCTGGATGGTAGCCCATGCCTGTAATCCCAGCTACTCGGGAGGCTGAGGCAGGAGAATCACTTGAACCCGGGAGGCGGAGGTTGCTGGCGGTGAGCCAAGGTCGCGCCATTGCACTCCAGCCTGGGCAAAAACAGTGAAACTCTGTCTAAAAAAAAAAAAAAAAAAAAAAAAAAAAAAGAAGGGCTGGTTTTATTCTGCCTCTACTACCAAAATAGACTTTTATTCCTGAAAAGAAAAAAGTCGATGTAGGTAGTCTTCCTTACATTGGTTATATTATAAATAGATAGGTGGGATGGTATCTTACTTTACAGGCAGTAATTTCAAGACCTCCCTTGGTCAGGTACAGTGGCTCATGCCCGTAATCCCAGCACTTTGAGAGGCTGAGGGGGGCAGATCACGAGGTCAAGAGATTGAGACCATCCTGGCCAGCATGGTGAAACCCTGTCTCTACTAAAAATACAAAAATTAGCTGGGCATGGTGGCACGGGCCTGTAGTCCCAGCTACTTGGGAGGCTGAGGCAGGAGAATTGCTCAAACCCAGGAGGTGGAGGTTGTAGTGGCCCGAGATTGAGACACTGCATTCCAGCCTGAGCAACAGAGGGAGACTCTGTCTTAAAAAATAACAATAATAAAATAAATAAATAAAAAATAGATAGGTGGGATGGTATCTTACTTTACGTGCAGTAATTTCAAGACTTCCCTCAGCAGGCCCAGTGGCTCATGCCTGTAATCCCCATACATTTATTGGCCAAGACAGGAGGATCATTTGAGTCCAGGAGTTCAAGACCAGCCTGGGCAACAAGGAGACCCGTGTCTCTACGGAAAAAAAATAAGAGCCCCCCCCCCCGCCAAATTGTCCTAAATCAAAGCAGGAAAACCACACCCTTAGTGAATATTTGAGAAATTATACCATCGACACCTATGCTAAATAAAGTTTTGGGCTGGACGTGGTGGTTCAAGCCTGTAACCCCAGCACTTTGAGAGGCTGAGGTGGGCGGATTGCTTTAGCCCAGGAGTTCAAGACTAGCCAGGGCAACATGATGAAACTCCAAATCTGTAAGAAATTTTAAAAAATTAGCCGGGTGTGCTGGTGTGGTGGTGCATGCCTGCTGTTCCTGCAACTCAGGAGGTTGAGTTGGGAAGATTGCTTGAGCCGGGAGCTGGAGGTTGCAGTGAGCTATGATTGTGTCACTGCACTCCAGCTTGAGTGGCAGAGCAAGACTCTGTCTCAAAATAAATAAATAAAAATAAAGTTTTGTCAATTATCGACATACCAATGTTTCTCCTAAAAGCAACACTTAACAGTTAACGCTAGTTATTCATCATTTCTACTTTCGGCTTTGTCCTCCAAGAAGGTTTTGTTTTGTTTTGTTTGTTTGTTTGATTTTGTGGTTTTTGTTTTGTGAGAGGGAGTCTCCCTCTGTCACCCAAGCTGGAGTGCAATGGCACGATCTCAGCTCATCGCAACCTCTGTCTCCTGGGTTCAAGCCATTCTTCTGCCTCAGCCTCCCGAGTAGCTGGAATTACCCCAAAAATTAGCCACCACGGCCGGCTAATTTTTGTATTTTTTAGTAGAGACGGAGTTTCACTGTGTTGGCCAGGCTGGTCTCAAACTCCTGACCTCAGGTGATCCGCCTTGTTCTCCCAGGGTGCTGGGATTGCAGGCATGAACCACCACGCCCAGCTTCAGGGAAGGTTTTTATAAAGGAAGAGGAGATGGAATGAATTGAGGTATCTGAGGGCACCCAAGACCAGCTTCAACTTGGTTCTAGCTGGCCCCAAGATACACAGTTCCCAGTATCTAAGAACCAACCAACTCTTGCTGGCATAAGTGGTGTTTTTGTTTTGTTTTGTTTGTTTTGTTTTGTTTGAGACGGAGTCTCGCTCTGTCGCCCAGGCTGGAGTGCAGTGGCCAGATCTCAGCTCACTGCAAGCTCCACCTCCCGGGTTTACGCCATTCTCCTGTCTCAGCCTCCCGAGTAGCTGGGACTACAGGCGCCCGCCACCACACCCGGCTAGTTTTTTGTATTTTTTTAGTAGAGACGGGGTTTCACCGTGTTAGCCAGGATGGTCTCGATCTCCTGACCTCGTGATCCGCCCGTCTCGGCCTCCCAAAGTGCTGGGATTACAGGCTTGAGCCACCGTGCCTGGCCTCTTTCCTTCTTTCTTTCTTTCTTTCTCAGAGTTTTGCTCTTGTCACCAGGCTGGAGTGAGCCGATCTCGGCTCACTGCAACCTCTGCCTCCTGGGATCAAGCGATTCTCCTGCCTCAGCCTCTCGAGTAGCTAGGATTACAGGCACCTGATGCCACACCTGGCTAATTTTTGTATTTTTAGTAGAGACGGGGTTTTACTCTGTTGGCTAGGCTGGTCTCAAACTCCTTACCTCAGGTGATCTACCCACCTTGGCCTCCCAAAGTGCTGGGATTACACGCGAGAGCCACCGTGCCTGTCCATAAATTTTTTTTTTTCAATGCATGTCTAGAAGTCTGGATTTCTGAATCAGTGTTTGAAAAGCTGGTCTCATTGATATCATCCATATGATAACTTTCAGGTCGGCGTTCCAGAAGTGACATCAGCACATTTTGCTGGTTCATTGTTGCTGTTAGTAGTGAATCATAAAGTCTATACTTATGATTATGAAAGTAATTCTTGGAACTTGTCTTTAGGTATGTACATTTGGTATTTTTAAATTTTGTTTGAGTGTAGTCAACATGAGACAAGAGGGTATTAGTGTCGGAAGTATAAGTGATGCTCCCACTTGGATGTCAGCCTCAGGATGTTACTTTGTCCTTTCCAATCAAAATGAAAATTGGCCTGGGGCCCCATCCATAGACTGGGAACCTAGTGTTCCCATCGTGCATTGTAGTCATAAGCCACAAAAGGTGCTTGGACTGATTGAAATAAACAAGAGGCAATTGGCCAGGTGCGGTGGCTCACGCCTGTGATCCCAGTAATCTGGGAGTCTGCGGCAGGCGGATCACTGAGGTCAGGAGTTCAAGACCATCCTGGCCAGCATGGCGAAACCCGGTCTCTACTAAAACTACAAAAATTAGCTGGACATGGTGGTGTGTGCCTGTAATCCCAGCTTCCTCTGGAGGTCGAGGCAGGAGGATCCCTTGAGCCAAGGAGGTGGAGGTTGCAGTGAGCTGAGATTGGGCCACTGCACTCCAGCCTGGGTGACAGAATGAGACTCTGTCTAAAAAAAAAAAAAAAAAAATTCAGGAGACATCAGCGGGTCTTGGTGATGGATTGGTGTGGGAGGATCAGGGAAAGCTGAGGATGACCAGTAGATGTCTGGTAACCAAGCTGGGTGATGAACATTGTCCCTCCCACACACTTCTCACGAGGGGTAGGGGACGGTAGAGAAGGTGAGCTTTGTGAAGAGGGAGAAAGATGAGGACCCTGATGCAGGAGGAAAGAAGATGTGAAAAGTGAAGATGAGGCAAATATTAGCTTTAGAAAAGAGGATCGCTTGAGCCCAGGAGTTCAAGTCCACCCTAGGCAATAGAGCAGAATGCCATCTTTACAAAAAAATTTCTTTTCTTTTCTTTTTTTGGAGATGGAGCCTCACTCGGTCCCCCGGGCTGGAGTACAGTGGCCCAATCTCGGCTCACTGAAACCTCCGCCTCCTGGGTTCAAGCGATTCTCCTGCCTCAGCTTCCTGAGTAGCTGAGGTCACAGGCACCCACCACCATGCCTGGCTAATTTTTTGTTTGTTTGTTTGTTTTGAGACAGAGTTTCACTGTTGTTGCCCGGGCTGGAGTGCGATCGATCGATCTCGGCTCATCGCAACCTCCACCTCCCGGGTTCAAGCGATTCTCCTGCCTCACCCCCTCTCCCGAGTAGCTGGGATTACAGGCATGTGCCATCACGCCCGGCTAATTTTTTTTTTTTTTTGACGGAGTCTTGCTCTGTCGCTAGGCTGAAGTGCAGTGGCACAATCCCAGTTCACTGCAACCTCCACCTCCCGGGTTCAAGCGATCCTCCTGCCTCAGCCTCCCTAGTAGCTGGAACTACAGGCGCGTGCCACCACGTCAGCTAGTTTTTTATGTTTTTAGTAGAGATGGGATTCTACCATGTTGGCCAGGATGATCTTGATCTACTGACCTCATGATCCCCTCGCCTTGGCCTCCCAAAGTGCCAGGATAATTGGTGTGAGCCACCGTGCCTGGCTAATTTGTTTTTTTTTTTTTTTTTGAGATGAAGTCTCGCTGTGTAGCCCAGACTGGATGGAGTGCAGTGGCACGATCTCAGCTCACTGCAAACTCCGCCTCCCGGATTCACGCCATTCTCCTGCCTCAGCCTCCTGAGCAGCTGGGACTATAGGCGCCTGCCACCACGCCCAGCTAATTTTTTGTAGTTTTAGTAGAGACAGAGTTTCACTGTGTTAGCCAGAATGGTCTCGATCTCCTGACCTCGTGATCTGCCTGCCTCAGCCTCCCAAAATGCTGGGATTACAGGTGTGAGCCACCACACCTGGCCTAATTTTGTATTTTTAATAGAGATGGGGTTTCTCCATGTTGGTGAGGCTGGTCTTGAACTCCTGACCTCAGGAGAGCCACCTACCTCTGCCTCCCAAAGTGCTAGGATTACAGGTGTAAACCACCGAGTCCGGCCAACTGGGGTCAGTTCTGTCTCCCAGAGGACACTTGGCAATGTCTGGAGACGTTTTTGGCGTCAAGACTAGAGGAAGATGCTACTGGCACTGAGTGGGTAGATATATAGATGCTAAAAAGCATCCTACAATGCATATGAAACTCCTCGCAAGCGAGAACCATCTGCTCCCAAATTTCAGTAGTGTTGAGGTTGAGAAACCCTGTTCTGAACTTTTCTCCAGGCTGGACGTGGTGTCTTATGCCTGTAATCCCAGCACTTTGGGAGGCCGAAGCGGGTGGATCACTTGAGGTCAGGAGTTTGAGATCAGCCTAGCCAACATAGTGAAACCCCGTCTCTACTAACAATGCAAAAATTAGCCAGGCGTGGTGGTGGGCACCTGTAATTCCAGCTCAGGAGGCTGAGGCAGGAGAATTGTTTGAACCTGGGAGGTGGAGGTGGCAGTGAGCCACCACTGCACTCCAGCCTGGACGACAGAGGGAGACTCTGTCTCAAATAAATAAGTAAATAAATAAACTTTTCTCCAAACTTCAGGGAACTCATAAACATTTCAAAATTTTATTTTCTTTTCAGGTATAAAACACCCAGTTACACATGTTTCTGGTGATAATTGTTGTTATACTGGAAGTTTGTTTTGTGTGGTAAGTATAAGTGTATAATTGTTCATATTTTTTGCTCCCCTCTGAACACAAATAATCATGAGTAGAAATAAAGGCTGGACGTGGTGGCTCACACCTGTAATCCCAGGACGGTTGCTGGAGCCCAGGAGATCGAGGCTGCAGTGAGCCATGATTATGCTACTGCACTCCAGCCTGGGCAACAAGCGAGACTCTGTCAAAAAACAAAAAACAAAAAACAAAAAACAAAAGGCTTGGGCACGGTGGCTCATGCCTGTAGTAATCCTAGCACTTTGGGAAGTCAATGTGGGTGGATCACCTGAGGCCAGGAGTTTGAAACCAGCCTGGCCGACATGGCAAAACCCCGTCTCTACTAAAAATACAAAAAATTAGCTGGGCATGGTGGCGTGTGCCTATAATCCCAGCTACTCGGGAGGCTGAGGCAGGAGAATCGCTCGAGCCTGGGAGGCAGAGGCTGCGGTGAGCTGAGATCGCACCATTGCACTCCAGCCTGGGTGACAAGAGTGAAACTCCATCTCAAAAAAAAAAAAAGAAAGAAAGAAAAAGGAATAAGGACAGTGTAAGGCTTGAGACTGGGTCTCAAGAACTTTGTCAGGGTCATTTCCTGTGGGCTCAGAGCACGGCTGGGAGATGGAAAAGGTTTTGGGGATGTTTTCAGATCCACCGGCTGACACACTGTAAATACATCCATCTATAGTTGATCTTTGAACAATGTAGAGGTCAGAGGTACCACCCTCCACCCCACACCGTTGAAAATCCACAGGTAACTTTCGACTTCCCCAAAACTTAATTACTGGCCAGGTGCGGTGGCTCACGCCTGTAATCCCAGCACTTTGGGAGGCTGAGGCGGGCAGATCACAAGGTCAGTAGTTCGAGACCAGCCTGGCCAACATAGTGAAACCCTGTCTCTACTAAAAATACAAAAAAATTAGCCAGGCGTGGTGGCAGGCACCTGTAATCCCAGCTCACAAATTCGAGGCTAGCATGGGCAACACGGCGATACCCTGTCTCTATTCAAAATACAAGAAAAAAAAAAAAGAAAGAAAAAGAAAAAAATAGCTAGGTATGGTGGTATGCACCTATAGTCCCAGTTACTCGGGTAGCTGAGATGGGAGGATGGCTTGAGCCCAGGAGGCACGTGTTAGAGTGAGCTGAGATCATGCCACTGCACTCAGCTGGGGCAATAGAGCCAGAACTTGTCTCAAAACAAAAATAAACCAAAAAACAAACTTAATTACTAATAGCCTACTGTTGCCTGGAATTCTTACTAATAACATAAACAGTCTATGACTGTCACCCAGGGTAGAGTGCAGTGGTGCAGTCTCAGCTCATTGCAACCTCTGCCTCCCAGGTTTCAGTGATTCTCCTGGCTCAGCCTCCTGAGTAGCTGGGACTACAGGTACACACCTGTACATGCCCGGCTAATTTTTAGCAGAGATGGGGTTTCACCATGTTGGCCAGGCTGGTCTCAAACTCCTGGCCTCAAGTGATCCACCTGCCTCAGCCTCCAAAAGTGCTGGGATTACAAGCATGAGCCACCATGCCTGGCCCTACTTTTTTTTTTTTTTTTTTTTTTTTTTTGAGACAAGGTCTTGCTCTGTCCCCAGGCTGGAGTGCAGTGTTGCAATTATAGCTCACTGCAGTCTCAAACTCCTGGGCTCAAGGTATTCTCCCACCTCAGTCTCCCAAGTAGCCAGAGTTACAGGCACACACCACTAGACCTGGCTAATTTTTTTTTTTTTTTTTTTGAAACAGTTTCCCTCTTGTTGCCCAGGCTGGAGTGCAATGGCACGATCTTGGCTTACTGTAACCTCCACCTGCTGGGTTCAAGCGATTCTCCTGCCTCAGCCTCCCGAGTAGCTGGGGTTACAGGCATGCACCACCATGCCCGGCTAATTTTGTATGTTTAGTAGAGACATGGTTTCTCTATGTTAGTCAGTCTGGTCTCGAACTCTCGACCTCCTGGTCCACCTTGGGCTCCCAAAGTGCTGAGATTACAGACGTGAGCTTCCATGCCCGGCCTAACTTTGTTTTTTTGTTTTTTGGTTTTTTTATAAGAGATGGGGTTGGCCAGGCACGGTGGCTCACGCCTGTAATCCCAGCACTTTGGGAGGCCAAGACGGGCGGATCACGAGGTCGGGAGATCGAGACCATGGTGAAACCCCGTCTCTACTAAAAATACAAAAAATTAGCCTGGTGTGGTGGCAGGCACTGTAGTGCCAGCTACTCGGGAGGCTGAGGCAGGAGAATGGTGTGAACCCGGGAGGCAGAGTTTGCAGTGAGCCGAGATCAGAGCGAGACTCCGTCTCAGAAAAAAAAAAGAGATGGGATTGCATTATGTTGGTCGGGCTGGTCTTGAACTCCTGGCATCAAGTTATCCACCCACCTCAGTGCTGGGATTACAGGCGTGAGCCACCACGCCCGACCTAACTTTGGTATTTCTTAGGAGAGATGGGGTTTCATTATGTTGGCCAAGCTGGTCTGGAACTCCTGGCCTCAAGTGATCCGCCTGACTCGGCCTCCCAAAGTGCTGGGATGACAGGTGTGAGCCACCGCGCCTGTTGTGTATCCACTTTTTGGCTCTCAGAAACAGCCCCAACAAATAGTCACGTCCAGACATCCAGGTTTTTGTGCAGATGTGAGTTTTCATTTCTCTGGGATAAATGTTCAGGAACGTTACTTATTGGCATCTTTCTTTCATTCATTCATTCTTTTTTTTTTTAATAGGATGTCAGTAATTTGGTTTTTGCATATTTCCGTGGAGATCAGATATCCCAGACTTATATATATTATTCGAATACTGGGGGGTTCAGTTTTTGGAACTATCACTATGACGGACAGGTACGTTAAATTTGGTAAGAATGTGAAAGTGAAAATATATGTACCTTGTGATTGCAGTAACTGCTGTCAATGGGTGCACGAGGGTTTTTTCCTCTTTTAAGAGTCCAGCTGGGCCGGGGGTGGTGGCTCAAGCCTGTAATCCCAGCACTTTGGGAGGCCGAGACGGGCGGATCACAAGGTCAGGAGATCGAGACCATCCTGGCTAACACTGTGAAACCCCGTCTCTACTGAAAATACAAAAAACTAGCCGGGCGAGGTGGCGGCGCCTGTAGTCCCAGCTACTCGGGAGGCTGAGGCAGGAGAATGGCGTGAACCCGGGAGGCGGAGCTTGCAGTGAGCTGAGATCTGGCCACTGCACTCCAGCCTGGGCGACAGAGCGAGACTCCGTCTCAAAAGACAAAACAAAACAAAAAAAAGAAAAAAAAAAAAAAGAATGTGAAAGTAAAAATATATGTACCTTGTGATTGCAGTAACTGCTGTCAATGGGTGCACGAGGGTTTTTTCCTCTTTTAAGAGTCCAGCTGGGCCAGGGGTGGTGGCGCATGCCTGTAATCCCAGCACTTTGGAAGGCTGAGGCAGGAGGACAGCTTGAGCCCAGGAGTCTGAGACCAGCCTGGGCAACGTGGCAAGACCCCATCTCTACCAAATAAAAAAATAAAAAATATTTAAAAATTAGGCCGGGCGCAGTGGCTCATGTCTGTAATCCTGAGGCGGGCGGATCACGAGGTCAGGAGATTGAGACCATCCTGGCTAACACAGTGAAACCCCATCTCTACTAAAAATACATAAAAAATTAGCCAGGCGTGGTGGCAGGCGCCTGTAGTCCCAGCTACTCGGGAGGCTGAGGCAGAAGAATGGCGTGAACCCTGGAGGCGGAGCTTGCAGTGATCCGAGATCGTGCCACTGCACTCCAGCCTGGGTGACAGAGCAAGACTCTGTCTCAGAAAAAAAAAAAAAAATTAGCCAGGTATGGTGGCATGTTTTAGTCCTAGCTACTTGGAAGGCTGAGGTGGGAGGGTCACTAGAGTCTGGGAGATTGAGGCTGCAGTGTCTGTGATCACACCACTGCTCTCCAGCTTGGGTTAGGGAAAATTCCAGGTCAATGGAATCAGCTCAGGAGCCTAGGAAGTTAGAAAGGAGACAAAAAGTTTTAGGTCAGGCAAAATCATGGCACCATTTATGCCGTTTACGTAGTGCTTATAAAAAGCTAGTGACAGGCCAGGTGTGGTGCCTCACACATGTAATCCGAGCACTTTGGGAGGCCGAGGTGGGTGGACCATCTGAGGTTGGGAGTTCAAGACCCGCCTGACCAACATGGAGAAACCCCTCCTACTAAAAATACAAAAATACTAAAAATACAAAATTGGCCAGGTGTGACGGCACATGCCTATAATCCCCGCTACTCAGGAGGCTGAGGCAGGAGAATTGCTTGAACCTGGGAGGCAGAGGCTGCAGCAAGCTGAGATTGCACCATTGCACTCCAGCCCGGGCAACAAGAGCGAAACACTACCTCAAAAAAATAAAATATAAAATGAAATGAAATGAAATCTAGCCGGGCTTGGTGGTGAGCACCTGTAATCCCAGCTACTCAGGAGGCTGAGGCAGGAGAATTGCTTGAACCTGGGAGGCAGAGGTTGCAGTGAGCCGAGATCGTGCCACTGCATTCCAGCCTGGGCAACAGAGTGAGACTCCGTCTCAAAAAAAAAAAAACCAACAACAAAAAAAAAAACCCCAAAAAACAAACAAAACAAAACAAAACAAAACTCTAGTGCCCAGCTGGGTAGGGGTGCGGTGGCTCACACCTATAATCCCAGCACTTTGGGAGGCTGAAGGGGGTGGATCGCTTGAGTCCAGGAGTTAAATACTAGCCTGGGCAACATAGCGAAACCTTGTCTCTACTAAAAATACAAAAATTAGCCAGGCAAGGTGGTGCATGCCTGTAGTCCCAGTTACTTGGGAGGTTGAGGCAGGAGGATTGTTTGAGCCTGGGATGTGGAGGTTGCAGTGACCCGAGACAGTGCCATTGCACTCCAGCCTGGATGACAGAGTGAGACCTGTCTTTAAAAAAAAAAAAAAAGCTAGTGCCCTAGTAAAGGCAACATATTAATTTATGACACATCCACATGCCCACCTGAAGACTCGTGCCATCAACTTCCTCACCATGCTCACTTTACAGATGAGAAAACTGTAGTGGGTTGAACCAGTGTCCCCAAAATTTATGTCAACCTGGAACTTCAGAATTTAACTGTCTTTGGCATTTTTGCTGCTGTAACAAAATATCTGAGACCGAGTAGTTTATAAAGAACAGAAGTTTATTTGTCATGGTTGTGGAGGTTGGGAAGTCCAAGATCAAGGTGCCAGCAAGGTTGCTCTCTGGTGAGGGCTGCACTCTGCTCCCAAGATGGCGCCTATGCTGGGGGATCCTCTGGAGGGGCAAAAGCCACATCCTCACACGGCAGAAGGCAGAAGAACCAACAAACTGTGCTCCCTTCAACCCAGAGCTCTTTTATAAGGATGCTCATCCCAAAGACCACGCCTGTTTATAATACATTGGGGATTTCAGCATGAATTTTGGAGGGGACACCGTCATTCCAACCATCGCAGTAAACTGGCTTGGAGGTAGGGTCTTTGCAGATGTAATCAGTTAGGCTAGGATGCAGTCACATTGAAATCAGGTGGCCTTCAAATCAAATGACTGCTGTCCGGGCGAGGTGGCTCAGCCTGTAATCCCAGCACTTTGGGAGGCTGAGGGGGGTGGATCACTTGAGGTCAGGAGTTCAAGAACAGCCTGGCCAACATGGTGAAACCCCGTCTCTACTGAAAATGCAAAAAAACGCCAACCCACTACAGTTGGGCGTGGCGGCGCATGCCTGTAATCCCAGCTACTCAGGAGGCTAAGGCAGGAGAATCACTTGAACTTAGGAGGTGAAGGTGAAGGTTGCAGTAAGCGGAGATTGGGCCACTGCACTCCAGCCTGGGTGACAGAGTGAAACTCTGTCTCAAGAAAAAAAAAGAACAAAGAACAAACAACACAAAAAAGAACACCTAGCATCACTAAAATCCCCAATTATTACTAAAATAGCCTTTGTGTGTGTGTACATGTGTGTACGTGTATGTGCGTGCATGTATGTGTGTACACGTGTGCATGCATGTATGTTTGTGTACACCTGTGTGTGTACCTGCATGTATGTTTGTGCGTGTGGTGGTGAAGTTGTTTTTATCATGGACATTTCAAGAGGAGAGGTTACCTCAGAGAATAGTTGAGCTCAGCATTGCTACAGCCAGGACAAGAGTCAACCCCTATTGCTATCAATTGTATATATTGATGGCTGGATACGGTGACTCACACCTGTAATCCCAGCACTTTGGGAGGCCGAGGAAGGAGGATCACTTGAGCTCAGGAGTTCAAGACCAGCCTGGGGAACACAGTGAGACCCTCCCCCATCTCTACAAAAAATTGAAAAAGAAATTAGCTGGGCATGGTGGCAGGTACCTGCGATCCCAGCTACTCGGGGCTGGAGGATTGCTTGAGCCTGGGAGACTGAGGCTACAGTGGGGTATGATCACACCACTGCACTCCAGCCTGGGGGACAGAGAGAGACCCTGTTGCAAAAAAAAAAAAAAGAAAGAAAGAAAAAGAAAAGAAAAGGAATTGGCTGGAGTGATGGAGCAAGACCTAGAGTCGCTTCCAGGGCCAGATGGATCTCATAATTCCTAATGGGATAGGTGGAGGGAGGATCTCGAAGGCGGGTAGAATATTAGATCTCCAAAGCTGTCCACATCCTAATTCCTGGAACCTGTGAATATGGTTCCTGACATAGCAAAAGGAACTTTGCGGATAGGATTAAATTAAGGACCTTGAGGCCAGGCTCAATGGCTCACACCTGTAATCCCAGCACTTTCGGAAGCTGAGGCAGGTGGATCACGAGGTCAAGATTTCAAGACCAGCCTGGCCAAGATGGTGAAACCTCATTTCTACTAAAAATACAGAAAATTAGCCAGGCGTGGTGCCAAGCACCTGTAATCCCAGCTACTCAGGAGGCTGAGGCAGGAGAATGGCTTGAACCTGGGAGGCAGAGGTTGCAGTGAGCTGAGGTCACGCCATTGCACTCCAGCCTGGGCAATAAGAATGTAACTCTGTCTCAGAAACAATCAAGGCCACGCGCTGTGGCTAATGGCTGTAATTCCAGCACTTTGGGAGGCCAAGGTGGGCGGATCATCTGAGGTGAGGAGTTTGAGACTAGCCTGGCCAACATGGCAAAATCCTGTTTCTACTAAAAAATACAAAAATTAGCCAAATGTGGTGGCAGGTGCCTGTAGTCCCAGCTACTCGAGAAGGGGAGGCCGGGAGGATTGCTTGAACCTGGCAGACAGAGGTTGCAGTGAGCTGAGACTGCGCCATGCACTCCAGCCTGGGCAACAGAGTGAGACTCTATCTCAAAAAAAAAAAAAAAAAGCTGGCAGTCTTAGTCTCTCTCTCTCTCTCTCTCTCTTCCTCTCTGTCTGTGTCTCTCTCTCTATCTCTCTCTCTTTCTCTCTCTCTCTCTTCCTCTCTCTCTGTCTCTCTCTTCCTTTCTCTCTCTCTCTCTGTCTCTGCAAGATGTAGGAGGTAGCCAGCTGGGCTGCTATGGAAATCTGTCTCACTCTCCCTAGGTGGGGCCCTTGATTCACGTTCCAAGTCAGCAGCTAGACACTTTGCTGTCCAGCCAACAATCAGGAATGAGGGCTCCCAGGCAGGAATGACTCAAGCATTCTTCTAGCAGTCTGGGTCATATCATTTTCTCCAAACACTCAAACCAAAGCTGTCTTCTTTCAAGTTTTTGACCCAAATGTCACATTTCTTTTCTTTTCCTTTCTTTTTTTTTTTTTTTTTTTTTTTTTTTAGACAAGGTCTCACTCTGTCACCCAGGCTGGAGGGCAGTGGCACGATTGTGGCTCACGGCAACCTCTGCCTCCCGGGTTCAAGTGATTCTCCTGCCTCAGCCTCCTGAGTCACTGGGATTACAGGCGCCCGCCACCACGCCCGGCTCATTTTGCATTTTTAGTGGAGATGGGGGTTTCATCATGTTACCAGGCTGGTCTCGAACTCCTGACCTCAGGTGATCCACGGCCTCGGCCTCCCAAAGTGCTGGGATGAGAGGCGTGAGCCACCCCGCCTGGTCAAGTGTTCTATTTCCAGAGAGGGCATTATCTGTTTTTTTTTTAAAAAGACTTTCCTTCATTGTAACTTATCAGATACTCTGAAGTGCGACCGGCGAGCCCGTGTGTGTTAAGATTTGATTCATCTGAAGCATTTTCTGTTTGTTTCATAGGCAGAAATCGTCGGGTCTTTAGGTGGAATCTTCCACTTATTTTCTTTGTCACAGGTTGGGATGCTTGTAGTGGATCAAGGGAAGGTAAGTAACTTTGCAGGGGGAAGAACTACTCAGAGGACCTTTGTCTAAGCCCAGGTTTTCGTGACAACTCACATGTTTTTAAACATTTATTTATTTTATTTTATTTATTTATTTTTTTGAGACGGAGTCTGGCTCTGTCTCCCAGGCTGGAGTGCAGTGGCCGGATCTCAGCTCACTGCAAGCTCCGTCTCCCGGGTTCACGCCATTCTCCTGCCTCAGCCTCCAGAGTAGCTGGGACTACAGGCGCCACCACCTCGCCCGGCTAATTTTTTCTGTATTTTTAGTAGAGACGGGGTTTCACCGTGTTAGCCAGGATGGTCTCCATCTCCTGACCTCGTGATCTGCCCGCCTCAGCCTCCTAAAGTGCTGGGATTACAGGCGTGAGCCACCGCGCCCAGCCAATTTTTGTATTTTTAGTAGTGACAGGGTTTCACCATGTTGGCCAGGCTGGTCTCGAATTCCTGACCTCAAGTGACCCCCCCCACCCCGCCCCACCTTGGCCTCCCACAGTGCTGGGATTACAGGTGTGAGCCACTGCACCTGGCCCAATAGTACCATTTCAGTATGTAATCAATATAAACAACTCATGGATGAGATAGTTTACATTTTTCTGTGCTAAAGCTTCAAAATGAGGCCAGGTGCAGTGGCTCATGCCTATAATCCTAGCACTTTGGAAGTCTGAGGCGGGCAGATCATTTCAGGTGAGGAGTTTGAAACCAGCCTGGCCAATATGGTGAAACCCCATCTCTACTAAAAACACAAAAAAATTAGCCCGGCATGGTGGCGGGCGCCTGTAATCACAGCTACTTGGGAGGCTGAGGCAGAAGAATCACTTGAACCTGGGAGATGGAGGTGGCAGTGAGCCGAGATCGTGCCACTGCACTCCAGCCTGGGCAACAGCCAAATTCCATCTCAAAAATAAAATAAAATAAGATAAGATAAGATAAAAATCTTCAAAATGCATTGAGCATTTGACACTTAGAGTAATTCTCTATTGAGAGCTAAATTTTCAATGGTTAAAGTGAAATGTAACCCTATCAAAATAACAAAGTTGTATTTAATAAAAATAAAAAAAGAAAGGCAGATTTGTGGCTTCTTTGCTTTCTTTGCTTTCCCCTGCACTGGCTAGCCGGACTCCTCTTCCCTCATTGGGATTCAGTGGGACTCCACAGTAGGGTCTGGGGAGAGGCTGAAAGCTGTCTTTTTCTCCCAGGGCATGTTCAAGTACTCAGACCACCCCCTCAACCGGAGTTTGGGGCTGTCTTTTGACTATAACGGGACTCTCGACATCGTCATCGCCCCCGGCCAGAAAGGCATCCTGCTCCTGTGGTTTGAGAAGAGCCTGTTGTTTTCCCATAATGCAGGTGAGCCCAGGGGCCCAGGGTGGGGCTGCTGCCCAGTGGCCTCCTCTAGAGGGGCCAGGTACAGCCTGGATAAAGGGAGGGGAAGGAGCGACCCCTCCACCACTCGATTTTTTTTCCTCTTCCATGTTCCAAGTGGACCACAAGCCCATAATCACTCAGTGGATCTCTCTGCGTCCTCACCAGCTTCCTGGCTTGCAGGATACTTAGGGCCGGGTAGACGGTGACAACTGAAATAAGTGATGGTGACAAGTGTCTCCATCATGGAGGTTTATTCTGCCAGCTTTAGGGTGCATCCAGGGAAAATGCCAGTCAGACACCTCTGAGGCTGCTTTTCCAGAGTTTCAGGAGGCTTTGTATTTAACATTTCTTTTTCTTTTTCTTTTTTTGAGATGGAGTCTCGCTCTGTTGCCTAGGCTGGAGTGCAGTGGCGCAATCTCGGCTCACTGCAAGCTTCGCCTCCCGGGTTCACGCCATTCTCCTGCCTCAGCCTCCCGAGTAGCTGGGACTGCAGGTGCCTGCCACCACACCCGGCTAACTTTTTTTGTATTTTTATTTTTTGTATTTTTAGTAGAGACGGGGTTTCACCGTGTTAGCCAGGATGGTCTCGATCTCCTGACCTTGTGATCTGCCCGCCTTGGCCTCCCAAAGTGCTGGGATTACAGGTGTGAGCCACCACGCCCGGGACTACAGGTGCACCACCATGCATAACTAACTTATTTTTTGTAGAGACGGGGTTTCACCTTGTTGCCCGGGCTGGTCCCAAACTCCTGGGCTCAAGCGATCCTCCGGCCTCAGCCTCCCAAAGTGCTGGGATAACAGATGAGAGCCACCAAGCCCGGTCTGTTTTATTCCTTATAGTGGTCACCTGTATTAGGAGACATTCCGTTGTGTTCAAGCCAGTGGTTGACAAAAAACTCAACGGCCCTCCCTCTGAGCTTGCTTATAGAGAAGACTAATGGGGGTCAGGTTTTCTTTTTTCTTTTCTTTTCTTTCTTTTTTTTTTGAGATGGAGTCTGGCTCTGTCACCCAGGCTGGAGTACAGTGGTGCAATCTCAGCTCACTGCAACCTCCACCTTCTGGGTTCTAGCGATTCTCCTGCCTCAGTCTCCCAAGTAGCTGGGATTACAGGTGCGTGTAACCATGCTCGGTTAATTTTTGTATTTTTAGTAGAGACAAGGTTTTGCCATGTTGGCCAGGCTGATCTCGAACTCCTGACTTAAGTGATCTGCCCATCTCAGCCTCCCAAAGTACTGGGATTACAGGCATGCACCCCTACGCCTGGCAGAAGGGTTGGGTTTTCTTAAACCAAAGCATATTCCTTGTCATGCTTAATACAATTCTGTTTTAGTGCTGTGTTTTCCTTGATTCATTCTCCTTTGAATAGCGAACCTCTCAAAAGCTATAAGGAACATTGAAGAGCCACTGGCCGGGTGGGCTGGGCGGTGGCACGGGTAGCTGGGGTCCCAGTAGTAGATATCCCCTTTCCCATGATGCACACGGGGCCTCATGCACCTGTCCTGTTACCTCCTAGGTCAGCTCGTCGACACCGTCCGAGTGAAAAAAGGAGACCAGACCTTGTTTACTTCCATTTTTGAAGCCCAGATCACCATCCACAACATTGCTGTCAGTGCGTACCCGACCCACTGGTAGCCTAGAAATATTTAGACCTGGCTTATTAACTATAGGCCTGCCAGACGCAACCCAGCCAAAGCATGAAATCATCCGGGCGCAGTGGCTCATGCCTGTAATCCCAGCACTTTGGGAGGTCGAGGCGGGCAGATCACCTGAGGTCAGGAGTTCAAGACCATCCTGGCCAACATGGCGAACCCCCCCACCTTCCTACTAAAAATACAAAAATAAGCCGGGCGCGGTGGCGGGGAACTGTAATCCCAGCTTCTTAGGAGGCTGAGGAAGGAAGAATCGCTGGAACCTGGGAGGTGGAGGTTGCAGTGAGCAGATCGTACCATTGTACTCCAGCCTGGGCGACAGAGTGAGACTCCAAAAAAAAAAAAAAAAAAAAAAAAAATCTACAATCT
>NW_016812914.1:108821-112227 GCF_001698545.2 Rhinopithecus bieti | reverse complement strand
AAAAAAAAAAGCTTCAACTCTATATTTTTTCATATTGCTTATTTTTTCTTTTTTCTTTTCCTTTTTTTTTTTGGAGACGGAGTTTCAATCTTGTTGCCCAGGCTGGAGTACAGTGGTGCGATCTCTGCTCAGTGTAACCTCTGCCTCCCGGGTTAAGGGACTCTCCTGCCTCAGCCTCCTGAGTAGCTGGGACTACAGGCACCCGCCACCGTGCCCGGCTCATTTTTGTATTTTTAGTAGAGAGGAGGATTCACCATGTTGTTCGCCAGGCTGATCTCGAACTCCGGGCCTCAAGTGATCCACCCCCTCGGCCTCGCAAAGTGCTAGAATTATAGGCGTGAGCCATTGCACCCAGCCATACTTATCTTTTGGTCCACAGAAATGACCAGCATTTCAATTTTCATTTGGTCTTGTTTTGTTTTTCCTAGATGAAAACGAACTGGCAGTTATAACTCAAGAGGATAATTTGTATTATGGCAATCTGGGCATCGTGCCAAGTTCCATAATCAAAGTAGGTAAAAAGAAAGTGGGGTTACAGGCTGGGCACGGTGGTGCACCCCTGTAATCCCAGCACTTTGGGAGGCCGAGGTGGGAGGATCACCTGAGGTCAGGAGTTCAAGACCAGCCTGGCCAACGTGGTGAAACCCTGTCTACCAAAAATACAAAAATTAGCTGGGAGTGGTGGCGGGCACCCGTAATCCCAGCTACTCGGGAGGCTGAGGCAGGAGAATTGCTTGAGCCTGGAAGGCAGAGTAAGACTCTGTTTCAACAACAACCAAAAAGAAAGTGGGGTTACGAATTAGTTGGTAAGGAATAATGGTCTTGTTCACAAACTTCTGAACCTTTTTTCGAAGGCTAGAAATCACTCTAGTTAGCAAAATAATAATACCAACAACAACAGCTAAAAGGGGAAGAGTTTTCAAAATACGACAGGTGCTGGTCTAGGCACCTTTGTGTATTACATTATTTAAACGTGACCATCATCTTAGGACTAGCTCCTCATATTGTCCCTATTTGACAGATGGAAAAACTGAGGCACAGAGACCTAAGTCATCTGTCCCAGCTCAAAGTGGTACTAAGTGGTGGCACAGGTGTCATCTGACATCCCCTTGTGAATTATGCCTATCTAATTTTTTTTTTTTTTTTTTGAGATGGAGTCTCACTGTGTTGCCCAGGCTGGAGTGCAGTGGCCGGATCTCAGCTCACTGCAAGCTCCGCCTCCCGGGTTTACGCCATTCTCCTGCCTCAGCCTCCCCAGTAGCTGGGACTACAGGCGCCCGCCACCTCGCCTGGCTAGTTTTTTGTATTTTTTAGTAGAGACGGGGTTTCACCGTGTTAGCCAGGATGGTCTCCATCTCCTGACCTCGTGATCCGTCCATCTTGGCCTCCCAAAGTGCTGGGATTACAGGCTTGAGCCACCGCGCCCGGCCAGGAGCCATATCTTAGGAGCCTTAACCCTGACGTTCTGATGAGGCCAGTGCGTATGCTGGGGAGAGGTTCTTATCCACGATCTGTGAATAGGAATTAGGCTATGTGCAGTTCCTCCTGCCTGTGATCCCAGAGCTTTGGGAGGCCAAGGCAGGAGGACTGTTGGAAGCCAGGAGTTCAAGATCAGACTGTGTAATATAGGGAGACCGCGTCTCTAGAAAAAAAATTTAAAAATTAGCTGGGTGTGGTGGTGCACACCTGTAGTCCCACCTGCTCAAGAGGCTGAGGCAGGAGGATCACTTGAGGCAGGGAGGTTGAGGTTTCGGTGAGCTACGATCGTACCACTGTGCTCCAGCCTGCGTGACAGCATGAAACTCTGTTTCTTAAAAATCATAATAATAATAAAACTAACAAAAATTTAAAATAAAAGAATTATTTTGGCCAGGCACAGTGGCTCCTTCCTGCAATCCCAGTACTTTGGTTCCAGGAGTTCATGACCAGCGTGGGCAACATAGTGAGACTCTGTCTTTACTAAAAATATGAAAATTAGCTGGGCGTGGTGGTGCATGCCTGTAGTCCCAGCTACTTGTGAGGCAGGAGAATGGCTTGAACCCGGGAGGTGGAGGTTACAGTGAGGCAAGATCGCGCCACTGCACTCCAGCCTGGGCGACAGAGTGAGACTCCATCTCAAAAAAAGAATTTACCTTCTTTAAATCTGCATCATGACCGGGCGCGGTGACTCACGTCTGTAATCCCAGCACTTTGGGAGGCCCAGGTGGGTGGATCATGAGGTCAGGAGTTCAAGACCAGCCTGACCAACATGGTGAAACCTGTCTCTACTAAAAATACAAAAATTAGCCGGGCGTGGTGGCGTGCGACTGTAATCCCAGCAACTCAGGGGAATCTCTTGAACCTGGGAGGCGGAGGTTGCAGTGAGCTGAGATCACGCTACTGCACTCCAGCCTAGGCGACAGAGCAAGATTCCATCTCAAAAAAAAAGAAAAATATCTGCATCATGAAATAAAATTTAAATCTCCAGAAAAACAATGAGAATGATTGGATCTCAGGAATCATTTTCTTCTTAGTTTGCAGACCAACACATCTGGTCAGAAGAGGCAGCCCTGGTGTTCAGGAGCTCAGGGATTCTGGAAATACTGACCCCGCTGCGTGACGCAGCCTTTGCAGCTTTTGATTTCCAGAAGTGCCTCGTGAATATCCAGGCAATTCTCATGGACCCTGAACTTCACGTTGGAAGATGCAATGTAGGTGATCCTAACTGTTTAGATCAATGTTCAATGCACTTTTTAAAAAAGACAAATTCAACCTGGGCATGGTGGTGCATGCCTATAGCCCCAGTTGCTCAGGAGGCTGAGGCTGGAGGGTTGCTTGAGGCCAGGAGTTCAAGACCAGCCTGGGCAACATAGACCCATTTCTAAAACACAAAAAAAAAGTTTTTTTAAAGCTGGGCGTTGGTCAGGTACGGTGGGAGACTTTGGAGACTGAGTCTTTGGGAGGCTGAGGCGGGCGGATCACTTGAGGTCAGGAGTTCCAGACCAGCCTGGCCAACATGGTGACACTCCATCTCTACTAAAAATATAAAAATTAGCTGGGTGTGGTGGCGGGTGCCAGTAACTCCACCTACTCAGCGTGCTGAGGCATGAGAATCTCGTTAACCTCGGAGGTAGAGGTTGCAATGAGCCAAGACCACACCACTGCACTCTAGCCTGGGTGACAGAGCAAGACTTCGTCTCAAAAAAAAAAAGAAAAAAAGAAAGTAAATTAGCCGGGCATGGTGGCACACGCCTGTCGTCCCGGCTACTTGGGAGGCTGAGGGGAGAGGATTGCTTGATCCTGGGAGGTCAAGGCTGCAGTGAGCCGTGATCAAACCACTACACTACAGCCTGGGCGACAGAGCGAGATCCTATCTCAAAAAAAAAAAAAAAAAAAAAAAAAAAAAAAAAAAAAAAAAAAAAAAAAA
>NW_016812914.1:102157-108563 GCF_001698545.2 Rhinopithecus bieti | reverse complement strand
GCAATTACTGCAAATGTCAGGGTTGGGGATACTTCTGGAGAGAAGGGAGGGGCTGACATTGTGCCCAACTTGAGCCCTTTTTGGAAATAAAGAGTCTAGCGGGGAAGCGAGAGGCACAAGTGGAGATTCAGGCTGCAGCACCAGGTGGGTCCTTTCCTCCTTCCCGCCTCCTTGCCCTTTCTTTCTGGGAACAGGAGCATGATTGTCTTTCTTCTTTGCCTTCCTAACTAGATAGAGTTTCTGAAAGGAGAATTCACATACAGGATGTATACCATTGACATGCACAGCCAGCTGGAATTGACTGCTTTGTTGATACCCCAGCCAGGCACATCCCTGATTCCTCTGGTAAGTACATCTGGCTGTTTCTGCTATCCGGGATTCTCAGCCAGATGCCCGGTGCCCACTCTCAGATTCTGGAAATCCCTTGGCATCCCCCACAAGGAGAGACGCTACTCAGGCACTCACGATTCTGCATAGAAATTGTCCCTGTGTCTTTTTTTTTTTTTTTTTTTTGAGACAGAACCTCGCTTTGTCCATTAAGCTGGAGTGCAGTAGCGTGGTCTCGGCTCACTGCAACCTCTGCCTCTCAGGCTCAAGCAATACTCCTGCCTCAGCCTCACGAGTAGCTGGGATTACCAGCATGTGCCACCACACCTGGCGAATTTTGTATTTTTAGTGGAGATGGGGTTTCCCCATGTTGGCCAGGCTGGTCTTGAACTCCTGGTCTCAGGTGATCTGCTCACCTCAGACTCCCAAAGTGCTGGGATTACAGGCGTGAGCCACCATGTCCAGCCATTTCAATGTTTCTTCCCTCTCGACCAGCCTCTGCATGTCTGGGCGTGATGAGGTTGTGGCTGTCCAGCTGGCTGCCTGGCCTCTCTTGTGCTGTCTCTGTGCCTCCTCCATCCTTCTGAGCCCCCCATAAATTCATTTTCTATTAGTTTCTTTCTTTTTTTCCTTTTCTTTTCTTTCTGGTTTTTTTTTTTTTTTGAGACGGAGTCTTGCTCTGTCGCCCAGGCTGGAGTGCAGTGGCGTGATCTCCGCTCACTGCAAGCTCCGCCGCCTCCCAGGTTCACGCCATTCTCCTGCCTCAGCCTCCCTAGAAGCTGGGACTACAGGCGCCCACCACCACGCCCAGCTGATTTTTTTCTATTTTTCAGTAGAGATGGGGTTTCACCGTGTTTGCCAGGATGGTCTCGATCTCCTGACCTCGTGATCCACCCGCCTCAGCCTCCCAAAGTGCTGGGATTGCAGGTGTGAGCCACCGCGCCCGGCCTCTTTTTTTTTGTTTTGAGACGGAGTTTTGCTCTGTTGCGCAGGCTGGCATGATCTCGGCTCACTGCAACCTCTGCCTCCCAGGTTCAAGCAATTCTCCTGCCTCAGCCTCCCAGGTAGCTGGGATTACAGGTGCATGCCATCATGACTGACTGAGTTTTGTATTTTTAGTAAGACGGGGTTTCGCCATGTTGGTCAGACTGGTCTCGAACTCCTGACCCACAGGCGTGAGCCACCACGCTGGCCTCATTATCTTAACTCAGCCTGTTGCTCAGGCTTCTCTTGCTAACAGCTAAGAGCCCTGACCCCGTGGCCTTCCCCCACCCAGCAGGAAGTACCTGGATGTTTCTTGATCCAAAATCCAAGTGTCTAAGCCTAGACATCAGTTGCATGTACAGATGGTCCCACAATTTTTTGACTTTACAATGGCACAAAATCGATTACATTCAGTAGGAACTGTGCTTCCAGTACTGATACAACCTTTCTGTTTTTCACTGTTAGTATTCAGTAAGTTACATGAGGACCAGGCGCGGTAGCTCACGCCCATAATTTCAGTACTGCAGGAGGCTGAGGTGGGAGGATCGCTTGAACCCAGGAACTGGAGACTAGCCTGGGCAACATAGTGAGTCCCTGTCTCTACAAAAAATATAAAATTTATGAGCTGGGTGTGGTGGCACATGCCTGTAATCCCAGCTACTTGGTAGGCTGAGGCAGGAGAATCACTTGAACCCCGGAGGCAGAGGTTATGGTGAGCCGAGATCACACCATTGTACTCCAGCCTGGGCAACAAGAGTGACACTCTGTCTCAAAATAAATAAATAAATAAATAAATAAATAAAAATAAAAAAATTAGCCAGGTGTAGTGGCATGCACCTGTAGTCCCAGCTACTTGGGAGGCTGAGGAAGGAGGATCACTTGAGCCCAGGCGATTGAGGCTGCAGTGAACTATAATCATGCCATTGCAGTCCAGCCTGGGTAAGAGAGCAAGACCTCATCTCTTAAAAAATAAAAAATTTGTCCAGGCGTGGTGGCTCACGCCTGTAATCCCAGCACTTTGGAAGGCCAAGGCAGGCAGATTGCCTAAGACCAGGAGTTCAAGACCAGCCTGGCCAGCATAGTGAAACCCCATCTCTACTAAAAATACAAAAATTAGCCGAGTGTGATGGCGGGCACCTGTAGTCCCAGCTACTCAGGAGGCTAAGGCAGGAGAATCACTTGAATCTGAGAGGTGAAGGTTGCAGTGAGCTGAGACCACGCTTCTGCACTCCAGCCTAGGCGACAGAGTGAGACTCCGTCTCAAAAAAATAAATAAAAATAAATAAATATAAATTTTAAAAAATTAAGAGGAGGTAAATTATTGCTTCATGAGGACAGAGTTTCTGTTTGGGGTGACAAGAAAGTTTTGGAAACAGATGGTGGTGATGGTTGCACAATATTGTGAATCTACCAAATGCCATTGAATTGTACACTTAAAGGTGGGTAAATTCATCCAAATGTATTATCTATTTCTACAAACATTCAGGAAGGCTGGACCCCTGAAATGTCAACGTCGTGATCCAGGGGGTGGAAGGGCGAGCGGGTTTTGTTCTCCTTTTAGTATTGCTTGGTTTGTTCTCAACTTAAAGTAGTCTGGGTTAACTTCCAATGCTTGGTAGGTTAGGTCTATTAAATGCATTTTCAGGCCGGGCATGGTGGCTCACACCTGTAATCCCAACACTTTGGGAGGCCGAGGTGGGCAGATTGCCTAAGCTCAGGAGTTTGAGACCAGCCTGTGCAACATGGTAAAACCTCGTCTCTACTAAAAATACAAAAATTAGCTGGGTGTGGTAGCGTGCTTGTAATCCCAGCTACTTGGGAGGCTAATGCATGAGAATCACTCGAACCCAGGAGGCAGAGTTTGCCGTGAGCCGAGATCGGACCACTGCACTGCAGCCTGGGTGACAGAGTGAGACTCTGCCTCCGAAAAAAATAAAAATAAATAAATAGGCCGGGTGCGGTGGCTCATGCCTGTAATCCCAGCACTTTAGGAGGCCGACACAGGTATATCATCTGAGGTCAGGGGTTTGAGACCAGCCTGGCCAACATGGTAAAACCCTGTCTCTATTAAAAATACAAAAATTAGCTGGGTGTGTTGGTGCATGCCTGTAATCCCAACTACTTGGGAGCCTGAGGTAGAAGAATCACTGGAACCTGCGAGGCAGAGGTTTCAGTGAGCCGAGTTTGCACGAGTGCACTCCAGCCTGGGTGACAGAGTGAGACTCCATCTCAAAAATAAATAAATAAATAAATAAAATAGTAAATAGATAAATAAATAAATGCATTTTCAACTTCTTCTTCTTTGTTTTTTGAGACGGAGTTGCGCTCTTGTTACCCAGGCTGGAGTACAATGGCGTGATCTCAGCTCACCGCAACCTCCGCCTCCCGGGTTCAAGCGATTCTCTTGCCTCGGGCTCCCGAGTAGCTGGGATTACAGGCATGCGCCACCATGCCCGGCTAATTTTGTATTTTTAGTAGAGATGGGGTTTCTCCATGTTGGTCAGGCTGGTCTCAAACTCCCGACCTCAAGTGATCCACCTGCCTCGGCCTCCCAAAGTGCTGGAAGTACAGGCGTGAGCCACCGCACCTGACCAACTTTTTTTTTTTTTTTTCCTTTTTTTTTTTTGGTAGAGACGGGATCTCGCGGTGTTGCCCAGGCTGGTCTTGAACTCCCGGGCTCAAGCGGTCTTCCCACCTTGGTCTCCCAAAGTGCTGGGATTATAGGCATTAGCCACTGTGCCCGGTCCTGGTTTATTCATCTGAAGGTATGCTGGGGTCACTGCGGGGGTTGGTCGCCCCATCCTGCCTGCTCACTCCGTATAGCCTGAGCTTCTCTGCCCCCACTCCCAGGTGATGGTGAGCAACCCTCACTCCCTGGGGTTCCAGGCCACCTTCTACGAGAGCGGCTACACGTCAGACGGGAACACCAAATACAAACTGGTGAGCCGCGTCCCCACAAACCCCATCGCCTGTCCCTTGAGGGGCCCGCCTCTTCCTCCTTCCCTTATCAGCATAAAAAGCTGAGGAGTTTCCAGGGTACATAGCCCCTGGCCGCACCCCGGGATGGGAAGATGATCAGGCAGCCGTCACCCACGTGCTTGACCTCATTAAAGTGTCACACGGGAGAGACCCGGATGGCATGACAGGAAGGAGCCTAACCCAGCCCGAGGAGGGTGGCCGGAGATCTGAGTTAGCTGGGAAAACTGAGGCATGAGGCTTGAGTCGGGGCAGTTTCCACAGGGCAGGGGCCTGACCAGGTGCAAGTCGGTGACAGCAAACTCCTCTGACCAGGTTCTTCACATCACATCTAGGTGAGTGAGGAGAACAACCGCTCCTCACTATGGGTCCCCAGAACTCAGGGAGCACGGGAATGGGAGCCATCATATTGGGGTCGTTGTTTCTGTGAACTTCCAGAAGGCTTTCACAGGCGCTGGGATTAGAACAGAGCCCGGCTTGGCTGGGCGCAGTGGCTCACGCCTGGAATCCCAGCACTTTGGGAGGCCAAAGCGGGTGGATCACTGGAGGTCAGGAGTTTGAAAGCAGCCTGGCCAACATGGTAAAACCCTGTATCTACTAAAAATACAAAAAAAAAAAAAAAAAATAGCCGGGCATGGTGGCGGGCGCCTGTAGTCCCAGCTATGCGGGAGGCTGAGGCAGGAGAATGGCGTGAACCTGGGAGGCAGAGCTTGCAGTGAGCCACGGTCGCGCCACTGCACTCCAGCCTGGACGACAGAACGAGACTGTGTCTCAAGAAACAGGAAAAAAAAAAAGGCAAAAATTAGCCAGACATGGCATCGCTCACCTGTAGTCCCAGTTACTTGGGAGGATGAGGCAGGAGTATTGCTTGAACCTGGGAGGCGGAGCTTGCAGTGAGCCAAGATGGTGCTACTGCACTCCAGCCTGCGCAACAGAGAGAGACTCCATCTCAAAAAAAAAAAAAAAAAAGAACTGAGCGGGAGTAAGAGGCTTCCAGGTTTGTCTCCCCACGTCCCCTCCAACACCCCATCTCTCCCAATGTCCTGAGTTGGGGGATGCCCATGGTGTTCCACAGATATACTTGGGATTTTCTCTCTTGACCCCACAGGATATTTACTTAAAACAGCAGCAGCACTGGGGCAGGACCGACTTCAACTTCACTTCCAGGTATGTTGTCTCACGGCAGAGGTGGGGACCGAGCTGCCTACAGGGGTTCCCTTAGCAGGAGCGAACAGAAGCAGGGCTGAGATCAGACCCGCAGCTTTAGAACAATAAAACAAGGTGATTAAAACACTTTTTAAGAGCTGGGCGCAGTGGCTCATGCCTGGAATCCCAGCACTTTGGGAGGCCGAGGTGGGTGGATCCCCTGAGGTCAGGAGTTCGAAACCAGCCTAGCCAACATGGTGAAACCCCATCTCTACTAGAAAATACAAAAAAAATAGCTAGGTGTAGTGGCAGGCACCTGTAATTTCAGCTACTCGGGAGGCTGAGGCAGGATAACTGCTTGAACCCAGTAGGCGGAGGTTGTAGTGAGCCGAGATCATGCCATTGCACTCTAGCCTAGGCGACAAGAGTGAAACTCTGTCTCAAAAAAAAAAAAAAGAGCCAAGTGTAGTGGTGGGCGCCTGTAATCCTAGCTACTCAGGAGGCTGAGGCACGAGAATGGCTTGAACCCAGGAGGCGGAGGTTGCAGTGAGCCGAGATGGTCAGGTTTTTTTTTTTTGAGACCGAGTCTCGCCCTGTCGCCCAGACTGGAGTACAGTGGCACGATCTCGGCTCACTGCAAGCTCCGCCTCCCGGGTTCACGTCATTCTCCTGCCTCAGCCTCCCAAGTAGCTGGGACTACAGGGACCACCATGCCCGGCTAATTTTGTTTCGTATTTTTAGTAGAGATGGGGTTTCACCATGTTATTGAGGATGGTCTCGATCTCCTGACCTCGTGATCCACCCGCCTCGGCCTCCCAGAGTGCTGGGATTACAGGCATGAGCCACCGCGCCCGGCCCATACCTTTTTTTTTTTTTTTTTTTGAGACACAGTTTTTGTTTTGTTTTGTTTTGTTTTGTTTTGTTTTGTTTTGAGACGGAGTCTCGCTCTGTCACCCAGGCTGGAGTGCAGTGG
>NW_016812914.1:96530-99629 GCF_001698545.2 Rhinopithecus bieti | reverse complement strand
AAAAAAAAAAAAAAAAAAAAAAAAATATGAATCTTGTATTCTGTTCTAAGGTAAATCCATGCTTGTCTTGCTTTTTGGTTTGCTTTGTTTATTTATTTATTTTTGAGACAGAGTTTCGCTCTTATTGCCCAGGCTGGAGTGCAGTGGCACGATCTCGGCTCACTGTAACCTCTACCTCCTGGGTTCAAGCAATTCTGCTTCAGCCTCCCGAGTAGCTGGGATTACAGGCAAGCCCCACCATGCCTGGCTACTTTTTTGTATTTTTAATAGAGCTGGGGTTTCACCAGGTGGCCAGGCTGGTCTTGAACTCCTGACCTCAGGCAATTTGCCCACCTTGGCCTCCCAAAGTGCTGGGATTACAGGTGTGAGCCACAGCGCCTGGCTGTTTTTTATTTTTAGATAGAGTCTCGCTCTGTCTCCCAGGCTGAAGCACAGTAACACAATCAAGGCTTACTGCAGCCTCAACCTTCTGGGCTCAAGCGATGTTCCTGCCTCGGCCTCCCAAGTAGCTGGGATTACAGGCATGCACCACCACGCCCAGCTAAGTTTTCTTTTTCTTTTTCTTTTTTTTTGAGATGGAGTCTTGCTCTGTCACCCGGGCTGGAGTGCAGTGGCCGGATGTCAGCTCACTGCAAGCTCCGCCTCCATTCTCCTGCCTCAGCCACCCGAGTAGCTGGGACTACAGGCGCCAGCCACCTCGCCTGGCTAGCTTTTTGTATTTTTTAGTAGAGACGGGGTTTCACCGTGTTAGCCAGGATGGTCTCAAACTCCTGACCTCGTGATCCGCCCGTCTCGGCCTCCCAAAGTGCTGGGATTACAGGCTTGAGCCACCGCGCCCGGCTAAGTTTTATTTTTCATAGAGACAAGGTGTCACTATGTTGCCCAGACTGGTTTCTAACTCCTGGCCTCAAGCAATCCTACTGCCTCAGCCTCTCAAAGTGCTGGGATTACAGGCTTGAGCCACTGCGCCTGGCCCGTGTTTGTCTTAATACAAAACAGCTTTCAAATACCAGAAGTCCTTTGGTCCTGAGGCTTTTAGACTCCACTGTGTAACTCTGAGGGTGCCATGCAGCACTGCAGTTTGAGAAGCATGTCCCTAAGGCTGTAGAGTAACCCCCAATCGCTCTTTCTGTCTTCTTTCTCCTTTTTGTTTATTTATTCCAGGCCATTGATTTCTTCATTCATTCATTCATACATGCATGCATGCATTTTTTTTTTCCCATGCTCGCTGTGTACCAAGGATCATGCTGGGCTCATAAATTAGTTCTGGGCCTGGCACAGTGGCTCACATCTGTATTCCTAGCACTCTAGGAGGCCCAGGCGGGTGGATCACCTGAGGTCAAGAGTTGGAGACCACCATGGCCAACACGATGAAACCCCGTCTCTACTAAAAATACAAAAATCAGCTGGGTGTGGTGGCAGGCACCTGTAATCCCAGCTACTTGGGAAGCTGAGGCAGGAGAATCGCATGAATCCAGGGGGAGGATGTTGCAGTGAGCCGAGATAGGGCCACTGCACTCCAGCCTGGGTGACAGAGCAAAAACTCCGTCTCAAAAAAAAAAAAATTAATTGAAAGAAAAAGTTGGCCGGGCGCGGTGGCTCACGCCTGTAATCCCAGCATATTGGGAGGCCGAGACGGGGGGATCACAAGGTCAGGAGATTGAGACCATCCTGGCTAACACGGTGAAACTCCGTCTCTACTAAAAAAAATTTTTAAAAATAGCCGGGCGTGGTGGCAGGCACCTGTAGCCCCAGATACTTGGGAGGCTGAGGCAAAAGAATGGCATGAACCCAGGAGGCGGAGCTTGCAGTAAGCCAAGATCGCACCACTGTACTCCAGCCTGGGCGACAGAGCGAGACTCCGTCTCGGAAAAAAAGAAAAAAAAAAGAAAAAGAAAAAGTTAATTCTGGTCTCTGTGAAGCCACTAACAGCTCGTCAGGTGACACCGGGAGTTTAGTTAGCCCTATCCCAGGCTCTCAGAGCTTAAGCTCCGCAGGGCCAGCTGCAGTTACAGTGCATCCCAGGCACCCAGGGACACGCTATTGGAATCCAGGCCACATGGTTTCCAAACCATTCCCACGGGAGTGTGTCCCTGTATAGGATTCACTGCGTCTGGGTGACCCTCACTGACCTGGGTCCACATTTCTGTCTCTCTCCTTTGCAGTCGACACTGATTTCAGTTGGCTGTGATCTGGATAAAAAGATCGTCATCCAGAAGTAAGTATGTTGAGAGTGGGTGCCGTGTCTCATGGCTGTGATCCCAGCACTTTGGGAGGCTGAGGTGGGCAGATCACTTGAGGTCAGGAGTTCAAGACCAGCCTGGCCAACATGGCGCAACCCCGTCTCTACTGAAAACAAAACAAAAAAAATCGTGTGGTGGCAGGCCTGCAATCTCAGCTACTTGGCAGGCTGAGGCTGGAGAATCACTTGAACCTGGGAGGTGGAGGCTGCAGTGAGCTGAGATTGAGCCACTGCACTCTGCACTCCAGCCTAGGTGACACAGAAAGGCTCTTGTCTCAAAAAACAAACAAACAAACAAAAACAAAAAGAAGTAAGTATGTTGCTATTGGAGTGGAGTGGGGAGAGGGGAGGAGGGGAGTTGTTGGGGTACCATTAGCCACATGGTAACAATTGCTGAGG
The DNA here is from genome assembly GCF_001698545.2 of Rhinopithecus bieti. Lineage (NCBI taxonomy): Eukaryota > Metazoa > Chordata > Mammalia > Primates > Cercopithecidae > Rhinopithecus > Rhinopithecus bieti. Next base: position 96,988 of record NW_016812914.1, on the reverse strand, counting down.
TGGATGACTCTGGATTATTCTGTTTAGTTTTGTATGTATTTACTATTTCCATAATAAAAAGTTAAATGATTCACCCTAATAGGTTAACTTTGTTTCTAGCACATTGGACTCCCCTCTTTCACCTGTTGGTGATATCCACTTTTTTTTGTTTTTTTTGAGACGGAGTCTCGCCCTGTCGCCCAGGCTGGAGTACAGTGGCACGATCTCGGCTCACTGCAACCTCTGCCTCCCAGGTTCAAGCGATTCTTCTGCCTCCGACTCCCTAGGAGCTGGGATTACAGGCACCCGCTGTCACACCTGGCTAATTTTTGTATTTTTAGTAGAAACAGGGTTTCACCATGTTGGACAGGCTGGTCTCGAACTCCTGACCTCAAGAGATTTGCCCGCCTCAGCCTCCCAAAGTGCTGGGATTACAGGCATGAGCCACCACGCCTGGCCTAACAATTTTTTTTTTTTTT
>NW_016812914.1:88894-95086 GCF_001698545.2 Rhinopithecus bieti | reverse complement strand
TAGAATTTTATTTATTTATTTATATTTATTTATTTTAAGAGAGAGGGTCTGGCCCTGTGGCCCAGGCTGGAGTGCAGCGGTGCGATTATAGCTCACTGCAGCCTTGACCTCCTGGGCTCAACCGATCCTCTTGCCTCAGCTGGCTGGTCCCACGTGCTGTCCCGCTCAGTAAGTGTGTGCTGCCACGCAGATACTAGAGTCTGGGCCTTAGTCAATTTGTGCTGCTTTCAAAGACTACCCCAGGCTGGGTGATTTATAAAGAAAAGAGTTATGGCCAGGTGCGGTGGCTCATGCCTGTAATTCCAGCACTTTGGGAGGCCGAGACGGGCGGATCACTTGAGCTCGAGACCAGCCTGGCCAACATGGCAAAACCTCATCTCTACTGAAAATACAAAAATTAGCCAGGCATGGTGGTGGGCGCCTGTAATGCCAGCTACTTGGGAGGCTGAGGCAGGAGAGCTGCTTGAAACCGGGAGGCGGAGGTTGCAGTGAGCAGAGATCGCACCACTGCACTCCAGCCTGGGCGACAGGGAGACTCTGTCTCATAAAAAAAAAAAAAAAAAAAAGGAGGGAGATGGTGGTGGGGAGGAGGCTAGGTGCAGTGGCTTACACCTGTAATCCCAGCATTTTGGGAGGCTGAGGCAGGAGAATCGATTGAGGCCAGGAGTTTGAGACCAGCCTGGGCAACCTAGAAAAAAAAAAAAAAAAAAAATGAGGGTGGGGGGATGGTGTGAGAAGGTGCTAGGTTCTTAAACAACCAGTTATCATGGAAGCTGAAGTTGAAAATCCACTCAGTACCATGAAGATGGCTCTAAGCCATTCATAGCCCTACCCTTGTGGTCTAAACACCTCTGACTAGGCCCCCCACCCCATATTGGGGATCCAGTTTGAGCAGGAGCTTTTGGAAGTGACAAATATTCGATCATATCAAGGCCCCTCATTGCACCCAGCATGGGGGAGCTCCTTACCACGCGAGTGCACATTTCTGTGTGATTTGTAAGACCTGACCCCTCAAATGCAAGTCAAAAGTCAGTTACCCATTTAGAGCTGAGGCCTAAACTGGTGCTTCTGGGCTGCTAAGGGGCAGTGACTTTGGAACCTGGGGAGGACACAGAGGGGAGTGTCATCTTAGTCTATGTGGGCTGTATTGCAAAATACTTTAAACTGGGTGATTTGTTAGTTGGTGCAAAAGTAATTACGGTTTTGATTGGGCGCAGTGGCTCATGCCTGTAATCCTAGCACTTTGGGAGGCTGAGACGGGCAGATCACTTGAGGTCAGGAGTTCGAGAGCAGTCTGGCCAACGTGGTGAAACCCTGTCTCTACTAAAAATACAAAAATTAGGCAGGTGTAGTGGCACATGCCTGTAGTCGCAGCTACTCGGGAGGCTGAGGTGGGAGAATTGCTTCAACCCGGGAGGCGGAGGTTTCAGTGAGCCGAGATCACCCCACTGTCCTCCAGCCTGGGCAACAGAGTGAGACTCCATCTCACAAAAAAAAAAAAAAAGTAATTACGGTTTTTGCCATTGAAAGTAATGGCAAACACTGGCCAGGCGCAGTGGCTCACATCTGTAATCCCTGCACTTTGGGAGACTGAGGCATGTGGATCACCTGAAATCAGGAGTTCAAGACCAGCCTGGCCAACATGATGAAACTCCGTCTCTACTAAAAATACAAAAAATTAGCCAGGCATGGTGGCAGGCACCTGTAATCCCAGCTTCTCAGGAGGCTGAGACAGGAGAATCGCTTAAACCCGGGAGGCAGAAGTTGCAGTGAGCTGAGATCATGCCACTGTGCTCCAGCCTGAGCAACAAGAATGAAACTCCATCTCAAAAAAAAAAAGAAAAGAAAAAACCTCGATTACTTTTGCACTGATCTAATTTAAGAAGCAGAAATTTTGCTGGGCTTGGTGGCTTACACCTGTAATCCCAGCACTTTGGGAGGCTGAGGTGAGAGAATCACTTGAGGCCAGGAGTTTGAGACCGGCCTGGGCAACACAGCAAAACCTCATCTATACAAACATTTAAAATATTAACCATGTGTGGTGGCGTGTGCCTGTAATCCCAGCCATTCAGGAGGCTGAGGTGGGAGGACTGCTTGGGCCCAGGAGGTGGAGGCTGCAGTGAGTCATGATTGCATTACTGTGCTCCAGCCAAAAAATTAACTAGAACGGGAAGTTTCAGCATCATCTGGTCCATGGCTCTCAATCGCCCACCTCAGATGCCACCTCCACCCACTCTCATGGACGATCCCCATTTGCATAAAAGAAACTGCGGCTGTGAAGGGTTGGCAGACTGGGCAGGAACTCACAGGTTCCCCAGCTCTGCTTCTTGGTGTCTTGAAGGGAGTTCTACGATCCCGGCTTCCAGGGGCAGAAGTCCTCCCAGGACCTGCGCGTGTTTTACTCCTACCAGCAGCTGGGCTGTCCTCTCCTCGTCTACTATGATACCCCATGGAAGCCCGTGGTGGAGCTGTAAGACCCCAGAGGGGTGCTGCAGGGTGGTGACGGTGGCAGGGCCTCATGCTCCCTGGCCCTGGGGTACCAGCCTGGCCCTCGGGTACCAGCCTGGCCCTCCAGGCTCCCCTCTATCCCTCAAAATGATTGATGATGATCACTGTTTCCCACTGTGCTCCTGCCCCAACCCCACTGGCCCCCAGGGCCCTCTCCCTGGAACACCTTTTCTTTTTTTGAGACAGGGTCTTGCTCTATTGCCTAGGCTGGAGTGCAGTGGCATGATCTCAGCTCACTGCAGCCTCTGTCCCCTGGGCTCAAGCAATCCTCCCACCTCAGCCTCCCGGGTAGCTGGGACCACAGGTGCCCACCACCACACCCAGCTAATTAGCAGAGATGGAGTTTCACCATGTTGACCAGGCTGGTCTTGAACTCCTGACCTCAGATGATCTACCCGCCTTGGCCTCCCAAAGTGTTGGGATTACAGGCGTGAGCCACTGCGCCCGGCCGATGGTCTTTTCTTTATGCCTATGCACTCCTGCTGTCTTCCTGTTCTTTTTTTTTCTTTTCTGCTCTGTCACCCAGGCTGGAGTGCAATGGCATGATCTCGGCTTACTGCAACCTCCGCCTCCCAGGTTCAAGCGATTATCCTGCCTCAGCCTCCCAAGTAGCTGGGATTACAGGCGCCTGCCACCACGACTGGCTAATTTTTGTGTTTTTAGTAGAGACAGGGTTTCACCATGTTGGTCAGGCTGGTCTCAAACCCCTGACCTCGTGATCCACCTGCCTTGGCTTCCCAAAGTGCTGGGATTACAGGCGTGAGCCACCACGCCCGGCCATCCTCCTGTTCTTATAAGGACACCAGTCTTATCAGATCAGAGTCCACCCTACACCCTATGACCTCACATAGTTTTTCTTTTTCTCCTTTCCTTTCCTTTTCTTTTCTTTTCTTCCTTCCCTCTTTCCTTCCTCCCTTCCTTCCTTCCCTCTTTCCTCCCTTCTTTCCTTCCTTTTCTCTCTCTCTCCTCTCTTTTTTTTTCTCTCTCTCTCTCTTTCCTTTTTTTTTTTGGGTTGAGGTCCTGCTCTGTTGCCCAGGCTGGAGTGCAGTGGCATGAACACAGTTCACTGCAGCCTCAACCTCCCAGGCTCAGGGGGTCCTCCTGCCTCAGCCTCCCAAGTAGCTGGGACTGCAGGCACACACCGCCATGCCAGGCTAATTTTGTAATGTTTTGTAGAGAGGGGGGGTCTCCCCATGTTGCCCAGGCTGGTCTAAAACTCCTGGGCTCTAGCGATCCTCCTGCCTTGGCCTCCCAAAGCGCTGAGATTACAGGTAAGAGCCACCACGCCCAACCTGTTCCTCTTCTTCTGAGGACCCAGTGCTATCAGATCATCCTCTACCTTATCACCCCACATCACCTTCATTACCGTTCCAAAGGCCCTATCTCCAAATACAGTCGCATGGGTGGGGGTTGTGGCTCCCATATAGGAATTTGGGAGGAGCACAGCTCAGTCCATAACACTCCCATTGCCCCATCCGTGGGTCCTGCTGTCTTTTTTTTTTTTTTTGAGACGGAGTCTTGCTCTGTGGCCCAGGCTGGAGTGCAGTGGCACAATCTCGGCTCACTGCAAGCTCCGCCTCTCGGGTTCACGCCATTCTCCTGCCTCAGCCTCCCGAGTAGCTGGGACTACAGGCGCCCGACAACATGCCCTGCTAAGTTTTTGTGTTTTTAGTAGAGACGGGGTTTCACCGTGTTAGCCAGGATGGTCTCGATCTCCTGACCTCGTGATCCGCCCGCCTCGGCCTCCCAAAGTGCTGGGATTACAGGTGTGAACCACCGCGCCTGGACTTTTTTTTTTTTTTTTTTTTGAGAGGGAGTCTCACTCTGTCGTCCAGGCTGTAGTGTAGTGACGTGATTTTGACTCACTGCAGCCCCCATCTCCCAGGTTCAAGGGATTCTCATGCCTCAGCCCCCGGGTAGCTGGGATAACAGGTGCCTGCCACCACACCCGGCTAATTTTTGTGTTTTTGGTAGAGATGGGGTTTCACCGTGTTGGTCAGGCTGGTCTCAAACTCCTGACCTTGGGTGATCTACCCACTTTGGCCTCCCAGAGTGCTGGGATTACAGGCATGAGCCACCACGCCCGGCCTTGTCTTCCTTCATCTTATTCTCCCTGCCCATTCCTGCTGGGTATAATGTCTGCATTTACCTGGTCAGATGGGTGGCTCTGCCCCTACCTGGGGGTCATAACTACAGCCAACTTGACCCTGCTGTAACCTCACACCCGTACTGCCCAGTAGAACATTTTGCCATGGAAATGCTCCACAATTTGTTCCTTCCAATCCGGCAGCCATGAACTATATGTGGCTACCGAGTACTCGACATGTGGTCAGTGTGCCCAAGAACTGGATTGAAGATTGTATGTATGTATGTATTTTTTGAGACAGAGTCTTGCTCTGTCGCCCAGGCTGGAGTGCAGTGGCGTGATCTCGGCTCACTGCAACCTCTACCTCCTTGGCTCAAGCGATTCTCCTGCCTCAGCCTCCCTGGTATCTGGGATTACAGGCGTGCACCACCGTGCCAGGCTAATTTTTGTGTTTTCAGTAGAGACGGGGTTTTGCCATGTTGCCCAGGCTGGTCTTGAACTCTTGAGCTCAGGGGATCCGCCTGCCTTGGCCTCCCAAAGTGCTGGGATTACAGGCATGAGCCGCCACGCCTGGCCCCCGAGCAGGCTTTTCTTTCCTCCCTGTTATCAATGCTCAGTGCTGGCTGCTACCCATCTCCCCATCCACCCAGCTCTGTCTCCTGGCCTCCCTGCAGCCCACACACGACATCCTCACCTGGGAGCGGCAGGCATCCTTGGCTTTGCTCTCTGTCACCTCCCACCCCCCAAGTGGTTTTGCAGCCGTCCAGGTGGCTGTGGCCCGGGTCTTTCTGGGTTGTCCCTGCTCCCCGCGCAGCCCTGCCCCATGCCTGTGTCCTAGGTGGCGAAAAGACCGTTTCCAGGAGGTCGTCGATGCCGAGTATGTGTTACTGGAGGTGAACGGGCAGTTCTCGTACTCCTATTCCCTGACGGCCAAGTCGGCAATGTGCACCTCCCAGCCACAGAACTGGACCACCATGATAAAGGAAACTGGGGGGCCCTTCTTCTGGAACAGAGAGGTAACAGGACCCTAGGATTGTTTCCAGAAGAATCAGCAGCCCACCAGGGTGTGGGAGAGTGTGTGAGGACACCGTGCAGCCATGGAACTGAGTATGGAATGAAAGACTTGGCCGGGCTCGGTGACTTACGCTTGTAGTTCCAGCACTTTGGGAGGCCGAGGTGGGTGGATCACGAGGTCAGGAGTTTGAGACCAGCCTGGCCAACATGGCCAAACCCCGTCTCCACTAAAAATGCAAAAGTCAGCCGGGCATGGTGGCGCACACCTGTACTCTCAGCTACTCAGGAGGCTGAGGCAGGAGAATCGCTTGAGCCCAGGAGGCAGAGATTGCACTGAGCAGAGATCATGACTCGAAAGTCCTTTAGGGGATCTAGCGGGAACTCCAGTTCCTTTTAGGGGTGTACAAGGCCTTTGAGGATTTAAGGAACTGCCCAAAGGATGGGAAATGCAGGCACCAAGGTGTTCAGGGACTTTGCTGATGATGAGAAATGGCTGGGACCATCCCAATGGTTGCTACTGCGGGATGGACGGAATTCCCAGGCTGTCCTACTCAGTGTATATCTGTTTTATTTTTCTTTCTTTT
>NW_016812914.1:75946-88444 GCF_001698545.2 Rhinopithecus bieti | reverse complement strand
CCCGGCCTGATTTTTATTTCTTTTAGGCAGGGTCTTGCTCTGTCACCCAGGCTGGAGTGCAGTGGCACAATCTCAGCTCACTGAAGACTCAAGGCTCAAGTGATCTTCCCACCTCAGTCTCCCAATTAGCTGGGACTACAGGTGTGCACCACCATGCCCGGCTAATTTTTGTATCTTTTTTTTTTTTTGTAGAGACAGGGTTTCAGTATGTTACACAGGCTGGCTTTGAACTCCTGGGCTCAAGCGATCCTCCCACCTCGGCTCCCCAGTGCCCTGGATTATAGGCCTGAGCCACCACACCCGGCCTCAGTATGTCTGTTTTTTTTTTTTTTTTTTTTTTGAGACGGAATCTCGCGCTGTTGTCCAGGCTGGAGTGCGGTGGCGCGATCTCAGCTCACTGCAAGCTCCACCTCCTGGGTTCATGCCATTCTCCTGCCTCAGCCTCCTGAGTAGCTGGGACTACAGGCGCCCGCCACCATGCTTGGCTAATTTTTTTGTATTTTCAGTAGAGATGGGGTTTCACCGTGTTAGGCAGGATGGCCTCAATCTCCTGACTTTGTGATCCGCCCGCCTGCACCTCCCAAAGTGCTGGGATTACAGGCGTCAGCCACTGCACCTGGCCTCCCTCAGTGTGTATTTCTATAATGCGAGTTGGTTCATGCATGACTGACAAATGAGAGCGTGATGTCCTGTCCCCAGAAGGAAGAGACCGCATCAGTCGACCTGCATCTTCCCGGGACACATGTTTTGTATCAGGAATGCAGCGCATGCAGCAAAGCCACCAGCAGATGGTGTCATAGCTCTTCTTTTTGCATTTGCCTTTTTTTTTTTTTTGAGAAGGAGCCTCACTGTGTCCCCCAGACTGTAGTGCAGTGGTGCAATCTCAGCTCACTGCAACCTCCACCTCCCGGGTCCAAGCAATTCTCCTGCCTCAGCCTCCTGAGTAGCTGGACTTGTAAGCACCTGCTACCATGCCTGGCTAGTTTTTGTATTTTTAGTAGAGATGGAGTTTTGCCATGTTGGCCAGGCTGGTCTCGAACTCCTGACCTCATGATCTGCCCTCCTTGGCCTCCCAAAGTGCTGGGATTATAGACATGAGCCACCGCGCCCAGCTGGCTCTGCTGGTATCTCTATATGCATTCTTCGTATGGGTTGTCTCATTGCAAATTGCATGAGTGCATTTAAGAGGTGGCCCCATCACTATTTTTTGTTTTTTCCATCAGCTGTGGTGAGTGGGTGCTTTTGTAGAACATAAAGTTTTTCTGGCCAGGTGCAGTGGCTCACGCCTATAATCCCAGCACTTTGGGAGGCCGAGGTGGGCAGATCACTTGAGGACAGGAGTTCAAGACCAGCTTAACATGGCAAAACCCTGTCTCTACTAAAAATACAAAAAATTACCTGGGCATAGTGGTGCATACCTGTAATCCCAGCTACTGCAGAGCTTGAGGCGGGAGAATCGCTTGAACCCGGGAGATGAAGGTTGCAGTGAGCTGAAACTGCACCACTGCACTCCAACCTGGGTAACAGAGCGAGGCTGTTTCTCAAAAAATAAGTAAACAAACAAACAAACAAACAGTGGCCAGGCACTGGCTCACGCCTGTGATCCCAGCACTTTGGGAGGCCGAGGCGGGCGGATCACAAGGTCAGGAGATCGAGATCATCCTGGCTAACACGGTGAAACCCCGTCTCCACTAAAAATACAAAAAAAAAATTAGCTGGGCGTGGTGGCGGGCGCCTGTAGTCCCAGCTACTCGGGAGGCTGAGGCAGGAGAATGGCGTGAACCCGGGAGGGGGAGCCTGCAGTGAGCCGAGATCGCGCCACTGTACTCTAGCGTGAGATTCCATCTCAAAACAAAACAAAACAAAACAAAACAAAACAAAACAAAACAAAGAGCAGGGAAGAGGAGGTAACGATTGGTCAGCTGCTTAACTGATCACAGGTTGATATTATTACTAACAGGCTTCAGCTGTACCTAATCACAAGAAACACTTGTGCCTGGGTCGTGACTGCCCTCAGCATTCCTTCCAGGCGGCAGACGTAGTTTGTCAGTTTGCCAACATTCTGCTTTTATGAGAACAGTGTGCTGTTTACTCATAGCCTCCAGTGGTATACTGAGATGATCACGACCCTCAATCTTTTGGCCTCCAACAGAGGCAGGTGAGATGGAGGCTGAGCAGCCTCCGTCCAGTCTCCACTGCAGGGAGCATGAACCTGCCCCCACCATGGGCACTTGGCCCCAGAGTCCCACCCATGCATGCCTAATGAGGACTAGGGTGGGCGCAGGGCCTCAGCGGGGAGGAGGGAGGCTCAGGGCCCCCTCCCCAGCCCCCAGGGCCAGTGGGCACGCCTCTGTCCCCCACAGAACTACGTGAGCTGCCACGACCCCAACAACGATGCCCCTTTGAGGTGGCCAGATGTCCAGTATCAGATCTTGGGCGGCCGGACAGCAAACCAGATCATTTTCAGCCACAACAACGGCTTCTATGTCTTCTACATTTCCATTGTGGATCCGTACTACAGGTGAGCGGGCCCATCTACCCCGACGACAGGGGACGCCTGATGCCCCTGGGGGCTCGTCACCCATGTTTCGGGGGACAAACCTGAATTCCCCCAACGGCCCAGGCCGTCCCCAGGACAAGTGATATTTTAAGTTCTGGGTGATGTTTGTTCCTGTGTGAAATAAATACTCATTTCAGAGTTCTGCACTGGGTGCTGGGGGAACAGCAGTGACCGGGGGCTGCACCGCTGCCCTGGCACACCCGAGTCACCCTCTCCTACTCCCCGTGGCTAGGGTGTGTTGATGGCTGCGGGTCAGAGCTGGCTCAAACTGGCTCGCCAGTAGACTCTCAAGTATTCAGGAATCTCCAGCCTGACCAACATGGTGAAACACTGTCTCTACTAAAAATACAAAAATTAGCCAGGCATGGTGGCAGGTGCCTTTAATCTCAGCTACTCGGGAGGCTGAGGCAGGAGAATCGTTTGAACCCAGGAGGCAGAGGTTGCAGTGAGCCGAGATTGCACCACTCACTGCCCTCCAGCCTGGGTAACAGAGCGAGACTCCATCTAAAAAAAAAAAAAAAAAAAAAAAAAAAAAAAAAAAAAAAAAAAAAAATTCAGGAATCTTACACGGGTCAATTTCACATCGGTGGCTTCCAATCAGCCACGGTGGAAATATTTACACCTCAGGAATTGGCAGACACTACCCAGGAGGGCTTTACCCTCTGAGAGCCAGTTGTTAACTATTTAGCACTGACAGGTGCTGAGGAGATTATAAAGCCACATCTAAGCCATGCCATGTGTATCAGCGTGTCCCTTTGGGAGGGGGACACCAGGTGGCATCTTCCTCATATCCTCACCCCTGCTAGAAGTCATTGTCACCCATCACCTGTCCTCTCCAGAAGGATGAAAGTTCACCCCCTGAAAAAAAACGCGTGGAGGTCCTGCCATCCCTAGAGGCCCCAGACTAGGAGGATCAGCTCTGGGGTAGCAGCAGGTGAAAGGCTCTGGGTAGGGTGAGGATGTCCACAGGAGAGAGGAGAGAGGTGTGGGACTCTCCCCTGCCACACCTGCTCCCTGCACCACGCAGCCTGCACTGTCCCCCTCCCCGCTGTGGGTTCTGTGACACCCCTGAACCTTTCCTCCCCTTACCTACCCTCCACTGTCATCCACCACTTCCCTGCTGTTGATGGACCATTTAGTTTGCCCCTTCCACCCTCTCTAGCCAGAGTCTGGACTTTAGGGGAGAATGGGGACCCTAGTGACAGCTGCCAGAGGGCACAGAGAGGATGGCAGACTCAGAATCAGAACCCATAAAAGTTGGCCGGGCGCAATGGCTCATGCCAGTAATCCCATCACTTTGGGAGGCCAGGACAGGTGGATCACTTGAAGTCAGGAGTTCGAGCAAGCCTGGCCAACATGGAGAAACTCCGTCTCTACTAAAAATTAGCCAGGTGTGATTGTGGGCGCCTGTAATCCCAGCTACTGGGGAGGCTGAGGCAGGAGAATCGCTTGAACCCGGGAGGCAGAGGTGGTAGTGGGCTGAGATTGCACCACTGCCCTCCAGCCTAGGTAATAGAGCCAGATTCCACTGTCTCAAAAAACAAAAAACAAAACCCCAAAGAAGTCAAAGTGGGCCAAGTGCAGTGGCTCACACCTATAATCCCAGCATTTTGGAAGGCGGAGGCGGGCGGATCACTTGAGGTCAGGAGTTTGAGACCAGCCTGGCCAATAGGAGGCTGAGACCAGCCAACAACATGGTGAAACCCCATCTCTACTAAAAACACAAAAATTAGCCAAGCATGGTGGCAGGTGCCTGTAATTCCAGCTACTTGGGAGGCTGAGGCAGGAGAATTGCTTGAATTCAGGAGGCGGAGGTTGCAGTGAGCCGAGATCATGCCACTGCACTCCAGCCTGGGCGACAGAGAGAGACTCAGACTCAAAAAAAAAAAAAAGGCATAGTGGATGGAAACAGAAGTGGATATACCCGGTCACTGCTGTGGGCCTGGCTTTCCCTCCTGTGGGTCTGAACACCTTTGCCAGAGACAAGGCAAAGTCCCCCAAAGGCAACGCCCAACGGCCTCTCCCTGTATCCCCCACCCCCCGCAGCTACTGTCAACTGGAGACCGTCTTTAGCATCTACGTGTATGGAGCGTTCCCCGTGCAGCTGGTCTCTGCCGGGGTCGTCATGGTACTGCTCATCTCCAGCATCCTGGGGTCCGTGTGGCTGGCCTACATGATCCCCAGGCTGCTACGCACAGCACGTGGCCGCAGGATGAAGAGGTTTGTGGCACAGCTGTATGGGAGATGCAAGGCGGTCTGCCAGTTCAGGGCCTCAGCCACAGCCAGGACAGGCACAGAGCCCCTGGGCCGCCACCGCAGTTCTTACGGAGGCAGGTCTGACCACTGAGGCCGGTCCACAGGGTCCCGACCCCTTGTCTTCAAATAAAGTATAGTGTAACATAGCAGGAAGTGGTATGTATTCACCATTTTTTCGTTTTTTGTTCTTTCTTTGTTTTTGAAATGGAGTCTCGCTCTGTCACCTAGGCTGGAGTGCAGTGGCACGATCTTGGTTCACTGCAACCTCCGCCTCCTGGGTTCACGCCATTCTCCTGCCTCAGCCTCCCAAGTAGCTGGGACTACAAGTCCACGCCAGCACGGCTGGGTAATTTTTTGTTTTTTACTATTTTTTTTTTTTTTTTTTGTAGACATGGGGTTTTGACATATTGCCCAGGCTGGTCTGGAACTCCTGGGCTCAAGCGATCCTCCTGTCTCAGCCTCCCAAAGTGCTGGGATTCTCGGTGAGCCACTGCACCAGGGTCAGCCATCTCATTTTAAGGGAAAATTTGGTCAGTCTCATGCCTTCTGATTACTCTTTGGTGTGTGTGTGTGTATATATATATATTCATTCTGTGATCATTTTAAATTGCCCAAGATAGCTACAAGAGGCCGGGGCAGGGGGATCACTTGAGGCCAGGAGTTCAAGATCAGCCTGGACACCATAACAAGACTCCCATCTCTACAAAAAACATTTTTGAAGACATTAGCTGAGTGTGGTGGTGCACTCCTGTAGTCCCACCTACTCGGGAGGCTGAGGTGGGAGGATCGATTGAGCCCAGGAGGTCGAGGCTGCAGTAAGCCATGATCACAGTGCTATACTCCAGCCTGGGCGATGGAGCAAGACCCTGTCTCAGACCAAAAAAAAAAAAAAAAAATGCTGCTACTTGGGTCCTTGCAGACATCCACTGTGTGACTCTCACTCCACATTAATCTTCAAGAAAAGTGATCCCAGGTCCTTGCCCCACTTCCTCATCAGCCAAGACCTCCCCTACACTTGGGACACCTGGTTTTAGTTTCAGAGATACCCCAATGAGGCTTCAGGGAGAAGGAGCTGGAAGGCAGCTGAGAAAAGTGGGCTTGGGGCTGGGCGCAGTGGTTCACGCCTGTCATCCCAGCACTTTGGGAGGCTGAGGCGGGCAGATCCCCTGAGGTTAGGAGATCGAGACCAGGCTGACCAACATGGTGAAATCCCGTCTTTACTAAAAATACAGCTAAAAACAGCTACTCGGGAGGCTGAGGCAGGAGTCACTTGAACCCAGGAGGTGGAGGTTACAGTGAGCTGAGATCGTGCCATTGCACTCCAGCATGGACAACAAGAGTGAAACTCTGTCTCAAAAAAACAAAATGGGCTTGGAGTCTCTCCCAGCCTGTGTCCCAAGGGGGAAACGGGGATGAATGGGGATCACTGCAGATGCCAGGAGGGCACATGGCACAGTCCCTGGGACAGTGAGACCCTGTCTTGACGGCCGCAGCTGCACAGCCCCAAGACACTATCCTGAGTTGTTTTTGTTTGTTGAGATGGAGTCTTGCTCTGTCGCCCAGGGTGGAGTGCAGTGGCGCCATCTCAGCTCACTGCAACCTCTGCCTCCCCGGCTCAAGCAATTCTCGTGCCACAGTCTCCTGAGTAGCTGGAATTACAGGTGCCCGCCACCATACTCAGGTAATGTTTGTATTTTCTTTTCTTTTCCTTTTTTGAGACGGAATCTCACTCTGTCACCCAGGCTGGAGTGCAGTAGTGCGATCTCGGCTCACTGCAACCTCCGCCTCCCGGGTTCACGCTGTTCTCTTGCCTCAGCCTCCCGAATAGCTGGGACTACAGGCACCCGCCACCACACTCGGCTCATTTTTTTGTGTTTTTAGTAGAGACGGGGTTTCACCATGTTCACCAGGATGGTCTCGATCTCCTGACCTTGTGATCCTCCTGCCTCGGCCTCCCAAAGTACTGGGATTACAGATGTGAACCACCACGCCCGGCCAATTTTTGTATTTTCAGTAGAGATGAGGTTTCATCATTTTGGCCAAGCTGGTCTTGAACTCCTGACCTCAAGTGATCTGCCTGCCTCGGCCTCCCAAAGTGCTGAGATTACAGGCGTTTGCCACTGCACCTGGCCTCCTCCTGAGTTTTTTGAATAAGGGTTTCCAGGAGAGTAGCTCCAGAGAGCAGGAGGCCCAGTGCCCTGCACAGAGCGGGGACCATGGTCTCTACTCTGCCTCCAAACACCCACCAGCCTCCTGGACTCTAGGTGAGCTTCCCAGGGGCTCCCCCAGCAGACTCCAGAGGCCCAGGAGATCCAGCCCACAGCCTGGGGAAGGGGTAGGCTGAAAGTTCCCATCCCAGAGGGGTGTCCTCATCCCAGGAGGTGCTGGATGGCACTCGGCCTCCTGTTTCCTTACGTGTCCCTAGGGAAACGGGGTCAGCCTCTCCAGGGCCACCATGAACGTTTCAGGCGAGGAGGGTACAGGTGGCCACTGCCTGGACCCACAGGAGGGCTCTCGAGACCCTGATGTGGGTGAGCGGTGACAGGAACCAGCACCCGGAGGTTATTCTTATGAGGCTGGGCCCATCCCATTTTGTAACCAGTAGTGGGGCTGTCCCTGCCACCCTGGACCCAAAAGTGTGGCCCGCTGGGGCCCCTGACCCTCTCCTGGGCTCCAGGTGCTGTCTCCTGTCTCCATCTCGGGTGCACATGCCAGGTCCCCTGGGTGCTGTGTGCTCCCCACTCCTTCACGTGTGGGCAGTCTCCCTATCCCTGCCCCAGCCCCCACCCTCACACCATCAGGTCAAGCCCCTGCGCCCACCTGTCCGTCTGAACAAGAGCGTGGCCCTTCCCGCCCTCCCTGCGATGGCTGTGGCTTCCTGAGGACAGGAGGCGGCTGGGTGGAGATCTGGAGGCTGCTCCTCAAGCCCTGCCCTGATAGCTGTGTGTCTCCAGGGAAGTTCCTGCCCCTCTCTGGGCAGCCTTGCTTTTCCCCACCAAAGGGGTGAAAATCCTTAGAACGCGTCGAGTCTGGAGGTCAGCTCCCCCGTGCCCCAGGAGGCCCCTGCCTCTGCCAGTGGAGTCTGATCTTCCAGGGCTGGGACTCAAGGGGTTTAGGGTGTCCTATGATTCCGGGGTTCCCCTGCTAGGGTCTGGAGGCCTGTGAGGCCGGGGGCGCTGCCTTGCCAGTCCGTGGGATGACGGGGTGAGGGGCCAGGTGTGCACCTCCAGCCCCCTCCCCATCCCCAAGGCCACCACGTGGACATGGAGCTGAAAGGTCAAATGTGCTTTAATGGGGGGTAGCTCCCAGGTCCTGCCTGGGCCCCGGGGAAGTGGCGCTGGCTGGGCCTGCCGGCTGCCTGGTCTTCCCTCCCGGCTTTCCCTTCTTGGCCGTCAAGGCCTTTCTCTTGCTGGGCACACTGGGGGCTGGGGTGTTGGCGGCAGGGGCCCCCGGGTGGGGCAGTTGCTCCTCGTTGAGCGCCTTGAAGTTGAAGAAGTAGTCGACGTTGGACACGGTGTCCAGGATCTCAGGCACGCTGTAGTCGAAGGACAGCAGCTCCTCGGGCAGGCGCAGCGAGCGGATGTCATCGGCTGAGTTCCCACCACTGCTGTCAGGCAGGGCCGGCCCGGGGACCTCGCACAGGGTACCCTCAGGCTCAGTGGCGCCTGGCAGACAGTCGAAGAGCTTCATGGCGTCCTCCAGCAGAACCTTGTCAGGCAGTGCCAAAGCTCTGGCCGCCTCAGGGGCCTTGGCCTCGCCTGCTCCCAGGAGGGCCCCCTCCTTGGCCTCGGCCACCTTGAGCTCGCTGAGGCCTGGTGGGTACAGGGGCACCCCAGGTCGGGCCCCGCCGCCCTGTAGCTCCTTGGCGGGGAAGGCCAGGGGTTCGGGCCCAGGGAAGGGGCCGAGGTGGCCCTGGAGGTGGCTGTAGGCGTCTGGGGGCAACGTGGGCTCTGCAGGCAGCGTGATGAGTACAGGTGGCTTGTTCTCCTTGGGAGGTGGAGGGGGTGGCGGGGCCAGGCCTTCCTCCAGTGGCGGTAGGGGCAGCTCCATGAAGGCGGCGGGTCCTGCGTCCCCCACAAAGCCCAGAGCCTCTGGCCCGGGGCCCTCAGGCGGGAAGTAGGGCAAGAGGAACTGGGGCCCCCCCGGTGCCGGCTGGTAGTGGGGGTATGGGGGCAGCCCCGGGGCCTTGAGGTAGGGCTGCGGCTCCAGGAGGTAGCTGCCTGGGGCAGAGGGGCCCCCCACTGGCCCGCCGCTGCTTGCCGCCAGCTTGTACAGGGCCGACTGGCCCAGGTCAGGGGTGGTCCACTCAATCCGATAGATGCGGGGGTCGAAGAAGCACCCACACGGGGCCATCTGGAAACCTGTGGGCAGCAGGCAGGTGGCCTGAGAGCAGCCGCTGCCTGAGGGGCCCCGCTCAAGCCTGGGGGCCTATCTGGGGGATGCCACGAGAACCTTGCCACTGGGGGGCCCCTTTGGGGGACGACATAGGTATTGCTTTGGGGCCCTGGCTGGGTGATGGATAACACAGAGCTCGTCTTTGGCGCTCATCTGGGGGGCCTGTGTGAAGCAGGGGAGCAGAGGCCAGGCCTTCAGGCCCCCACCTAGGGACAGGGCAGGGGCGAGATGGGCCTGCACACTCAAACCCACTCCCAGCCTCATCAAGGGTTCAGGGGAGGCCGGTACCTGCTGGAGGGGCCGGAAACACCTCTTTCTCTGGGTCTGGGGGATGGTAGAGGTTCAAGGAGCCTGTGGACAAAGGTGCCCGGGTGGGTGGGGCCCTTAGGCGGGTGGGCCCCTGAGCCCTCCCTAACAGGTGCCCCTGCCCACCCTATCGTACCCACGGCAGGAGGCGGCTCGGTGCAGGTGGGAGTGGGCTGGCTGCCCAGTGCCTCAGCCCCCTCCAGACTCTGGAGGCTGAAACCTTCCTGGGGAGCTGCAGGGACATAGAAGGGTTTGGGGTGCTGCATGGGGCAATGGGGGACCCAGCCCAGACAGGCCAGGAGGGTGGCAGTAGGAGCACAGGTGGCCCAACCAGAGAAGAGGCCGAGAACCCGGCGGGGTTCTGTTTGCCTGGTTACTCGGGGCAGCGGGTTCCAGCCTGCAGCCCACCCACTGGTTGGAGTTCTGGGTGTCAGGGCTGGGCAGGGGCAGACGGTGGCAGAGACAGTCATCACCAGGGGAGGGAGGACTCTGGGCCAGGCCTTCGCCTCTTCCAGCAACACCCCCTAACAGCTTTGAGGGTGCCTCCTCCAGAAAGGCTGCCCTGATCCCCACGGGCATGCAGGCTGAGGCTCCCTGGGTCCTGAGCCCGCTACCTTCTTGGGGATCAAGGCCTCTCTGGGCACGAGCAGCACCCAGCTTGGGGCAGGGCCCATGGAGGCAGCCAGGAGGTTTGGGGAAGATGGGGGCCAAGGAGGGGCTGCTTCAGGGTCACAGAAAGGCCTAGATTTTAAAAGAATAAAATTTATTGTACTCTCCTCGCCCCACGGTGCCCCTGGGAAAGCCCGAGGCTACTTGTATGCGTTGGCCTTGTGCTTCGGCAAGAAGACGAAGTTGGGGGGCACTGGTCCAAGGAGCATCTCACTGTGGGAGGGCAGGTGGAAAGCAAGGTCAGGTCCAGGGCCTGCAAAGCACCCTCCATGACCCAGGGCCCCGACTCCAGCCCTGCAACTCCGGCCCACCCAGGCACCTGATGCGGATCCAGTCGGCGGCCTTCTGGCTGGCCATCAGCGTCTCCAGGTAGTCGCGGCCCAGGTAGTAGGGCGGCCGCTCGTTGATCCTCTGTGGGAGCCGTTCCAGCAGCCCCACGGGCACGTACCTGCAGGCAGGCGGGTAGGCACCAGAACAGGCTTGAGTCAGCCCTAGCCAGCCGCGGCCCATGCGCCACCCATCCCAGCAAGCCCCGGTGCCCACCGGCACAGGAAGGACAGCCACTCGAGCAGGAAGCGTCGGGTCTTCTCCACACCCTGCGTGTCTGAGCCCCAGTGCTCCAGGCCGTAGCTGGTAAAGTCCCGCAGGATGTCCAGGCGCTCGGACGACGAGATGTCCCAGTGCCGCTGCTCCTTGATCTCCGTGAATAGCCACGGCTTGAGCAGGGCGCCACTGTGGGACGGGCGACGATCAGTGGGCCCAGCCACCAGCCTGCCTGGGACCGTGTGGCCCCTGCTTCCATGGCCTGGCCTGAGCCGGAGCCCAGACCACAAAACCTACAAAGCCTAGTAAGCCTCCCGGCTGTGTGCACACAACCTTCAAAGCCCAGGACTTTTCTTTTTTAGACAGAGTCTGGCTCTGTTGCCCAGGCTGGAGTGCAGTGATAAGACCTCGGCTCACTGTACAACCTCCATCTCCCAGGTTTAAGCAATTCTGCCTCAGTCTCCCTAGTAGTTGAGATTACAGGCGTGTACTACCACACCTGGCTAATTTTTGTATTTTTAGTAGAGATGGGGTTTCACCATGTTGGCCAGGCTGGTCTTGAACTTCTGACCTCAAATGATCGTCCTGCCTCGGCCTCCCAATGTGCTGGGATTACAGGGGTGAGCCAGCACACCTGGCCAAAGCCCAGGACTTTCAACCCACCATAATCAGATCCCATGGCAGCAGCAATTTTCAGTCCTCTCTGCCACAACACAGCTGCAGCTCCTAACATCGCTCTCTGCCCCTCCCAACTTGGGACCAACAGCGTGCCACAGAGCAGGGGTGGGTGACGGCGTGTCGGGTTTGGGGCACTGCTGCTGTGCATGAAGATGGAGCTGCATCTCTGTAACATCCCTGGGCACTTACCGGGCAATCATGATCCCAGCGACACCAGTCTGCATGGCATGGTTGGCATCCTCAAATGACAAGATGTCCCCATTTCCTGAGAAGACAGAGGCTGGGGTCTCAGGGAGACATGGGCAGGTGGGACCCTGGGGGTCTCCCCACCAGTCCTTCAGTCTTGGCTGACCCAGTGGCCCCCATCAGGGTGGTAGGAGGGGGCCCCAGGTGGGAAGGTGAACAGCCCAGAGGGACCGAGGGTGGTAGAGGAGAGGGAGGTGGCTTCCCGGAGCACCCACCGAACAGGGGCATGGGGCTGGCGGCCTTCACACACTCCTCGATGTACTGCCAGTCTGCTAGCTTGGTGTAGCGCTGCTCCCGAGAGCGGCCGTGGAGCTGGGGGAGAAGCCGCCACGCAGGGTAGGAGGCAGAGAGTGAGACGCAGAGAGAAAGAGACCGAGAGAGCCAGGCTGAGAGGGACAGAGAAAGACAGAGACGGAGACAGAGGGAGGTGTGGAGGTGAAGAGGGAGGGATGGGAGGAGAGGAGCCGTTAGGAAGGGACGCGGGGTCGACCCCGAGACCCTGATGCCCGAGGTGTCCCAAGACCCACCGTGACGAGTGCCACGCCCCAGTCCCGCAGCTCGGGCAGCAGGCGGTGCGCCAGGTTCACACGCTCCTGGACGCCTGTGCGGATCTTCACAGTCAGTGGCACGTCCAACACCTACAGGATGGTGGGAGGTGGTGGGAGACGGTGGGATGTGGTGGGGGGTTGTGGGAGACACTGGGAGGTGGTGGGAGGTAATGGGAGATGGTGGGAGACGGTGGGAGGTGGTGGGAGACATTGGGAGATGGTAGAATGTGGTGGGAGGTGGTGGAAGATAGTGGGAGATGGTGGGAGGCGGTGGGAGGTGGTGAGAGATGGTGGGAG
>NW_016812914.1:59713-74705 GCF_001698545.2 Rhinopithecus bieti | reverse complement strand
GGGGGTGAGGGGGGAGTCTCAACTGTCCCCACTTGGCTGTTCCCTCCCCACTGGGGGGCCCTGAGCCAGCAGTCTCCTCTCTCAGGCCCTCCCTGGAAGGAGCCAAGGTCTGTCTGCAAGGCACCGGTCCCCGGCCACGGCCATTGGTCCCCAGAGGTGGATCAGGGCAACACCCCCACTCCACAGCTGAGGCCAGGGGTTCGAGGAGGCAACCAGGGCAGACCTGGAACCTGGCTCTGAGACAGCGCAGCCGAGGGCCCCTCCGCGCTCCCTCCCTCGGGGCGGGCACTGACCTGGACACCAAAGATGTCTTCGCACTGGTGGCGTTTGAGCAGGGCCCACTCGGACATCTGGCCCTGCAGCAGGTTGGTGCAGACGGCCATCTCTCCGCATGTCACGTCCGCCCCGAAGCGCTTGCAGATCCGCCGGAAGGGCAGGTTCCCACACTGAGGGGGGAGCAGGAGACACACACGCTCGTGCGTGCACGCACGCACACACCTACACACACCACACGCACAGATACACGCATACACACACACACATACACGCGCACACACACCATGCACAGACACACATACACAAACACACGCATACACACACACACAGCCGGATCCTGAATATGCGCCCCAGCCCCCCAATCCAGCAGGTGGGGAGACACTAAGCCCTGCTGGAATGGCCACACGGTCACCTGCCACCCCAGCAGCCACCTGACCCAGGTCCTACCGTGGTGAGGGGGGCCAGGTAAAGTTTGCCACGGATGTCCAGCTGGAGGGAAAAAAAATACAAGTGAAGCCTGGGCCTCCACCCCAGCTGCTGAGGCCCGGGACCTCCCTTCTCCCCACAGTCTAGGACACACTTGGCCCTGGCCCCAATGGCCTGACTGCTTTCCTGGGCCTCTGCATGTGCCAATCAATTCCTTCCTCAGGAATGTTTTCCTCATCGTCTCCTCCACTGCAAAGCTTCTACTTAACCATCCAAACCCAGTTGCAATGCCCCCCTCTTCCAGGAAGCCTTCCATATTGTCCCCCGCTACCCAACCCTGACCCTGTGGGACTCAGAGTGTGCCCAGCTTTTTTTTTTTTTTCTCTTTCCAGATACAGTCTTGCTCTGTTGCCCAGGCTGGAGTGCAGTGGCACAATCTTGGCTCACTGCAACATCCGCCTCCTGGGTTCAAGCGATTCTCCTGCCTCAGCCTCCTGAGTAGCTTGAATTACACAGGCACCCGCCACTATGCCTGGCTAATTTTTGTATTTTTAGTAGAGACGGGGGTTTCACCATGATGGCTAGGCTGGTCTTGAACTCCCGACCTCAAATAATCTGCCTGCCTCAGCCTCCCAAAGTGTTGGGATTACAAGTGTGAGCCACCGCTTGTAATCTGGACAGAAAGGCCCTGTCCAGCTCTTTCTGTCACCACCAGAGTGGGACCTCCTGAAGGCTAGGCCCAGAACAGAGCACAGAGAGGGAGACTCAGCTGGGAGCTCCTTCAAGGCACAGCCTCTGACTCCCAGGGAGCTAGAACAGGAACGTGGACACAGCTGGTGCCTAATAGATGCACACCAGATGGACAGGTCTGCTACTGACATTGTCCTCAACACGTACCCGCTTCTTCTCACAGGGCCGCAGCCTGACCACGTCTTCATCCGTCAGGGGCCCGCAGGTCCGCACGGGGCTGCTAGGAGGGGTGCTAGTGCCCAGCCCCGTGGGGACCTGCTGGGCGCCACAGTTGTCCTGCCTGGGAGCACCCTTGGCTACCGTGCCCTCGGGTACAGCAGCAGCAGGTGTGGGGCCCGGCGGCTGGCCCTGGCTGAACCGGCGCAGGGCCAGCTCAGCTCGCTCAAAGCGGACCTCGCGCTTCCGCAGCTGCTGCTGCAGGGCTTTGTCCAGGCCGTTGCGGACGGGCGGGGGCTGGGCCCCGCGGGCCGCTAACTCCTCCTGCACCAGGTTCTGTCCCTCGGGCCCCAGATGGGCCCCAGCGAAGCGGCAGGTCACGCCGTAGGGGCACCGGCCGAAGGTCTCGAAGAGCACACAGCGGGGGCCCAGGTCGGCCGGCTTGGTCTCCAGGTAGCGCCCCACGTCGTGCAGGAAGCGGCAGCGATCGCCGAAGAAACACTTAGCAGCCGACTCCTGCGGGGAAACGGAAGGAGTGAGGGAGGACAGGGAGACCCCGGGGCAGTCCAGCAGTCAGGGGTTCAAACTCTAGGTCACCCCTCCTGGCTCTGTGTGCCTGAGCAAGTCAGGCACCTCACTGTGCCTCTGCGTCTCCATTGGTAGGATAAGAACCGTGACAAGCCCTACAATATATCCCGAGGAGGATGAAGACGGAATGGCATCAGAGCAAGCTCACTGCTCACTGCTGAAGGCCCAGGAGCTTTCTAACAATTACCCACCGCCAGGAAACACACCCTGCTCCTGCCTGCCTCGGCAGGAATGCTCACGGGGCCGCACTCGCCTGGATCAGGGAGGGGCACAGCCTGTTCTTGTCGTAGTGTGTGGGCTTCACATGAGGCCGGCCCTTGTTTTGTCCCCGGGCCCTCTTCTGAGTCTGCGGCTGCTCCCTGGGCTCTGCTGCCTCCTCCGTCTGCCCGTCCTCCGTCTGTCCATCCTCCAATCGGATCCGCTTAGCCTCAGGCTCAGCCAGGTCATTGCCAGCTGAGTCTCCTACCTCGGTTTCCCGGCAAGGCTTCTCCTGCCCTTTGGCTTCCAGGAATTGGTGAAACTGCTCCTTGGTGGTGAGGTATCTGCCGACAGAAAGGGAAAGGAAACCCCTCTAAACATAGAGTCAATAAACACTAGGGAAAGGAGGCTAGAAACACTTGCCCGTGCTTAAATCCTTCTGCTGATGGGGAGCTCACTACTTAAGAACCAGCCAGCTCCCAGCCTGGGAGCCCCTCAGGGCCTCAAAAAAGATCTATTTCGTCCCTGGGTCCTCACCGTCCAAAGTGTTGCGCGAAACTATTACCAGATACAGTCAAGAACGTCCCTGCGCATGTTAGGCTAAGAAAAACTACAATTCCCAGCATGCTTTGAGGCGGAGTCTAAGCCGCCACATTTCCCTGCACGCCTTTCGGCCCTTCAAACACCGCAAGCCCCAGCACGCAACACGGCACTCACTTCAAACCCAGGATCCGCCAGTACCCGCCGCTAGCGGAGCACATGCGCCGTATGTCCATATGCAGGGACTACAATCCCCAGTATGCACCGCGGGCCTGGCCTCAAATCCCACCTGCCCTAGCATGCACGTGGTGTCCTTCGCGCATGTGACGGTCCCCAACGTGCATGATCTCAGATACCTCCGCTGACCACGCTGCAGGCGGAAGAACGGTCCGGAATGAAGAACCGATGGCTTCTCGCCCTTAGCCGCTGCCTAATTTCCCGGCATGCACAGCTCGGGCCACGCTATGGGTGCCGGAAAGGGCCCTTGAACTTCCCTCCTGCCCCGGCGACTCACTGAGGCTTAATGGGCGCCACTCCCCGTTCCAACGCTCCGGCTCCTGAGTCGCCGCCACCACCGTTCTCTAGAGGGGCCTCCGCCGTTCCCTCCGCCATCGGCGCCCCTCACGCCCGTTCTGGAGTGTGGCGGGAAGGCCTTCCGGGTCACGCGTGTGTTCCCTGCTTGTGCTGGGGAAGTGCGCATGCTCATGTCGTTCCAATGACGCCATTGCGCGCTCGTGACGCAACGGGAGGGCGGTGCCTGTACATGGGTGGAGCCTCAGATCCTATATAAACTAGAGCGTGGCCGCTGGCAAACTGAACTGCAATCAGCTTCAGGAGTCATGAGTCCTGCTTGTTAGGGTGATTTGGGGGTTTTGTCTTTATTCTGTTTGAAACGGTCTCGTTCTGTCGCCCAGGCTGGAGTGCAGTGGTACGATCACGACTCACTGCAGCCTCGTCCTGGGCTCAAGCGATCCTCCCACTTCAGCCTCCCGAGTAGCTGCGTCTACAGACATGCACCAATAGGCCTGGCTAATTTTTAAATTTTCTGTAGAGACGACGTTTCGCCAGGTTGCCCAGGCTGAACTCGAACTCTTGGGCTCAAGCGATTCTCCTACTTTGGCCTCCCAAGCGTTGGGATTACAGGCGTGAGCCATGGTTCCCAGCCCCTACTAGGGTTTTTAAAAATGTAAATTAGGGGTCGGGCGCGGTGGCTCACACCTGTAATCCCAGCACTTTGGGAAGCCGAGGCGGGCAAATCACCTGAGGTCAGGAGTTTGAGACCAGCCTAGCCAATGTGGCGAAACCCCATCTCTACTAAAAATATAAAAAATTAGCTGGCATGGTGGCACATGCCTGTAATCCCAGCTACTTGGGAGGCTGAGGCAGGAAAATCACTTGAACCAGGGAGGTGGAGGTTGCAGTGAGCTGAAATCACACCATTGCACTCCAGCTTGAGTGACAGAGCGAGACTCTGCCTCCAGATAAATAAATAAATAAGGCCAGGTGCGGTGGCTCACGCCTGTAATCCCAGCACTTTGGGAGGCGGAGGCAGGCAGATCACCTGAGGTCAGGAGTTCGAGACCAGCCTGGCCAACATGGCAAAACCCCATCTCTACTAAAATACAAAATTAGCCAGGCGTGGTGGCGGGCGCCTGTAATCCCAGCTACTCAGGAGGCTGAGGCAGGAGAATTGCTTGAACACGGGAGGCGGAGGTTACGGTGAGCCAAGATCGGGCCACTTCACTCCAGCCTGGGCGACAAAGCAAGACTCCATCTCAAAAAAAAAAAAAAGTATATTACACTACTTTTATGCAGGACATTAGTTTCAACAAATAATTAGTTGAGCGTCTGTATGCCAGATGCTGTGCTAGATGCTGGGGGTGTGGTAGTAAACAAAACGGAGAAATCATTGCTTTTAAGAGCTCACTTGGGAGTTGGAAACACAGACAAAAAATACAACACTCCTCGGAATTTGGGGGATTGGTTCCAAGACCGCGTATACCAAAATTTGCGTATACTCAAGTTCCCCAGTCGCCCAGCGGAATCCCTGTGTAGGAAAAATCCGCCCTTAGTATCCTCAGGTTTCCCATCCCGCCTCCGCATTTGGTAGGGGTTGAAGAACTCACGGATACGGATGGCCAACTGTATTTTATTTTTTAAAGGCCACTTATAAGTGGTTGGATGCAGTTCAAACCCGCGTTGTTCGAGAATCAACTGTACATAAGTAAATTAAACCGTAAGAGAGGAGGTAATAAAGCAGTAAGGTGGATTTGGAATGCTACCCTTGGCTGTTGGATTTTTTTTTTTTTTTTTTTGAGACGCAGTCTTGCTCCGTCGCCCAGGCTGGAGTGCAGTGGCGCGATCTTGGCTCACTGCAAGCTCTGTCTCCCGGGTTCACGCCATTCTCCTGCCTCAGCCTCCCAAGTAGCTGGGACTACAGGCACCGCCACCGCGACCGGCTAATTTTTTTGTATTTTTAGTAGAGACGGGGTTTCACTGTGTTAGCCAGGATGGTCTTGAACTCCTGACCTCGTGATCCGCCACCTCAGCCTCCCAAAGTGCTGGGATTACAGGCGTGAGCCACCGCGCCCGGCCTTTCTTTTTTTTTTTTTTTTTGTAAGAGGAAGTCTGGCTCTGTTGCCCAGGCTGGAGTGCAGTGGCGCGATCTCCACTCTTTGCAACCTCCATCTTTCCGGTTCAAGCGATTCTCCTGCCTCAGCCTCCCAGGTAGCTGGGTTTACAGACACCCACTACCATGCCTGGCTAAGTTTTGTATTTTTAGTACAGATGGGGTTTCATCATGTTGGGCAGGTTGGTCTTAAACTCCTGGCCTCAAGTGATGCGCCTGCCTTGGCCTCCCAAAATGCAGGGATTACAGGCCTGAGTCACCCTGCCCAGCTAAATTTTAATTGTTTTTGAGAGACAGAGTTTATTTATTTAAATTTATTTATTTACTTATTTAAAAAATAGATTTATTTATTTTTTGAGATAGAATCTTGCTCTGTTGCCCAGGCTGGAGTACAGTGGTGCAATTACAGGTCACTGCTGCAGTTGCAGTTGTTAATAGGCTGGCCACAGAAGGCTTTCTGGGGAAGGTAATGTTTGAGAGTATTTGGAAGAGCTGCGGGAGAGAGTTGTAGGGATATCAGAGGGAAAGTGTCCCAGGTGGAGGGAACAGCCAGTGCAAAGGCTCTGAGGCAGGAGGAAAAGTCCTGGCATGTTGGAGGAACATTGAGGAGGCCCATGTGGTTGGAGCAGACAGTCCAAGGGGGAGAGAAGGAGGAAGCCAGGGAAGGGAGGTGAAAAGGTGGGGTTTTGCAGGACTCAGTGAGCTTCGAGAAGGACTTGGGCTTTCATCATATGTGAGTGAAATGAGAGCCACAGAAGGCTGTGTGCCAAGGAAAGCTGGATCTACTCAGCATTTGCCAGAGTCCCCCCCAAGCCCTGTTGTGCCCCCTAAACTCCCTATTCCTGGAGAAGGTTTGGTGTGCACAGGAAATTCAGGGCTCTGGACTCAACCAGAATCCCTGCCCCTCCACTTACCAGCTGGAACCATTAGGCATCTCATTTAGCCTCTCTCATACCCCAGTCACCTCATCAATAAAATGGGGCAGATAAAAGTATCTCCCTTAGGCCGGGTGCGGTGGCTCACGCCTGTAATCCCAGCACTTTGGGAAGGTGAGGCCAGCGGATCACGAGGTCAAGAGATCAAGACCATCCTGGCCAATATGGTGAAACCCCATCTCTACTAAAAATACAAAAATTAGCCGGGCTTGGTGGCACACGCCTGTAATCCCAGCTACTTGCGAGGCTGAGGCAGGAGAATCACTTGAACACGGGAGATGGAACTTGCAGTGAGCCAAGATCGCGTGACTACACTCCAGCCTGGTGACAGAGAGAGACTCTGTCTCAAAAAAAAAAAAAAAAGATGGGGAAACTGAGGCCCAAAGAGGGAAGGGATTTGCCCTGAGGCCACAACTGGCTTGGAACATGCTTTTCTAAGACCTGGGAGAAAGTGGAGGGGAGAGCGGGCATTTTGTCTTCCATCTCTGGCCTCGGCTGCCCTCTGTAGGACAATCTGGGAACACAACGGTGGAACCCGGGAATCTAAAACTGGAAAAGGCCGGGCACCTTGGCTTAATGCTATAATCCTAACCCTTTGGAGACAGGAGGATCGCTTGAGGCCAGGAGTTCCGGACCAGCAGCCTTGGCCACTTAAAGAGGAGACCCCTTCTCTGCAAAAAAATTGAAAAACTAGCTGGGCATAGTGGCATGCATCTGTGGATACATCTACTCGGGAGGCTGAGGCAGGAGGATTGCTTGAGCCTGGGAGGTCGATGCTGCAGTGAGCTATGATTGTGCCACTGCACTCCAGCCTGGTCAACAGAGTGAGACTCCATCTCTAAAAATAATTAAATGGCTAGGTGTGGTGGCTCATGTAGTCCCAGTACTTTGGGAAACCGAGGCAGTTGAGTCATTTGAGGTCAGGAGTTCAAGACCAGCCTGGGCAACATGTTGAAACCCTGTCTCTACTAAAACTACACAAAAATTAGCCAGGTGTGGTGGCGGGTGCCTGTAATCCCAGCTACTGGAGTGGCTGAGGCATGAGAATCACTTGAACCCCAAAGGCAGAGGTTGCAGTGAGCTGAGATCGTGCCACTGCACTCCAGCTTGGACAACAAAGTGAGATCCTGTCTCAAATTAAAAAATAAAAAAAAATTATATATATATATAATAAAATTAAAATAAATCAATAAAACCAGAAGAAACCAAAGTAGTCAAGGTGAGACTTTTTTTTTTTAGATTAAGTCTCGCTCTTGTCGGCCAGGCTGGAGTGCAATTGCGCAATCTCAACTCATTGCAACCTCTGCCTCCTGGGTTCAAGCCATTCTCCTGCCTCAGCCTCCCGAGTAGCTAGGATTACAGGCACCCACCACCATGCGCAGCTAATTTTTGTAATTTTAGTAGAGACAGGGTTTCACCATGTTGGCCAGGCGGGTCTTGAACTCCTGACCTCAGGCAATCCGCCTGCCTTGACCTCCCAAAGTGCTGGGATTACAGGTGTGAGTCACCGCGCCTGGCTGGGGTGAGACTTCTTGTCCATCTGGGCTTGTCCACCATCCAGGGATGGGTACTCCTCCCTCCAGGGGTGCCCATCCATTCCCCTCTGAGGTTCTCCCACTTTTCTTTCTCATCATGTCACCACTACCCCAGACAGTTTTGAGGAGACAATTGTCACATGGTGGAAACTGAGGCCCACAAAAGGCAACCTCAGGAATATGGCCTCCTCTCTCTAGGCCTCAGCCTTGAAGAAGAGATCTCCCAGGCCTACCTGGCTGTGCCCTGTAATAACTCCACCTCCTCAGTGTAAGGCAATCCCAGAAGGCTTCCTGTAGGAGGACTGTGGATTGGCCATTGCCAAGTATGATATTAATATGAATAAAATAACATCAACTGTTTACTATTATATATTATCATTTGTTATTATTATTATATTGTTATTATTATTTTTGAGACAGCGTCTCACTCTGTCACCTAGGCTGGTGTGCAGTGGCCCGATCTCGGCTCACTGCAACCTCTGCCTGCTGGGTTCAAGCAATTCTCCTGCCTCAGCCTCACG
The DNA here is from genome assembly GCF_001698545.2 of Rhinopithecus bieti. Lineage (NCBI taxonomy): Eukaryota > Metazoa > Chordata > Mammalia > Primates > Cercopithecidae > Rhinopithecus > Rhinopithecus bieti. The sequence continues at coordinate 66,151 of NW_016812914.1, read as the reverse complement.
AGTAGCTGAGATTACAGGCACGTGCCACTATGCTTGGCTAATTTTTTGTATTTTTAGTAAAGACAGGGTTTCACCATGCTGGCCAGGTTTGTCTCGAACTCCTGACCTCGTGACCTGCCTGCTTCAGCCTCCCAAAGTGCTGGGATTACAGGTGTGAACCACTGCGCCTGGCCATTATTATATTATTATAGTGGTATAATATTGTTTACCAGTAGCTGAACAATTATTGAACACTTTCTGTGTACTAGGCCCCATTCTAAGCCTTCTTTTTCTTCTTCTTCTTTTTTTTTTTTTTTCAGAGACAGGGCCCTGGCTGGAGTGCGGTGGCAGGATCATAGCTCACTGCAGCCTCGAACTCATAGGGTTAAGTGATCTTCCTGTCTTAGCCTCCCAAGTAACTTGGACTACAGGCTCATGCCACCTTGCCTGGCTAAATTTTCTATTTTTCCTATAGATGGGATCTTGCTGTGTTGCCCGGGGTGGTCTTGAACTTCTGGCCTCATGCAATCAAGCAGAAAGAGTTGGAGGCTGGAGCCAGGCACGGTGGTTCATGCCTGTCATCCCAGCACTTTGGGAGGTCGAGGTGAGCGGATCATGAGGTCAGGAGTTCGAGACCAGCCTGGCCAACATGGGAAAACTCTGTCTCTACTAAAAATACAAAAATTAGCTGGGCGTGGTGGTGCGCACCTGTAGTCCCAGCTACTCAAGAGGCTGAGAGGGGAGAATCCCTTCAACCAGGGAGGTGGAGGTTGCAATGAGCCGAGATCATGCCATTGCACTCCAGCCTGGGTGACAGAGCAAGACTTCCTCTCAAAAAAGAAAAAAAAAAAAAAAAAAGAGTTGGAGGCTGGGTGTGGTGGCTCAACCTGTAATCCCAGCACTTTGGGAGGCCAAGGCGGGCAGATCACGAGATCAGGAGTTCGAGACCAGCCTGGCCAACATAGTGAAACCCTGTCTCTACTAAAAATACAAAAATTAGCCAGGCATGTTGGTGCGCACCTGTAGTCCTAGCTACTTGGGAGGCTGAGGCAGGAGAATTGCTAGAACCTGGGAGGCAGAGGTTGTGGTGAGCCAAGATCATGCCACTGCCCTCCAGCCTGGGCAACAGAGCAAGACTCCGTCTCAAACACACACACACACACACACACACACACACACACACACACACACGACAAAAATTAGCCGAGCATGGTGGCACACCCCTGCAATCCCAGCTGCTTGGGAGGCTGAGGCATGAGGATCGCTTGAACCCGGGAGGTGGAGGCTACAGTGAGCTGAGATCGGGCCACCGCACTCCAGTCTGAATGACAGAGCTAGACTCTGTCTCAAAAAAAAAACACCTCCCTGACTGTTGCCTGCTCAGAGTGGGTTCAGTACCCACTTTGGGCTCTGCGGCTTTCTTTCTTTTTTTTTTTTTAGACAGTCTCACTCTGTTGCCCAGGCTGGAATGCGGTGGTGCAGTCTCAGCTCACTGCAACCTCTGCCTACTGGGTTCAAGTGATTCTCCTGCCTCGGCTTCCCTAGTAGCTGGGATTACGGGCATGCGCCACAACACCCAGCTAATTTTTGTATTTTTAGTAGAGACGGGGTTTCGCCATGTTGGCCAGGCTGGTCTCAAACTCCTGGCCTCAAGTGATCCGCCCACCTCGGGCTCCCAAAGTGCTGGGATTACAGGCCTGAGCCACCACACCTGGCTTGGGCTCTGCAGCTTTCTGAATGGCCCCCCATCAGGGCCCCAGCAGGACTGGGGATGCCTGGCCACGTGCCCGTCTTTCCCACTGGATGATGAGCCCAGAGAGTGTGGGAAACGGGCTTAGCTTAGTCACTTTGTGTCTCCAGCGCCCAGCACAGGGTCTGGTACACAGGCGGTGTTCCGTGGACACTTGCAGAGTGAATGCGTCTTACCATGACTGGGGAAACTGAGGCACAAGGCGACAGATCCTGCTCTAGAGAATCCCACCTTCACTGAGGCTGGGGGAGGGAGCTGGGGGCTTCCCAAGGGCCCTGGCTCAAGCTATTGGTGTCACTGTACAGTGTGTGGGGACATTGAGGAATATGCACCCCAATCCCGGACCAGGCCTGGACCGTCCTTGACTAACCTGGAGGAAGCAGGATGGAGGTCAGTGGTCCTGGGGCCCCTGAGCAGGTAGGGAGACTGAGGCACCCAGGTAGCAGTGGAGCAGGACCTGCGGACTCAACTGGTGGTTTTTTGTTCAGTCGCCAGCTGGTTCTTTCTTTCTCTCTTTTCTCTCTCTCTCCCCCTTATCCCTCCCTCCCTCCCTCCCTCCCTTCCTTCCTCCCTCCCTTTCTTCCTTCCTTCCTTTTACTATTTTTCGAGACGGAGTCTCGCTCTGTCACCCAGGGTGGAGTGCAGTGGTGCGATCTCGGCTCACTGCAACCTCCTCCTCCCGAGTTTAAGCGATTCTCCTGCCTCAGCCTTCTAAGGAGCCGAGCTTACAGGTGCCCGCCACCACGCCCAGCTAATTTTTTATAGTTTTAGTAGAGATGAGATTTCACCATATTGGCCAGACTGGTCTCAAACTCCTGACCTCAAGTGATCCACCCACCTCGGCCTCCTAAAGTGCTAGGATTACAGGCGTGAGCCACCGTGCCTGGCCACTGTTTCTCTCTTTCTTTTTAGAGACAGGATCTTGTTCTTCCATCCAGGCTGGAGTGCAGTGGCATGATCTCAGCTCAGTGCAGTCTCAACTTCCTGGGCTCAAGTAATCCTCCTGCCTCAGCCTCCTGAGTCGCTGGGACCGCAGGCGCCCACCACCAAGCCTGGCTAATTTCTGTATTTTTTGTAGAGATAGGGTCTCATCATGCTGTCCTGGTTGGTCTCAAACTCTTGGGTTCAAGCAATCCTCCCACCTCAGCCTCCCAAAGTGCTGGGATTACAGACAAGAGCCAGTGTGCCCAACCTATTCTTCCTGTTTCTAACTCAGAAAACATTTCTTGTTCTTTCTGTATTTCCTCCTCTCTGTGACCTTCTCGAATGTCTCTCCAATTTTTCTCTGCATCTCTCCCTCTCTCTAGCTCCCCCTCCCTCCATGCTCCTCAGTCTCTCCCCCACTCTGTGTTCCCCTCTTGCCCTTTCTGCAGCCCTCTCGCCCAGGCCGGATGGGGTGGCAGCGGCAGGGCAGGTGCGGCCCCGGGCTCAGTGCCCGACGCTGCCGCGGCCGCCCCGGATTTGTGGCTGCGACTCCTTTATCTGTGGCTGCAGCTGCTCCTTATCTCCTGGCTTCAGGACAGGAGCCTAGGATTAGGGCAGCCCGGGCCAAGGACGCGAGATGGCAAGGCGGGTGGGTGGGTGGGAGGTGGTAGAGAGCGGGGGAGCCGGGTGCGAGCGCGTGTCCCTGAGTGTGTGTGCGTGTGGGAGCCAGACTGCCGTGGATGCGTGACTTGGGGGAGGCCTGTGTGTGCCATTGTGTGTCTGCATGGTTGTGTGTCTGTTGTGTTATGAGGGTGCATGAGGGATTGTGTACATACCTTGGTGGCTGTGGCCTGTGTAGGACTCTGTGTGTGTGTGTGTGTGTGTGTGTGTGTGTATGTTTGTGTGTGGTTGTGCATGAATGTTGGTGCCACTGTGAGTTCTCGAGAAGAGCCGCTCAGCCGCTGCTGTGTACCACACAAGACCGCCCAACCCCAGCCCAGCTCCTTGCTTGCTCCCCAGTCCCCATTCCCCTGCCTTGGCCTCCTTGGTTGGCCTGATGGTTTTCCCACCTTGCTGACCTAAGGCCCCCAGGGACCGGACCCTTGACCTGTGGCTGTAAACGGCCCTGTGGGGACAGCTGCTGGCCCTGTTTTTACCATCCTTGCCTGAAACAGGCCGGCCCCTTCCTGCCGCCCACAGGCCTTCAGGGTCCCATCCCCACCTGGTGGGCTCCTCCTCCAGCTGCTGGGGACCTTGCTCTGGGCCAGCCTGACCTCCGCCCAGGAGTGTGTCTCCAGCTCTGTGTCCTGCCTGAGCTGAGGCCTTTGTGTGTGCTCAGCATGGTCTGGCCTGGGGCGAGAGTGACTTTGTTGAATTAGTAGCCCCAAAGCATCGTTTTGGGGGAGCCCTGAGCTGCCCCGCTGTCTTGGGTAAGTCCCTTTCCCTCTCCATGGGAGAATGACAGCGTCCACCTCCAAGGCTCTGATGAAATATTGCGTGCCCAGTGCTGGGCACAGAACAAACATGGGAGCCATTTGGCAGGTGGGGAAACTGAGGCCGCATAAGCTCAGTCACCAACACAATGGGGGCCGTGGTCGTGCTCAGTGTGCAGGGATGGCCAGTGCTCCAGCCAGGGGACACAGTGGGCATCCAGCCACCTTCAGCCCCACAGGACTGGTCCCTGGGGGTCTTGAGGTGCAGCCCAAACCCCCGGAACTTGGCCCAACTCCTGGCACTAAGATGGAAACTTCTCCAGCAGCCAAGTCTGAGTCTTGGCCAGCGGCCCCCCGGCCTCCCAGAACCTCTGCCCTGGAGTCTCCACCCGAGAACAGATCACTCCCTTTGGGAGCAGTGGCCTCCCGGGGAGGGCAGGGGGCCAGCCCCCGGGAGGACAGGGGTGGAGCACGGTACATCATCCAACCCCACTTTGCAGCTTTTTCCTTACTTGTGACCTTAGGTTAGCGGCTTGATCTCTCTGATCCCTGAATTTCACAACCACCAAGTGGGCACAGAGCAGGTGGAGGTGGGGGTAAGAGCTGCCAGGAGTTACCTGGGGGAGATGTCTGAGGAGACAGCAAACGAGTGGAACTAATTTCCAAGCAAACACCAGAAAGGGCAGGCAGGCTTCGGGGCGTGGTTTTCAGCCACCCCTGCATGGTTCCACCCCTGCCTCGGCCTTGATCCTGATGCCAGCAGGCTTGAATCAGTCAAAGAGGTCAGGTGTCTGAGCTAGACACAGTGGCCCATGCTTGTAATCCTGGTGCTTTGGGAGGCCAAGATGGGAGGATCGCTTCAGCCCAGGAGTTGGAGACCAGCCTGGGCAACACAGCAAGATTCCATCTCTCTAAAAAATTAAGAAATTAACTGGGTGCAGTGGTGCACATCTGTAGTCCCAGCTACATGGAGGCTGAGGTGGGAGGATCGCTGAAGCCTAGGAGGTCGAGGCTGCAGTGAGCTATGATGGTGCCATTGCACTCCAGCCTGGGGGACAAAGTGAGACCCTGTTGAAAGAAAGAAAGAAAGAAAGAAAGAAAGACAGAAAGAAAGAAAGAAAGAAAGAAAGAGAGAGAGAGAGAGAGAGAGAGAGAGAAAGGAGGGAGGGAAGGAAGGAAAAGAAAGAAAGAGAGGAAAGGAAAGGAAAGGAAGAAAGAGAAAGAAAGAAAGAAAGAAGGAAGGAAGGAAGGGAGAGAAAGAAAGAGAGAGAGAGAGAGAAAGAAAGAAGGAAAGAAAGAAAGAGAAAAAAGAAAGAAAAAGGTCAGGTGCCTGCGGTTGCCTTCCTGCTCCTCTCTGAGCCTCAGTTTCCCCATATCTGGGCTCTGGGAAGACCACAGATCCTGCCCACAGGCTGCACTTGAAGAGAGAGAGGCTCAGTACTTGGCGATATCCGGCCCGCCCTGCGGCAGCCCAAGTCTGGGACAAAAAAGATTTAAAAATAAAGCATTGTAAATACCCGTGTTTCCTGCAAATAGAGCCAGCCTCTGAATTCCCTGGCCTCCCGGGCAGCCAAGCCCAGACAGTTTCTTGGAAAGGGGTGGAATTCAGAGGACTGGTTTTTTAGTTTTTTTGGGGGGGACAGGGTCTCGCTCTGTCACCCATGCTGGAGTGCAGTGGTACCATCATAGCTCACTGCAGCCTTGACCTCCTGGGTTGGGGTCATCCTGCCCCAGCCTCCCAAATAGCTGGAAATATAGGCGTGTACCACCACGCCTGGCTAATTTGAAAAAAAAATTTATTTTGTAAAGGTAGGGGTCTCTAGATGTTGCCCAGGTTGGTCTCGAACTCCTGGCCTCCATTGATCCTCCTGCCTCAGGCTCCCAAAGCCCTGGGATTTCAGGCATGAGCCACCATGCCTACCTCACAGAGGGATGTTCTTAATGGAGGGTCCTGGTCCCTGGGGTTCCTTTCTGGGATAGGGGGTGGAGGAATCCTGGAGGGCCCCGTGTGTCCCTGTGCACCTCAGTTCCTGGCTTCGGTGTGGGTCAGCGAGTGTGATAGGGTGTCTGTCACCGCCTGTCACAGGGGGTGAGATAGTGTGTGGGTCGGTGACAGAGGGTGTGCGGGTCATTTGGGAGGGTGTTAGGATGGAAGGAACTGTGTTTCTGGTGTCACCACACGGGGCTGGCCCTGAGCAAGGCAGGGTCTCCGTGTCCCCAGGTACGACGGGGTCTCTGTCCACGTGTATGGGTGTTTCAGCGTGTGTGTCCCTGACTGGAATGGCTGTAGCTGGAAATGGATCCTCGCGTCCCCACCGCCTGTGTCCCGCCCCGCCCCCCACCTTGGCCCCA
>NW_016812914.1:45703-57204 GCF_001698545.2 Rhinopithecus bieti | reverse complement strand
GGCACCGCGGGCCCAGGCGGCCCGGATGGCGGTCGCGGCGGCAGGGGCAGGGGCTGGGGCCGGCGCGGCCGCCACTGACGGGTAGTCCGGCGCCCACAGCAGGTAAGCAAGGGGCAGGCGGGGCAGGTGGGGGGTAACAGGGTACGACGGGGACGACGCGCCCCATGGACGGGGCATGGAGGGTGCTGAGGACTCCGAATAGACCAAGGGATTCCCTCCTGCAGCAGAGCCAACGGGTATATGAGGGTGGGGTCAGGGGGCGACAGGTCAGCGCGTGGGGAGGGGCGGGCATGTGGAGCTAGATCCTAAGCGGCTCTCCAAGCCCGAATCCGGCAGCGGTGTCCTTGTCCGACGGGACGGGCGCAACCCTGCCTCCCAAGACCTCCAAGTGTGCATCTGAGGAAGGCACAGTACCCTCCCCAGAATCCCCTCCTCAGCCTCTAGGAGGGCGAGACCCAGCCACCCCTTTAGCCATGTGGTCTCCAAGGGGCCGTTGGGGGGCTTCCGGATCCCGCAGAGCCCGGGCCGGGGGCTGCCGTCGCGGCCCAGCTGCGCGCAGAAGTAAACATCTGTCAGTGGCGCGTTCCCTGCTCGCCGCCGCCGCCGCCGGGGACACGGTGTCCTCCGGTGAGGGCCGGGCCCTCTGGTCTCCTGGAGCAGCCCGTTCGGCCACCAGAGGGCGTGAAACCCTTTGGAGTGGGGGGGGGGGTCTCTTAAGGGCAAAGCCTGGATTTGAAGTGGGGGGAGGCTGTGCCTGCCTTTCCTGCTTTTTATAAAAGGTGTCTCCTGCACGGGGATATCCCCGAATTGTCCCAGGAGGTGGTTTGTGGATTAGGAGTCATTAGGCCCAAGGGGGCTGCAGACAGATTGGTGGGGAGGGGGGTGTGCTGGAGAAAGAAATGGCTCTCCCAGGGTGAATGCCACCACTGCCCCCTCCCCAGAACGCATCCGTCCTGTCCACAGGCCTGTGGTTACCTGCAGGGCTGGTCATTGGTTCAGATCTGGGGAGCAGGGCCAGGGGCTTAAAGCAGGAGATTGCAGGAGGCCAGACCCCTGACTTTCCTCCCTCCTGCTGTCTCCCCTGCCCTTTCCCTGTTCTCTACATCCTTGTCCCTGTTCCATGGCCCTCTTTGTCTGTCTCTGAGTGCCCCGGGCTGAGGAAGCCTGGCTGGGGTGTGACCAGCCTCAGAGGATGTCAGTGTGGGGCAGAATCCCACCCACACTGCCAGCTTCTCCCACCCCCAGCTTCTTGCCTTGGGGCCCTTTGGACACCCCTCCCTCCTCCCTTCATCCTAAGACTCCCGAGGTTCACAGCTCCGAAGCCACTCCACCCCCAGGGAGCTGCAAAAGCTTCTTCTAGGGGTGCAGGGAAGAAAATAAAACATTCCCCTCTTCAACTGGGTACTGCATCTGAAATTCCCCATCAGCACTGGCCCCCTCGGGTTTCAGGCCCCAGCTTTCAGGGAGTGAACACAGGATACAGCTTTTAAGAGTCGGGCAGAAGGGACTCAAAAATTTTGCAACCGGGCTTAACACAATCAAAAGATTGTTTTGACAAATGTGTGTCCGTGGCAACGGCGTGGTTGACTGGTGTCAGAGTTGTTGGGTGCTGTCCTTCAAGGGAGTCAGATTTAGACCCAGGGACACAGGGCTGGGGAAGCTCAGTGTGGGGATGGAGGGCTCTACCTCAGGGTAGGAGGGTCAGAGAAGACTTCCTGGAGGAGGGGCCTCAGAGGTGGGGCTGTGAAGGATGAATAGGAGTTTTCTAAGTGGGAAAAAAAGCATTCCAGGAGGCGGGAATTGTGCATGCAATGATCTGGAGGCATGGAATAGTCAAGGGGCCTTGGTGAGTGTGGGAGAGACTGTTCTAGAAGGTTGGCAGAGGAAGAACTGGGCTGGGGAACTCAAGGTTGTATCCCTGGAGGTAGGGGCTAAATACACAGATTGGAGAGGCGCAAGCTGTTAATGTATCTGGAGTCACTGGGCTGGGCTATCTTTGCTGGGGGCTGTGGGTTTCCTCACTGATGCATCTCCCTGGTCCTTCAAGGTGAGGCAGAGGCTCTGGGGCCTCAAGGTGGAGGTGGTGGTTAGGGGTTGGGGTTGGAGATGACAGGAGGCTCCCAAACCAGCCTTGCACTTGCAGGGCTTATAATGGCCTTGAAGGAAGGCTGAATAGGGAGTGGACGTGAATGGAGCATGTCTGCAGGAAGGGTCTCTCAGAGATGATGATGGTGGAATGGAGGGGTCTCCCTGTCAGATCCAAATGAAATCAGGCTTCGGGCAAGCCCTGGAAGAAATCAGACAGTGGGCCCAGCTTGCAGCATGTGGCTGCCACTTCCCAAGTGGGGACACTGAGGCCCAGAGAGAGGGCACTGTTTGTTCTTAAATAGTGCAGTGTGTCATGACCCAAGGCAAAATTTGAATTTGAGGAGATGGAAAAGATGATGACTGGGTGCAGTGGCTCATCCCTGTAATCCCAACACTTTGGGAGGCCAAGGCACGTGAATCCCTTGAGCCAAGGAGTTTCAGACTAACCTGGGCAACATAGCGAGACCCCATCTCTACCAAAAATACAAAAATTAGCCGGGTGTGGTGGCGTCCCCCTCTGGTCCCAGCTACTTGGGAAGCTGGAGTGGGAGGATTTCTTGAGCCCAGGAGGTCGAGGCTGCTATGAGCTGAGATTGCGCCACTGCACTCCAGCCTGGGTGACAGCCTGGGTGACTCTGTCACCCTGTCTCAAAAGAAAAAAGACAAGATGATTGAGCTGACCTGTTTCCTGGGAAACTGAGGAGTGGTTCCCAGTCTCACCCAGTGTTAGGGTTTAACCTTCATCTGGGATCTGTGCCTCAGTTTCCCTTTCCATCAGATGGCCGTCTTGTGGTGTCTTGGCCGCTCCGGAGGACCCATGCCGCTCAAGCCACCTGCTGGGCCCTGTGCCAGCTGCTTAGCCATGCCAGGCCTCATTAGGCTGATCCTGTCATCCCACCCCGGGGACCCCCCCTCCTGCCAGCTCCAGATGCCTTCGAGGCCAGTCTGGCCAGCCCCAAGAGCCTGGTGTGGTCAAGGCAGCAACTATATAGCCCAACCACATACAGCCAGGGCCAGAAACGCTGGGCCTAAGAAGCTGGCACATACACGCTCCCCAGCCTCCCTCCCCAGATGCAGCTGGGTGGCGGGTGCAGGAAGAGAGAGCTTCAGGCGCCGGTGGGGGACTGCGGGACACTGACCCTGCAGGCCACAGGGCCCTCGTTACTTCCCACCTCATCTCCCTGTGCTGTCCCCTGGCTCCTAGAGCTCCAGCCACACTGGTCATCTCAAACAGGCACGGCCCTGCCTCCAAGCCTTTATACGTGCAGCTCTCTCTGCCTGGAACACTCTTTCCAGCTCTTCAATGTTGGATTCTTTACTGTCATCCAGGTGTCAGCTCAAATGCTTCCTCCTCTGAGAAGCCCTCCTTGACTCCCCAGTCTAGAAGCAGCCTCTAGTCACTAGGGGTTCATCCTGAGTTTTTTTTTTTTTCCTGAGACAGGGTGTTGCTCTGTCGCCCAGACTAGAGTGCAGTGGCGCAATCATAGCTCATTGCAGCCTCCACCTCCTGGACTTAAGTGATCCTCTTGCGTCAGCTTCCCAAGTAGCTGGGACTACAGGTGCATGACACCATGCCCAGCTAATTTTAAATTTTTTTTGTAGAGATGGGATCTCACTATGTTGCCCAGGCTGGTCTAAAAATCCTGGGCTCAAGTGATCCTCCCGCCTCAGCCTCCCAAAGTGCTGGGATTCCAGGCATGAGGCACTCTGCACCCAGCCCCATCCTGGTTTGTTGTTGTTGTTTTCTTTCTTTTTTTTTTTTTTGAGACGGAGTCTCGCTCTGTCTCCCAGGCTGGAGTGCAGTGGCGCGATCTCGGCTCACTGCAAGCTCCGCCTCCTGGGTTCACGCCATTCTCCCGCCTCAGCCTCTGAGTAGCTGGGACTACAGGCGTCCGCCACCTCGCCCGGCTAGTTTTTTGTATTTTTAGTAGAGACAGGGTTTCACCATGTTAGCCAGGATGGTCTTGATCTCCTGACCTCGTGATCCGCCCGCCTCGGCCTCCCAAAGTGCTGGGATTACAGGCTTGAGCCACCGCGCCCGGCCGTTGTTGTTGTTTTCATGCTCTTGACATCTAATTACCTTGTTTATTTCATGTTTATTATCTGCTTCCTTGACTGGATGGTGAGTTTTTCAGGGAGGGGCCCAGGGTAGCCTTGGTTACCACCGAGTCCCTGGTCCCCAGCCAGGCCCTGGCACACAGTAGGTGCTCAATAAGTGTTTGTCAGGTTAATTCCTGTGCTGGAGGCAGAACCCAGCCTGGCACTCAGGACTTTCTGCCATTAGGGCCTTTTACTTGCTGGGTCTGCTCTGCTCTGTGTCTTTAAGAAAATCTCATACCTCCCTGGGTCTCAGCGCCACTGTTCTCTCCAACAGCAGGGCCTAAGCCCCTCTCTCACCTCTCCTCTTGTTAACACAGGCCAGGAGGTTCCCAGGCAGTAGTTGTAGACTCCGGGAAAGAACAAGTTTGGAGTTGGATCCAGGTTCCAATCCCAGCTCAGACACTTAATACTTTTAATTAAAAACATTTTGTTTTTTCTTTTGTAAAGACAGGGTCTCGCTATGTTGCCCAGGCTTGTGTTGAACTCCTGGCCTCAAGCCGTCCTCCCGCCTTGGCCTCCCAAAATGCTGTGATTATAGGCGTGAGCCACCACGACCGGCCTCAGCCACTTGCTTGCTGTGTGCCCTTGAACAAGCTACTTCTCTGCACCTTAGTCTCCCCACGTGGAAACCAGGGCTAGTAATAATAGCATGTTTTTCAGGAAATGTGGGAGAATTAAATGTAGGGAAAGATAGTCGTCACAGTGTCTGCCTTTCAATAAATGGAATAGCCAACACTGATGGGTGTTGCTATTATTGGTGGTGTTATTGTTGTTGTCAGACAGGTCAGAAAGCACGTGGTTAAGAATATGGAGGTTATGGCCGGGCGCGGTGGCTCACGCTTGTAATCCCAGCACTTTGGGAGGCCGAGGTGAGCGGATCATGAAGTCAGGAGATCGAGACCGTCCTGGCCAACACGGTGAAACCCCGTCTCTACTAAAAACAGAAAAATTAGCTGGACATGGTGGTGCACGCCTGTAATCCCAGCTACTTGGGAGGCTGAGACAGGAGAATCGCTTGAACCCAGGAGGCGCAGGTTGCACTGAGCTGAGATCGCTCCACTGCCCTGGCAATAGAGCGAGACTCCGCTTCCAAAAAAAAAAAAAAAAAAAAAAGAAAGAAAATAATATCTAGGTTATTGGCGGGCGTGGTGGCTCACACCTGTAATCTCAGCATTTGGGAGGCTGAGAAGAGGATCACTTGAGGTCAGGAGTTCAAGACCAGCCTGGGCCCAACATGTTGAAAACCCCATCTCTACTAAAATACAAAAAAATTAGCTGGGCATGGTGGTGCACGCCTGTAGTCCCAGCTATCCGGGGGCTGAGGCAGGAGAATCGGCTTGAACCTCAGAGGTGGAGGGTTGCAGTGAGCCAAGATCATGCCCACTGCATTCCAAAGGAGACTTTTGTCTTGAAAAAAAAAAAAAAATAGAGGTTATGCAGCCATTGATTGGATAATAAAGAAAAAAGGATATGCAGGGAGGAGTGTTGGAAGTGAGTCTTTGAGGAATGAGTAGGAGTTTGCTGACCACCTGTGTTCAAATCCCAGTTCAACCACTCAAGTTGTTTGAGCAAGTTACTTCACTTCTCTGGACTTCTGTTTTCCTGCCTACCAAACTGTGATAAAATAGTCCATACCTCGGTACAAGTTACTACATGTAAAGTGCTTCGAATGGCACTAATAGTGTTGTTCATGAATGTTAGTTTCAGTTATTATTATTATCATTATTATTATTAGAGACAAAATCTCGCCCTGTCGCCCAGGCTGGAGTGCTTTGGAGCGATCTTGGCTCACCGCAACCTCCGTGATCAAGTGATTCTCCTGCCTCAGCTTCCCGAATAGCTGGGACTGGTGGAGTGCACCACCACACCTGGCTAGTTTTTTCTTTTTTTTTTTTTATATTTTCAGTAGAGATGGAGTATCACCATGTTGGCCAGGCTGGTCTCGAACTCCTGGTCTCAAATGATCTGCCCGCCTTGGCCTCCCAAAGTGCTGGGAATACAGGCATGAGCCACCACACCTGGCCCAGTTATTATTATTGTTATTATTATTTTTTATTTTTTTACTTTTTGAGACAGAGTCTCCCCCTGTCGCCCAGGCTGGAGTGCAGTGGCACAGTCTCAGCCCACTGCAAGCTCCGCCTCTTGGGTTCACGCCATTCTCCTGCCTCAGCCTCCCAAGTAGCTTGGACTACAGGCGCCCATCACCACGCCCGGCTAATTTTTTTGTATTTTTAGTAGAGACGGGGTTTCACTGTGTTAGCCAGGATGGTCTTGATCTCCTGATCCACCTGCCTCAGCCTCCCAAAGTGCTGGGATTACAGGCGTGAGCCCCCACATCCGGCCCAGTTATTATTATTATTATTTTACCACTAGTATGATCACAAAGGAGCCACCATACTCCTCCCTAGAAACCACTATTCCTGACCATCTAGCCCTCAGCTTCAGTTTGGCAAAGACAGACCCAGAGTCCCTCAAGACAAGCTCATGGGCCGGGACTTGATGTCCAGGGTAGCAGGGAGCCAGCGATAGTTCTAGCAGTTGGGCAGCACTCAGTTTCTGTGCTGGACCTCTTCCCCTGGCACCACCCGACACAAAAGCCGCCCCTAGGTTGGCCTCTGGCCCCCTCAGATGCAGCATCGGAACCAGCTGTGCTCACCAGATGTTCCTGGTTTGCCCCCAGATGTGTGTTGCCAGCTCTCGGCTGTCCTGGCCGCCTCATCCCCCCATGGGGTGGGCCCAGGCCCTGGGGCCCTCTGAGGGAGGGGGCACATTTTTGTGGGCTGTGGAATTTGTTTTGTGTGTTGCAGAATCACTGAGTCTTGCCTCGAGAGGCCCAGACCCCTGGCCAAGTCTTGCCCCTCATGGGGGCCTCAGTTTCCCCATCAGTGGAACCTCAGGGAACTTCCAGAGGCCATCTAGGAACAGGAGACCAGGAGGCTGCCCTAGGAACAGGTCCAGCTGTGAGCCCTCAAGCTGTCAGCACTTGGGGAAAACAGAGGCACAGGCGCACAAGCACGTGTATGCTGCGGCGTTCACACACACAGGCACTTCCTCACTGGCATGTGCTGGCTTCACAGCCTGGCATCCTCTGCCCATGAGCAGTGGCAAGAGCCCAAGAGCCACTTGGTCAAGCTCTTCCAGGTCCTCCCTGGCTTTCCCATAGTGCTGGGTGGCACCCTTCATGCCCTATTGAAGATGGGAGGTCAGGCTCACACCTGTAATCACGGCACTTTGGGAGGCAAAGATGGGGGGGATCACTTGAGGCCAGGAGTTCGAGACCAGCCTGGGCAAGATGGCGAGACTGTCTCTATTAAAAAAAAAAACTTTTTTTTTATTCTAAAAAAAAACAGATGGGGGCTGGGCACAATGGTTCACGCCTATAATTCCAGTACTTCTGGGAGGCTGAGGCGGGCGGATCACCTGAGGTGAGGAGTTTGAGACCAGCCTGGCCACCATGGTGAAACCCTGTCTCTACTAAAAAGTATAAAAGTTAGCTAGGCATGGGATTACAGGCATTACACACCTGTAATCCCAGCTACCCTCGAGGCTGAGACAGGAGAATCGCTTGAACCCGGAAGCCAGAGGTTGCAGTGAACCGAGATCACGCTACTGAACTCCAACCTGTGTGAGAGAGTGAGACTCCGTCTCAAAAGAAAAAAACAAAAATTAGCCAGGCGTGGTGACAGGCACCTGTAGTCCTAGCTACTTGGGAGGCTGAGGCAGGAGAATGGCTTGAACCTGGGAAGCAGAGGTTGCAGTGAACTGAGATAGCACCATTGCACTCCAGTCTGGGCAACAGAGCCAGACTCTGTCCCAAAAAAAAAAAAAAAAAATGGAGAAACTCAGTGACAGGAGGACCAGGAGTGAAGTGGAGAGGAAGGAGAAGTGTGTGCAGGGCAGCACCCCCACAGGCAAAATTGTGCAGACTTGGGACCTGCAGCAGGCTCACGCCTCTGTAAACTGAATGCTCGAAGTTAGCCCCATGCCCTGCAAACACTTAACCCAAGATGTCCCTCTAGAAACTCCCATCCAGCAAAGACAGTCATGGGCACAGACACCATGCTCACAGGGCTAGGCAAGAGGAAGGGACCCATGGCTTGGGGGTGGCCGAGATGGGTAGCAGGGAAGGGTTTCTGGTGGAGGGGCTGTAGGAGCTAGGGCTTTCAGGGTAGAGTAGGAGTTTGCCAAATTAAGATAGACCCCAATTCTGGGCCTCCCCAAGATTAGAAGAGATGCCTACCTGGAGAGAGGTCCTCCCCTTCTTCCTCTCTCAGGTGCCACTCTTTGAGACTGGGAGTTCTGTAGGACAGAGGCTTTTATCCCTGGGACTGGGTGTGCCCGGCAGGTGTCCCCTGGGAAGTTCGGTGGGAAGAGGGGTGGGGGTGCCAGGGCGTTGGTTGTGCATAAAGAAATGAGCAACATTTCCTGGCATCACCAAGGAAGGTGCCAGAAACACACACCCTTGCTCCGGCTGTCTGTTGCTTGGATTGATTGGAAGGGCCTGCGTAGCTGTGTGACATTGAGTTGCTCATTGCTTCTCTCTGAGTCCATTTCCCTTCTTTCCCCTTCCCTTCTTTCCCCTTCCTTCCCCAGCTCTGGGGATTCTGTGGCCTCCAGCTAGAAGTGGAGGTCTGTCCTAGGTCCTTCTTGCTGCAACTCACACTGCTACGGACCGCCCCCTCCACCAAGGAAGGAAGGAGGCTTCCCTCCCGCCAGACAATGCAGGTTCTTCAGGATCTCTACGTTTTCTTCAGGACTGGGAAGGGACCTCTGGCCAGGCCCTGCACAGGCAGTGTAGACACCACCCGAGATCCCCACGGGGTGGACGTGGGCGGTGGTCAGGGTGGGGCCATTCCCTCCTGAGTCCCCCGGCCCCCTCTGCTTCCCCTCCTCTCGCTCTCTGCCCACTGTGTCTGTGCCCCCTGGAATGTTTGCAGCTGTGGGAGTTGGTGGCGTGTTCACCTGTGCACTCCTGCGTGTGTGTGGGGGGGCCAGGAGGAGGGGTCTTGGGGACCTTGGCCAGAGCACAAATGACAATGGATGCTCTTGTACCTACAAGTGTGTGTCTCTGTGAGACCAGCATACCACGTGTGAGTGGGGAAAACCTCAGTGTGTGTGAGTGGGATCATACCTGAGTGTGAGTGTGAAAACACCCTAGTGTGAGACGACTGTGGGATTGTTCAAGTGTGTGAGTATGCAAACACCAGCACGTGGATATAACGTTTCAGCACAAGTGTGAAAGCACCCAAGTGTGTGAGTGTGATTTTTTTTTTTTTTTTGAGACGAAGTCTTGGTCTGTCACCCAGGCTGGAGTGCAGTGGCACGATCTTGGCTCACTGCAACCTCCACCCCTTGGGTTCAAGCAATTCTCCTGCCTCACTTACTCTCCCTAATAGCTGGGATTACAGGCGTGCACTACCATACCCGGCTAATTTTTGCAGTTTTAGTAGAGATGGGGTTTCACCATATTGACCAGGCTGGTCTCGAATTTCTGACCTCCAGATCCGCCTGCCTCAGCCTCCCAAAGTGCTGGGATTACAGGCGTGAGCTGCTGTGCCTGGCCAATGGTGTCTTTTAAAAGTTTATTATTTTCTTTTCTTTTCTTTTTTTTTTTTTGAGACAGAGTCTTGCTCTGTTTGCCAGGCTGGGATGGCGTGGCCGGATCTCAGCTCACTGCAAGCTCCGCCTCCCGGGTTCACGCCATTCTCCTGCCTCAGCCTCCCGAGTAGCTGGGACTACAGGCGCCCGCCACCGTGCCCGACTAGTTTTTTTGTATTTTTTTAGTAGAGACGGGGTTTCACCGTGTTAGCCAGGATGGTCTCGATCTCCTGACCTCGTGATCCGCCCATCTCGGCCTCCCAAAATGCTGGGATTACAGGCTTGAGCCACCACGCCTGGCCTATTTTCTATTTTTGTAGAGACGGGGTCTTACTGTATTGTCCAGGCTGGTATCGAACTGGGCTGAGGTGAATTCCCCGCCTCAGCCTCCCAAAGTGCTGGGATAATAGGCGTGAGCCACTGAGCCTGGCTGTTTCACCAGTATTTCTGCTAACGTCCTCTCTCTGCCCCAGGGTCCATCCAAGATCCCAGATGACATTTAGCGGTGCCCTTTCCTTTGGCCCCTCCAATCGGAGACTCCTTCTCCATCTGTCCTTATCCTTCATGACCTTGACTCTTTTTGTCTTTTCTCTTCTCATCTTCTTTTATTTTTTTCTTTTTGCAATGGAGTCTCACCCTGTCGCCCAGGCTGGAGTGTGGTGGTGCAATCTCAGCTCACTGCAACCTCCGCCTCCCAGGTTCAAGTGATTCTCCTGCTTCAGCCTCCTGAGTAGCTGGGATGACAGGCATCTGCCACCCCGCCCAGCTAATTTTTTTTTTCTTTTTTTTTTGTATTTTTAGTAGAGATGAGGTTTCACCATGTTGGTCAGGCTGGTCTCAAACTCCTGACCTCAAATGATCTGCCTGCCTCAGCCTCCCAAAGTGCTGGGATTACAGGCGTGAGCCACCATGTCCGGCCTTGTCTTTCTTTTCTTTTCTCAGACAGGGTCTCCCTATATTGCCCAGGTTGGTCTCAAACTCCTGGCCTCAAGCAATCCTCCTGCCTTGGCCTCCTAAAGCGCTGGGATCAAAGGCATGAGCCACCTTGCCTCGTCAGTGATAGTGTTTTGAATGAAGGTGGAAGCATCCAAGGGTGTGAGTGGGTCATGTTTGAGTGTGACTGTGAAAACGCCCTAGCGTGTAAGCGTGATGTATTCAAATGTGAGTGTGAGAACACACTAGGGCATTCATATGGCGGTGTTCTGGTGTGTGGGTGTGATTGTGTTAGAATATGTGAGCCTGGAAACATCTGAGTGTACATGGGATCATGTTTGGGTGTAAGTATGAAAATACTGGCTGGGTACAGCGGATCACACCTGTAATCCCAGTGCTTTGGGAGGTTGAAGCGGGAGGATTGCTTGAGGCCAAGAGTTCAAGACCTGCCTGAGCAACACAGTGAAACCCCGTTTCTACAAAAGAAAAAAGAAAAAAAAAAAAACTATATATATACACACACCCCCACACACACACACAAATATAGCCAGGCATGGTGGTGTACACCCAGCTACTTGGGAGGCTGAGGCAAGAGGATCACTTGAGCCCAGAACTCAGAGGTTTCAGTGAGCCGAGGTTGCACCACTGCACTCCAGCCTGGGCAACACAGCAAGGTTCTGTCAAAGAAAGAAAGAGAGAGAGAGGGAAGGAGGGATGGAGGGAAGGAGGGAGGGAGGGAGGGAAAGAGGGAAGGAGGGGGGGAGGGAAGGAGGGAGGGAGGG
>NW_016812914.1:34583-45560 GCF_001698545.2 Rhinopithecus bieti | reverse complement strand
GGAGGGAGGGAGGGAAAGAGGGAAGGAGGGGGGAGGGAAGGAGGGAGGGAGGGAGGGAAAGATGGAGGAAGGGAGGGAAAGAGGAGGGAGGGAGGGAAAGACAGAGAGAGAAAAGGAAGGAAGGAAAGGAAAGAAAGAGAGAAAGGAAGGAAGGGAGGGAGGGAGAGAGGGGGAGAAAGAAAAAGAGAAAGAAAGAAAAGGAAGGAAGGGACGGAGAGAGGGAGAGAAAGAGAGAGAGGAAGGAAGGGAGGGAGAGAAAGAAAAAGAGAAAAGGAAGGAAGGAGAGGAGAGAGAGAAAGGAAGGAAGGGAGGGAGAGAGAGAGAAAGAGAAAGAAAAAGAGAAGACAGGCAGGCAGGCAGGCAAGTGTGTGAGTGTCATCGTGGTCAAATGTGTGATTGTGTTTGAATGCGTGTGGAAAAATCCAAGTGTGTGTCTGAGTGTGAAAACACCCTGGGATGTGCGTGTAACCCTGTTTGTGTGTGGAAGTGTGAAAACACTGAATGTGGGAGTGTTTTGTTTTGTTTCATTTCAAGACGGAGTCTCACTCTGTCATCCAGGCTGGAGTGCAGTGGTGCGATCTCAGCTCACCACAGCCTCTGCCTCCCGGGTTCAAGCGATTCTCCTGCCTCAGCCTCCCGAGTAGCTGGGATTACAGGCGCGCACTGCCATGCTCGGCTAATTTTTTTTCTTTTTTGAGATGGAGTCTCGCTCTGTCACCCAGGCTGGAGTGCAGTGGTGAGATCTTGGCTCACTGCAACCTCCACCTCCCAGGTTCAGGTGATTCTCCTGCCTCAGCCTCCCGAGTAGCTGAGATTACAGGCGCCCCCCCACCACGCCCGGCTAATTTTTGTATTTTTAGTAGAGACAGGGTTTCACCATGTTGGCCAGGCTGGTCTTGAACTCCTGACCTCAGGTGATCCACCCACCTCAGCCTCCCAAAGTGCTGGGATTACAGGTGTGAGCGACCGCACCCAGCCAAATATGGGAGCGTCTGAGCATGCAAGTGTGCTCAAGTGAGAATACTTGAGCACGTGTGATCGTGTGTGCGTGGGCAGTGTGTGTGTGTGGGAGTGCATGTGCACGAGTATGAAAGAACCTCAGTGTGAGGACATGAGATGGCTTGGTGTGAATGAGATGTCTGGGTGTGAATGAGTGAGAAGACGGTGTGAATAAGTGAGATGGCTGGGTGTGAATGAGTGAGATGGCTGGGTGTGAATGAGTGAGAAGACTGGGTGTAAATGAGTGAGATGGCTGGGTGTGAATGAGATGGGTGTGAATGAGAAGACGGTGTGAATGAGTGATGGCTGGGTGTGAATGAGTGAGATGGCTGGGTGTGAATGAGATGGTTGGGTGTGAATGAGTGAGAAGACTAGGTGTGAATGAGAAGGCTGGGTGTGAATGAGTGTGAGTGGGCACACAAGTGTAAGCCTACAGGTGTGCTGTGTGAGATAGGGGATCTCCCTATGTTGCCCAGGCTGGTCTCAAACTCCTGGGCTCTGGTAGCTGTGGGTGCTGGCAGCGGGTTCACCTGTGTACCCCCGTGTGTGTGGCCAGGATGAGGGGTCTCAGGGCGCAGATGATGACCTGGGCTAGACTGCAAATGACAGTGGGCACTCCTGTACCTACAAGTGTGTGTCTGTGCAGATGCACAGGTACAGACGCCTCCCCAGGCTAGGGCCTCCGGGACACAGGCACACACATTGTGCACACCCAGCCCCCTCCCCATGCCCTCCGCCACACCCACATCACCCCCACCTGGTCGCGTCCGTGCCAGAGACAAACCAGTTAGGTGACCCCCGAGAACAGAGAGGCCCATTGTTCATGGCTGCTAATCAGCCCTGCCTGCTGGGCCCCCTCCACCGACGGCCCACCAATTTCCTGGCCTCCACCAGAGCTCTAGGTGGGGAGAGTCTGAAGCTCCAAGGCCTCCGGGGGGTCCTGTGACTAGGCCATGCTGGGGCTAGGCCCTTGGTAGAAACAGACCACCACAGCCCAAGGCTTGTTCCAGTCCAATGGGGAAACCGAGTCACACCACTCTAAGACTTGAATGTGTGGACAAGCAGGGTAGAGGGGGTCCAGAGAGGTCCAGGGCCCGGTAGGTTTCCTGCCTGTCTTCCCCCTCCCACCACCAGCATTCAAATGCCGGCTCTATGACCTCGGACAGGTCACTTCCCAGCTCTGGGCCTGTTTCTCATTCATACAGTGGGGATAAGGGTATGACTTGCAGCCAGGTGAAGCGGCTCACGCCTGTAATCCCAGCACTTTGGGATGCCAAGGCAGGAGGCTCGCTTGAGCCCAGGAGTTCAAGACCAGCCTGGGCAACATGATGAGACCTCGTCTCTACAAGCAGTTTAAAAATTGGCTGGGCGCGGTGTCTCACGCCTGTCATCCTAGCACTTTGGGAGGCCGAGGCGGGTGGATCACCTGAGGTCAGGAGTTCGAGACCAACCTGACCAACATGGTGAAACCCCATCTCTACTAAAAATACAAAAAATTAGCCGGGCGTGATGGTGCATGCCTGTAATCCCAGCTACTTGGGAGGCTGAGGCAGGAGAATTGCTTGATTGAACCTGGGAGGTGGAGGTTGCAGTGAGCCAAGATTGTGTCACTGCACTCCAGCCTGGGCAACAAGAGTGAAACTCCGTCTCAAAAATAAATAAAAATAAAAAAATAAAATAAAATTGGCTGGGTGTGGTGGTGCATGCCTGTGGTCTCAGTTACTTGGGAGGCTGAGACGGGAGGATCACCTGAGCTGGGTAGGTCAAGGCTGCAGTGGGCGCTGTGATTGTACCACTGCACTCCAGCCTGGGCAACAGAGCGAGATCCTGTCTCAAAAAAGAAAAAATAAATAAATAAAAGGACATTACCTTCTTCTTAGGACGCTTGTAAGGTTGGAATGACTTTATCTGTGTTAAGTTTGTAAAATGGAGTTGGACATAAAGTAGGTGATCCCTAAGAATAAAGGGGATGATGGCCAGGCGTGGTGGCTTTCGCATGTAATCCCAGCACTTGGGGATGCCAAGGCGGGCAGATCACCTGAGGTCAGGCGTTCAAGACCAGCCTGGTCAACATGGCGAAACCTCATCTCCAGTAAAAATATAAAAATTGCCGGGTGCGGTGGCTCACGCCTATAATCCCAGCGCTTTTGGAGGCCGAGGCGGGTGGATCACAAGGTCAGGAGATCAAGACTATCCTGGCTAACACAGTGAAACCCCGTCTCTACTAAAAATACAAAAAATTAGCTGGGTGTGGTGGTGTGGCGTGTGCCTGTAGTCCCAGCTACTCGGGAGGCTGAGGTGAGAGGATCACTCAAAAAACAAACAAACAAAAACAACAACAACAGAAACCAACACAAAAATTACTTAGGCGTGGTGGCACGTTCCTGTAGCCCCAGCTACTTGGGAGGCTGAGGCAGGAGAATCGCTTGAACCCAGGAGGTGGAGGTTGCAGTGAGCTGAGATTGCACCACTGCACTCCAGCCTGGGCAACAGAGTGAAACTGCATCTCAAACAACAACAACAACAACAAAAGAACACACACAAAGGAATGAAGGAGATGGGTTTGACATCTGGCAAAATGCTGCTGCTGCCAACTGCTTCCACAAAACCTCAAGAATGGAATGTCCTGCACGAGCTGCTCCATCCCCTTCCCAACCTCCCCTCCTCTCTCTCTTCCCCTGCTCACTCTGCTCAGACACACAAGCCTCCTCACTGTTCCTCAAACATGCCAGGTGGGCCTGCCCCAGGGCCTTTGCACAGGCAGTGCCTCTGCCTGGGACACCTGCTCCCAGATTTTCTTATGACTGACTTCTTACACTTGGGTCTTAGTGCATGCGTCACCTCCTCAGGGAGGGCCCCCCTGCCCTGCCCACTCCCAGTGAATCTAGGCCCATTCATGATAGTCACCTTGTTTATTATGCACTGACTGTATACTAAGCCCAGAGACTTCAACTGTGGTCTCTTTTTCATCCTCCCAATAAACCCATCCATCCATCCATTCACTCAGACATGAAACTCTGGACCCTCCAATTCAGAATCTGGGCCACCCAGTGCCTAGCTTTTTTTTTTTTTTTTGAGACGGTGTTTCACTCTGCCACCCAGGCTAGAGTGCAGTGGTGTAATCTCAGCTCACTGCAACCTCTGCCTCCTGGTTTCAAGTGATTCTCCTGCCTCAGCCTCCCAAGTAGCTGGGATTACAGGTGCATGCCACCTCACCCAGCTAATTTTTGTATTTGTAGTAGAGCTGGGGTTTCACCATATTGGCCAGGCTGGTCTTGAACACCTGACCTCAGGTGATCTGCCCTCCTCAGCCTCCCAAAGTGCTGGGATTACTACAGACATGAGCCACCATACCCAGCCAGCCTAGCTTCTTTGTGTTTTCATTCATTCATTCATCATTCAGCAAATGTCTATGAGTGCCTATTCTGTGCCACTGAACCAGCTGGGCTGGCCCTGGGGGAGAATCAACTTCCCCTGCAAATTCACTCTTATCAGATAGATCCCCAGGCTGGTCTAGGATTTGTTTAGACGCCTTCATGTTGGGGAGCTCATTCCTTACCAATAACCACCACCACCAATACCAAAGAGTCTCAAGTACCAGCAAGAGTGGCGAGGCAAGTTCTCAGGCTGACTACAGTATCTGCTCCCAAGCCCAGCCCGTATGGTGTGTGCTATGTCAAAGAGCCTGCGTTTGAATCCTACGTCCTTTTCTAGCCCTTGGACAAGCCCCTACCCATTTTGTGCCTCGGTTTGCCTAGCTGTAAAATGGAGATAGTAATGCCTCTCTTGCGGGCTCAGCACCGGGCCTGTTACACAGCTGGTGCTTAATAAATGTGTCCCGTTACTTAAGGTCTGGTGTGTGTAGCTCCTGTGGTCCCCATCCATGGGGGTGAGCGGGGTGGAGAAGGGGTGGTTCGAGTTTCTGCGCATCAGCACACGGGGCGCAGTCCATGCAAATGAAATGCGAATCCCACGCAAATAAATCTCCGCGCAGTGCAGGGCAGCGCATAAAGCTGGAGGTACAAGGTGCATGCACGGCAGGGGGGCACCTGGGGATCCCAGGAGCCGAGCCCAGGCCCGGAGGCGCTGACCCATATCCAACCCGGCTTTCAGCGCTCGGTGTAAATGTTTACACCTGGCCGGCCGCCAGGCTCCTTGCCACCCCACACTAGGCAGGTAGGAGGGGGAATGTAAACTCGAGCTGGGGGCCATGGGATGCTGGGGAGGAGCCCAGACAGCGTCGGGTGTGGTGGGTGTGTACATGTGAGTTATTAAACACTGACTACATGCAGTGAGGAGGATGCCACCAGGCACTCACAGCACCCAGTGCCCGAATGGGGAAAGCTCAGGGCATTCCTGGGGGCCCACTAGCCCCCCTGCACCAGCCAGAGGTTAAAGTGAATAGGGTAGGCAGTCACAGAAGGCTTCCTGGAGGAGGTGCCCTCCAAGCTGAGATTGCAAGGGGGGTGGGCGCTAGGTACAGTGGCTCATACCTGTAATCCCAGCTCTTTGGGAGGCCAAAGTGGGAGGATCGCTTGAGCCCAGGAGTTTAAGACCAGGCTGGGCAACATTGTGAGACTCCCCTCTCTATTAAACCAAAAAACAAAAATTAAAAAAAAAAATTAAAAATTAGCCAGGCATGGTGGCTCACGCCTGTAGTCAGTCCTAGCTACTAGGGAGGCTGAGGTGGGAGGATCCCTTGAGCCTAGGAGGTGGAGGCTGCAGTGAGCCGTGATCACACCACTGCATTCCAGCCTGGGCGACAGAGCAAGACCCTGTCTAAAAAAACAAAAATAGAGAGAGAAAAAGAAAGAAAGAGAGAGAGAAAGGTAAGAAGGAAAGGAGGGGGGGAGGGAGGAAGGAAGGAAGGAAGGAAGGGAGGGAAAGGAAAGAAAGGAAAGGAAAGGGAGGGAGGGAGGAAGGGAAAGAAAGAAAAAAGAAAGAAAGAGAGGAGGCTGGGTGCGGTAGCTCACGCCTGTAATCCCAGCACTTTGGGAGGCCAAGGTGGGCAGATTACTTGAGGTCAGGAGCTTGAGACCAGCATAGCTAACAGGGTGAAACCCGTCTCTATTAAAAATACGAAAATTAGCCAGGTGTGGTGGCGGGCGCCTGTAATCCCAGCTACTGGGGAGGCTGAGACAGGAGAATCACTTGAACCCGGGAGGTGGAGGTGGCGGTGAGCTGAGATTGTGCCACTGCACTCCAGCCTGGGCAACAGAGCGAGACTCCATCTCCAAAAGAAAAGAGAAAAGTTAAAAGAAAGGGGAGTGAGAGTGGGGAGGGAGGGAAGAAGTGTTCTCCAGGGAAAGACCTGTCTGTGCAAAAGCCCGGAGCTGGGACTCAGTGTCCGGGGCAGCTCTGGCCCATTGCTAACTACTTCTGGGCATGCTTATCCATCTGGATGGGAAACAGGCTCAGAGAGGGGCAGAGTCAATGGAGGACACTAGCCTGTAGGGAACAGTGTCAGCCCCGGATTCCTGCCTCCAGACGATCCTAAACACCACCCTCCCCGCACCCTTGTCCTACAGTGCCACCTGCCGGAAATGACCTCTCCTCCTTTCACTTTTCCCCCTGGCTCCTCAGCTGCAGTCTCTCCGGCCTCCTCGCTGTTCCTGGGATACGCCACACTCAGTCCGGCCTCGGGGCCTTTGCACTGGCTGTGTCCCCTGCCTGTGATGTCGTTCTTCTCTGCCTGGTCAACTCCTACCTTTGTTCAAGTCTGGACCCTGTCATCGGCTCCTCAGGAAGGCACTCCGGGACCCCCAGATGGGGGCCGTTCCCTGTGACTCCTGGCACGGAGCCCAACCCCTTCCTTGTTCAATGGTTCCTTGAGGGACCATTCCCATGTGATTATCGACCATTTGGCAGGCATTGTTCAAAGTCAGAGGCCCCACACTAAGTCCTGGCCCAGTGCCCTGCGCCTGTTCGTTGCTGGAGGGACAGACAGGGGGCGTGCGGCTGACCATCCCGTGCCCGCAGGCTGAGGATGCAGCGCTGGAAGGCGGCGGCCTTGGCCTCAGTGCTCTGCAGCTCCGTGCTGTCCATCTGGATGTGTCGAGAGGGCCTGCTTCTCAGCCACCGCCTCGGACCCGCACTGGTCCCGCTGCGCCGCCTGCCTCGAACCCTGGACACCCGGATTGCCCGCCTGGCCCAGTGTAAGCTCCTCCTCTGTGTGGGGTCAGATACCACCAACGTAAGGGGTAGAATTTCAGGCAGTGAAGTGGGAGGCGGCGGGGGTCATAAGTTTTTAAAAGATAGTGCCAGCCGGCCAGGCGCGGTGGCCCACACCTGTAATCCCAGCACTTTGAGGTGGGCGGATCACCTGAAGTCAGGAGTTCGAGACCCGCCTGACCAACATGGTGAAACCCCGTCTGTACTAAAAATACAAAAATTAGCTGGGCGTGGTGGCACGTGCCTGTAATCCCAGCTACTCAGGAGGCTGAGGCAGGAGAACTGCTTGAACCCGGGAAGCGGAGGTTGCAGTGAGCCGAGATCGCGCCGATGCACTCCAGCCCGGTGACGGAGTGAGACTCCATCTCAAAAAAAAAAAAAAAAAAGGATAGGGCCAGCAAGCCCTGTTGCAGGGAGGCAAGGACAGACATCCTAAAAGATTATTCAGGGCAAGGCATGGTGGCTCCTGCCTATAATCCCAGCACTTTGGGAGGCCGAGACAGGAGGATCTCTTGAGCCCAGGAGTTCATGACCAGCCCGGGCAACGTAGTGAGACCTCCATCTCTACAAAAAACTTTAGAAATTAGCCAGGTGTGGTGGCGCATGCCTGTAGTTCCAGCTACTTGGGAGGCTGGGGTGGGAGGATCACTTGAGCCCAACAGTTCAAGGCTGCAGCGAGCTATGATTGCACCACTACACTCCAGCCTGAGCAACAGAGCACGACTCTGTCTCAAAACATTATAATAATAAATACATTTTCTAAAAAAAGATGGGGTGGAGGGAGGTTGCAAATTCCCCCAATGGCCTGGTGGAGCTAGGGTGACTTCTGGGAACTGGGGTCTTTCGGCTTAGCTGTCACAAGGAATTAGGCTTGCCCTGAGGTCTTGTGGGGGCCAGATGGAGATTAGACCTGGGCATTCGCCCGGTTGGCCCCCGCGGCGCAGCGGTCGGGGGGGCGCGGTGGGAGGAGAGAGAGGCTGGATCTGAGGTCCCAGTGATCTGCCCCAGGGGACAGGGACCAAGGGGAGGCGGGAGATGGAGCGGGAGTAAAAACCAGAAGAGAGACCCAGAGATTTGGAGGGGTGAGGGGGGTTGGAGAGAGAGAGAGGAGAGACAGGACTGGGGGCACAGACACGGGCAAAAGCACTGCTGTAGGGACAAAAAAATGCCCACCCTGAGGGCAAGACCCTCGCCCAACTCCCCACCAATCCCTAATGCCTGCCCCACCACAAGTGCTGTGGGGTGAGGGTGGTGCCTGGGCCCTGACCCCTGTGCCTACGCACATGTCCATGCGTGCACCTGTGTGGGCATCTGAGACGTAGATGTCGGCAGGGTGCGTGTGCAGTGCCTTTGGGTGTGGGCCATGAGTACGCCCCGTGCACGTCTGCACCCGCCCCTGCCAGCCCACACAATCCTCTTTTCTTGTCCTTACAATGCACCAGGGTGGCCTCCGGCACGAGCTCCACTTCTGTCCTCCCACCACTTCCCTCTGCAAGTGGCACGAAGTCCTTCCTAGGACATCGGGACAGAGACCTGGGTGGGGCCCCAAAAGCCAGTGCTCCAGGACTTGAGGGGGACAAAGCAGGAATGGAGGAATTTCAGGCACTGGGGAGGGTCAGGGCCCATGGACAGGTGCCTGCCTGCCCTACAGCAAAAAAGGAGCAGCCACTGAGTCCCCAAGTCCCCGTGTTCTAGGCTCCATGGTGGAATTTCAGGCTGGGGACTTTGTGTTCTAGCCCCCTGTGCAAGCAGCCAGCCCCGTTGCAGAGAGGCAGGGACAGACATCCTAAAAGATTATTCACTGTTGCCGGGCGCGGTGGCTCACACCTGTAATCCCAGTACTCTGGGAGGCCGAGGTGGGCGGATCACAAGGTCAGGAGATCAAGACCATTCTGGCTAACACTGTGAAACCCTGTCTCTACTAAAACTACAAAAATATTAGCCGGGCGAGGTGGCGGGCGCCTGTAGTCCCAGCCATTTGGGAGGCTGAGGCAGGAGAATGGCATGAACCCGGGAGGCGGAGCTTGCAGTGAGCCGAGATTGCGCCACTGCACTCCAGCCTGGGCGACAGAGCAAGACTCTGTGTCAAAAAAAAAAAAAAGATTATTCATTGTTTATATGGAATTCAGATTTAGCCGGGCATCTGTATTGTATCTGGCAAGCCCACAAATGTCTGCTTCGATGCACCCCTCTAGGGTTGGGCGTGCCCCTAACTAACCCCCCAGCACAGTCCCGGCCCCTCCAGTCCTGCTCCATGGCTTAAAGAACACGGACTAGGTTGCTCAGTCATCGGCCACCTCCCGCACCGACTTCCCACCCTCTCAGCCCCAGCCAAGACAGAGATCATGCAAGCTTCAGGGAATAGACAGGGCAACTGAGGCCTGAGGTTGCCAGTGGCGAAAGTGGCAGAGTCAGGCTCTGAGGCTGGGTTTGTCTTGTTTCTGAGACCCCCTGTGGGAACAGACATCTCCTCCCCCACCAAACCCCAGGAGACAGCCCCTCCTTCCCCAGGGCCACCCAGAGGCTCATTCTTTTGACAGCCAGGTGCACCAGCCCTGGGAGCAGGTGGGGACTACACTCAAGATTTCCTCTCCCAACCACAAGCGTGACTGCCACCTGCTCTGGGGCTGGGAGTCCCCTGCCTTCTGATCCGCCAGTAGCGCTGCCTGTCATTCCAGCGTCTGCACTTCTCTCCTGGGGCTTCGGAGTTTGGGGGTGGGGCCAGCGCTTGGGTAATAAATTTAGGCTGCCAGGCCCTGGGAATCGGTGACTTGGGCACCTCCTGGCGAGTGTGGGAGAAGGCGGCTGGACCTGGGCCAAACTTGGGTGAACGATGTAGGCAGTTAGAATGTCCTTTAAGCCCGTCTCTCTTGGCCACCTGGTAATGATGTGACCTTGGGATGGTCCATTTTGTCACCTGTCACATGGGGGTGGCCCTGACAGTAGCTGCTGCCACTTCATGGAGTGGGGGCCCCACACAGGCCTCGAACGCAGTAGGCTGCAGTACCTGCTGCTCCTCTGCATTCTGAGAAACCCACCCTGATTCGTTTCTTGGATAGGGAAACTGAGGCTCCACTGCACAGTGGGGCAGCGGGGATGGAGGGAGTCTGAAAAACCCAGGAACTCAGGGCTAACGTCAGGGCCTGAAGAAGGGGCTCTAGAGATAGAGACCTATGACAGCCTCACTAAAGAGGGATGGGGCATGGGAAGCAGCCCCCCCCCCCCCGTGCTGCCCAGAGAGGGTGCACCAGTGTCCTGGGGCAGCCCAGCATAGGGGCGGTGTCCATGTAGATTTGCGATGGAGGATGAGGAGAGTGGAGCAGCAATGGGGTGAGAGAGGGGCCCAGAGGAGGTCAGTTAGAGACCCCGGTCAGCTTAGCTCAAGGTGAGACGGGCTGGAAAGTGGCCCAGAAAGGATGAACCAGGTTCTGGGCAGCCAATATAGGCTCAGGGTTCAGAAAGGGGTGCTGGACCAGCGTAGGGGTGTATGTACGTGCCCTCCAGTGCCGCCCAGAGGCTGCATGAGCAGCTCAGCGAGAGGGTGTGAAAATTTGGGATCTGGGAGTGAGATGAGAAGCCGTCCAGGCCTGTCGTCCCAGCAAGGCTCTTCGTTTGCAGGGGTACAGCGAGGGTAGGGGGCTCCCTCCCATCCCCTGCACCCACTGACCCGCCTCCTTTCTCTTCCTCCCCTCGCAGACCGTGCACTGCTGCAGGGCGCCCCGGATGCGGTGGAGCTGCGCGAGCTGACGCCCTGGGCTGGGCGACCCCCAGGTCCGCGCCGTCGGGCGGGGCCCCGGCGGCGGCGCG
>NW_016812914.1:17869-32421 GCF_001698545.2 Rhinopithecus bieti | reverse complement strand
CGCCCCGGACCCCGGCAAAGCTGGAGGGCACAGATCAGAAACTGCCCCCAGGGAGAATCACCCAGCCATACAGGAGCATCCCTGGCCCCAGGCTCCCAGGGACCTACAGCTACAGCTAGAGACACTCAAGGCGGCTAATCAGCAGGACTTCCAGGGGGCCCTGAGAGCAGGGCTTGGCGGCCAGGCCCAAGCCCGTGGGTGGTCTGCTTGGGAAGCAGTTTCAGGGCTGCCGCTGGCTGGGGTCCCCGCCCACCCCCGCAATCTTCCGACTCTTGAGGTTTGAGGTAGTGGATTCCTCCACCATTTGGGCCGACTCAGCCTGGCCTCCGCAGAGAGGCCGGAGTTTCCAGACGCTGCGGAAGCCCAAGTGACGCTTACTCTGAGCCTCAGTTTCCCCATCCTAGATGGCCTGGCCTCAGAGAGAGGAGTGTTGTTCAGCCCAGGACGCACAGTGAGAAAGCTGACCCTCAGGGGTCTGCCGCCTCAGAAGCTCACACATGCCACTGTGTGCATGTGTATGTGAGTGTTGTCCACCCTCCGGGGCCTCCCGGACCTCGGCCTTCCTGTCTGTCACCCAGATCCAGTGTCCCAGCCACAGGGAATTGGAGCATAAATAAACAGAGAAGCCCCCGCAATTCCCTGGGGCCGCGGTTGTCATCAGCCCATTGGCACACCGGATGAGGGTCTCACACACACAAGCACACTCAGGAGACACAGAGACCACCACCCACAAGGGGTCAGCAGGCAGGACCCATGATCCTACACAGTCACCTTCCACACTCAGAACTGCACACTCAGGAAGGGATATTCCCTCTTTCTTTTTCTTTTCTTGAGACAGTCTCACTCTGTTGCCCAGGCTGGAGTGCAGTGGTGCGATCACGGCTCCCTGCAACCTCTGCCTCCTGGGTTCAAGCGATTCTTGTGCCTCAGCCACCTGGGTAGCTAGGATTGCAGGCACCGGCCACCACACCCAGCTAATTTGTTTTGTTTGAGAGGGATTTCACTCTGTAGCCCAGGCTGGAGTGCAGTGGCGTGATCTCGGCTCACTGCAACCTCCGACTCTCAGGTTCAAGCGATTCTCCTGCCTCAACTTCCCAAGTAGCTGGGATTACAGGCATGCACTACCATGCCCAGCTAATTTTTGTATTTTTAGTAGAGATGGGTTTCACCATGTTGGCCAGGATGGCCTCAATCTCCTGACCTTGTGATCCTCCTGCCTTGGCCTCCCAAAGTGCTGGGATTACAAGCCTGAGCCAGTGTGCCCAGCCCGGCTAATTTGTGTGTGTGTGTGTGTGTGTGTGTGTGTGTGTGTGTGTGTGTGTTTAGTAGGGACTCGGTTTCACCATGTTGGCCAGGCTGGTCTTGAACTCCTGACCTCAGGTGATTCTCCCACCTCAGCCTCCCAAAGTGCTGGGATTACAGGCATGAGCCACCACACCCAGCCTGAGAGGAACACTCTCAAAGTCACTTCTCATTCACAAAAGCACAGAGCATCACTCCTGTGGTCACAGACACACACTCAGGGTGCACACATAGCCCCAGTCACTCACAATCCATTCCATCACATCTGCTGACACACTTACACACATGCACAGCCCTGCAGCAGCCACATAGTGAGAGACCCACATAGACACAGACAGCCCTGCACACTCAGAGAGGGGCCCTTGAACTGTCCCGGATGCAAAGGCGCACTCAAGGGCAAGACACGGTGGCTGACGCCTGTAATCTCAGCCCTTTGGGATGCTGAGGTGGGATAATCACTTGAAGCCAGGAGTTCAAGACATAGTGAGAAACCACTGGACAACATAGCGAGACCCCATCTCTCAAAAAAAAAAAAAAAAAAGAGCTGGGCATAATGGTGCATGCTTGTAGTCCCAGCTACTTGGGAAGCTGAAGTGGGAGAATCACTTGAGCCCAGGAGTTCAAGGTTGCAGTGAACCGTGATCATGACACTGCACTCCAACCTGTCTCTAAAACAATAAATAAAATAAAAAACACTCCCAGGGCATTCATGGTCAGTCTCACGCTTGGAATAATCACACGAATACACATCCCTGTTATATGTAGTCTGCATGACATAAACACAGTCACACCTGCAGCCACACCCACAGTGGTGTGTTCCTAGCAGCCATACGGTGGCAGTCACACTGAGTGTCGTCCCAGCCATGGGCATTTCCATGCTGAAGGTCACCCACATGCCCACCACCTTCTTTCTCAGGGAACCTCTGCCCTTCTCCGTCCTGTCCCTAATAACTCAGCTGATTTATCTGGCCCCACCTGGCACTGTGTCTGGGCAGGGAAGGTCCCCTTGTCCCAGCCAGGCCCTATTTTGACCCCCAGGCGGCTTGGCCCCCACTTCCCACCCACACTGGTCCTTCCTCACCCCACTCTGTCAGAGCCCACCCCCAGGAAGCAGCTGGAGATGTATCTCACAGGGCTCTGACACCTACCGCCAGGGCCATAGAAAGGTCTAGAACAGCGTTTTCTTTTCTTTTCTTTTTTTTTTTTTTGAGACAGAATCTCGCTGTGTCTCTCAGGCTGGAGTGCAGTGGCCGGATCTCAGCTCACTGCAAGCTCTGCCTCCCGGATTCATGCCATTCTCCTGCCTCAGCCTCCCAAGTAGCTGGGACTACAGGTGCCCGCCACCTCGCCCGGCTAGTTTTTTTGTATTTTTTAGTAGAGACGGGGTGTCACCGTGTTAGCCAGGATGGTCTCAATCTCCTGACCTCGTGATCCGCCCGTCTCAGCGTCCCAAAGTGCTGGGATTACAGGCGTGAGCCACCGCGCCCGGCTCCTAGAACAGGGTTTGTCTATCTCTGGACACTTGGAACCAGATTGGTTGTGGTTGTGTTGTGGGAGCATCCTGTGCATCGTAGGGGGTTCGGAGTAACCCGGCCTCTGCCTGCTAGGTGACCTCATCCCCCTTCCTCACTTCGATGGCCAAAAGTGTCTCCAGACCTTGCTGAATGTCCTGGGGGCAGAATCACCCTGGGGAGAGAACCACTATCCAATGAGGAGAACGCATCACCAGCTTTCTTTTCCTTTCTTTTTCTTTTTTTTTTTTTGAGATGGAGTCTTGTTCTTGTCACCCAGGCTGGAGTGCAATGGCGTAATCTGGGCTCATAGCAACCTCCACCTCCTGGGTTCAAGCAAGTCTCCTGCCTCAGCCTCCCAAGTACCTGGGATTACAGGCACCCGCCACCACGGCCGGCTAATTTTTTGTATTTTTAGCAGAGATGGGGTTTCACCATGTTAACGAGGCTGGTCTCAAACTCCTGACCTCATGTGATCCACCTGCCTTGGCTTCCCAAAGTGCTGGGAGTACAGGCGTGAGCCACCACGCCCGGCCCCATCATCGGTTTTCTTTGCAATATTACATCTGGAAACGGTACTGTCATTGTCCCTCTGCAGCCCTCACAAGCAGCTAACAACATCATAAATCAGCCAGAACCATCACTCATGGGTGGGGCCCCAAGGGCGCCAGTTCCCAGGGCCCAGTGCCCTCCAGGGTGAGGTCCCCAGGAGGCGAGGCTCCTAGCAGGTGAGATTCAGTGTGGCAAGGTCTCTGGGAGCAGGTCCCAGCAGGTAAAGTCCCCAACAGCCGAGGTCCCCAGTAGGCAAAGTCCCCAGGAGATGAGGTCCCCAGCAGGCCAGGCTTCTGCAGGGGACACTCCTGGAAGCCAGCATGTGAAATCCCAGGTAAGTGACATGCTTGGCCACCAAAGACTCCAGCAGGTGAGGTCCCAGGAAAGTGAGGACCCAGGTAGGTGAGTCCCCAGGCAGGTGAAGCTGCAATATGGGACCGTCCCAGGCAGGTGAGTCCCCAGGCAGGTGAAGCTTCAGGCAAGAGAGTCCTAAGGTAGATGAGGCCCCACCTCAGCAGGTGAGGCCCCACGAAAATGAGGTTCCCAGCAGCCCAGGCCCCACACCGGCCTCTCAGGTGAACCAAGCCGCTATGCTGCGCACCGTCTGGTACCTGGATTCCTCCTGCAGTTTCCAGCAGGCCTTGCAGAAATCCAGTGCCCAGCTGGAGAAGCGAGGCCGCAGCGTCTCCCGCCAGCGGAAGTAGCTCAGGTACGGGGCATGTCCTTGTCCAGCTCCTTGCACGGTATCGGGCCAGGTCCTTGGGGCTCTGGGAAGTCGTCCACGTGGGATGAAGGCGGTCGGGTGGCAGGAACCTCTCATATTGCTCCTGCGGGGCCCAGCACCACGGGCACGGCCAGGCCTCCAGCGGGCGTTCCTCCACAGCTTCTCGGTGATGTAGTCAGGGGTGGCAAGGGATGTTCTCGAAGCCAGGTAGAACTTGTTACCGGGGCACAGCGTCTCCACATGGTCCCCTGGCAAGGGGCTTGTGGTCATTTTCCGTACACATTCCACCTTGAGATGGCCTGCAGGCTCTGGTAGTAGCGCACCCTGTCGAGTCCGGATTCCCAGTTGGACCACCGCCCAGGCCACCAAGCTCCGGTCTGTTGGGCCGAGAGATTGAGCGGTGGGTGGGGCCAGGGCTGGCCGGACCACGGCTCCAGCCAGCGTTAGGGCGTCGAAGATGTCGGAGCGCTGCGGTAGGACCATGGTTGAGATTTACTGCTTGGTGCGGTTTCGCCCCCCGCGGTCCCCCCCTGCCCAGGCCCACCAATGGTGAGATTGAAGTATCGTCCAGGGCTTGCAGGTGCCAGCAGTGGCTTGGGGACTCCATGCTGAACCAGATCCAGCGCTGCCCCTGCCGCCTCGGGGAGCCGTGGGAGCTGGGGCAACTAGGGTTGTACCAGTTGACATTTCCCGGTGGTGCACGGATGACCGCGCTTCCTGCCTGTGGGTACACTTGCGGTCGGCAGTAATATGGCAGCTCGGCCGTGCAGGCACCATCTCCTGAACAGCGGGACATGAGCCACGGGGGTGTGGGAAAGGGCCACGTCCACAGCAGGATCAGGAGAGGGGGGCGGGTGGGAGTGGTGTCCTGTCGGGAGGACCCACTGGGAGCCTGGGTGACAGGTTCCACTGCCATGAGCCCTGGCCTAGGGGACCCAGTGGCATCGTCTCGGGACACACGCAGGTAGGAGAAGAAACACACAGCCACCAGCAGCTGAAACAGCAGCCCGGCCAGACAGCGGCGCCACGACCATTGTGGCTTGATCGGGCCCAGGGGATCCATGGGTCAGAGTAGCTGGGAAGAGAGGAGAGAGGAGTGAGGGTCATTGATGACAATCCCCTGCTTACCAAAGCTCCCGGCCATGAGTCCTGAGAGGAGCTGCTATTCCTGTTTCACAGGTGAGAAAACTGAGACTAAGTGACTCACAGCAAAAATCAGCACAGCTTGTGTTTGAACAAAGGGAGCTTGGCCCAGAGTCCACTTCCTCCCACCCATTAGACAACAGGCCCTCTCTATATGGGTAAGGGTCCCTGGGGAAGGCGGGAGAGGCCCCAAGGGCCCTCAGGTCCCATCTTGATCCTGTCCTTTCCTGGTGTGTCCCCAGACTCTTCCCCAATCTGGAGAAGACACAGCCGATCATAAATGCCCCCAGGTGCCCCCGAGTCGAGGCTTGAACCCATGACTCTACTAGGGGAGGGCACAATGGGATTGGGTTTTGGAGGTGATATAAGAGCTCACCAGGTAGAGTAGAGCTGTGGGAAAGGGTGCTTCTGGCAGAGGAAACCACCATTGCCAAGGCCTAGTGGGGAGAGACCCCTGAGCAGTTTGCAGAGAAAGCAAAGGAAGTACCCAGGGCTGCCAGTTTCAAGTTCATATTAGGTTAGTGCAAAAGTAATTGCTGTTTTTACCATTGAAAGTAATGGCAGCCAGGTGCGGTGGCTCGTGCCTGTAATCCCAGCACTTTGGGAGGCCGAGGCGGGCAGATCATGAGGTCACGAGTTCAAGACCTGCCTGGCCAACATGGTGAAACCCCATCTCTACTAAAAATACAAAAATCAGCCGGGTGCAGCGGTGCACACCTGTATTCCCAGCTACTCGGGAGGCTGAGGCAGGAGAATCATTTGAACCTGGGAGGTGGAGGTTGCAGGGAGCCAAGTTCACACCACCACACTCCAGCCTGGGAGACAGAACGAGACTCCGTCTCAGAAAAAAAAAAAAAAAAAAGAAAGAAAAGAAAAGAAATATTCACTTGGGGTTACATTCAACAAGCACTCAGGACCGGGTGCTTTGGCTCACGCCTGTATGCCCAGCACTTTGGAAGGCAGAGGAGGGTGGATAACTTGACGTAAAGAGTTCAAGAGCAAGGCCAGGTGCGGTGGCTCATTCCTGTAATCCCGGCACTTTGGGAGGCAGAGGCAGGCGGATCACGAGGTCAGGAGATCAAGACCACCCTGGCCAACATGGTGAAGCCCTGTCTCTACTACAGATACAAAAATTAGCTGGGCATGGTGGCGTGTGCCTGTAATCCCAGCAAATCGGGAGACTGAGGCAGGAGAATCGCTTGAACCAGGACCCGGGAGGCAGAGGTTGCCGTGAGCTGAGATCGCACCACTGCACTCCAGCCTGAGCTAGAGAGCGAGACTCCATCTCAACAAAAAAAAAAGAAAAAAAAGAGTTCGAGACCAGTGTGGCCAACTTGGAGAAACCATATGTCTACTAAAAATACAAACATTAGCTGGCCACGGTGGCACATGTCTGTAGTCCCAGCTACTCGGGAGGCAGAGACATGAGCATCACTTGAACCTGGGAAGCAGAGGTTGCAGTGAGCCAAGATGACACCGCTGCACTCCAACCTGGGTGACAGAGCAAGACCCTGTCTCAAAAAGAAAAAAAAAAAGGGAATAGAAATATTCACTCGGAGGTTCTTTCAAAAAGCACTCAAAGGTTACCCCTCTGGTAGGCTGAGGCTGGGGGGGAGGTGGGGACAGATGGGAGGGAGAATAGGCAGGCGTGGGGACTCAGGGGCTGACCAGGAAGGCAATGTGGCCACCCCTAGACATGGGGACTCCCCAGGAGAGAAGCAGGCTTTGGTGGAACATGCTGAGCCTGGCCTTTCCTGGAGATACCCAGCAGGGGCTGGCCCCAGGGGGCTGGAGGGAGGCAGGGGGAGGGCCCCCGGAGTGTGGGCACTGGGTCTGGGAAGCCCGAGAAAGAGAAACCTTCAGGCCGGGCATGGTGGCTCACACCTGTAATCCCAGCACTTTGGGAGGTCAAGGCGGGTGGACTGCTTGAAGACAGGAGTTTGAGACCAGCCTGACCAACATGGTGAAACCCCGTCTCTACTGAAAATACAAAAATTAGCCAGGTGTGGTGGTGCGTGTGCCTGTATTCTCAGCTACTTGGGAGGCTGGGCCGTGAGAATCGCTCGAACTCGGGAGGCGGAGATAGTGAGCCGCCTGGATCGCACCACTGCACTCCAGCAGCCTGGGCAGCAGAGCAAGACGCTGTCTCAAAAAACAAACAAACAAAACTGGGGTGGGGGGAACCTTCAAAGAGACGGTGCTGTGGAGGAGGTGGCGGGAAACCGGGGCCACCTTTTTTCATGGATGGGGTGAGACTCGGAGGCTGGGAGGGACCCTTGGACAATGACAAGGACCTGTGGCCACTCTCTCGACGCTGCAGCATCTGACACCTTCTGGGAGACGCTAGAGGGACTCAGGGATCTGGAGACGGGCCTTTCTTCTAAAAGGAGGATGCACTGGCTCCTGTCTGGATGCCCGTGACACTGCAGAGCCAGAGGCAAAAGGGGACTGTGTCCGTGAACCTCAACAGAGCCCGGCCACTGAACCTCAGCTTTGATGTTCTCAAGGTCTGGCCAATCTCATTCCATTGCTAGGTCCTTCCCGCCCCCATACGCTGTCACAGAGTCCTCCAGATCCCAGATCCTGGCCTCGGGAACAGAAATCCAAGACCCCAGCCCTGCCCCCTCTCTGTTCCTTGCAGCTCTACAGCTGTCCATTCTACAGATGAGGAAACTAAGGCTCAGAGAGACACCTATGTGTCCTGTTGAGTACACACAACTAGAACCATTTTGATCCAGACCCCAAAGTCTCCCCGCCTTAATGTCACCCCAAACTCCTCTAGGACTTTGCAGGTGGAGCTCACGTCTCCAGATTAACCTTGCCCCACAAAACCTTCTGTGATGATGGGCCGGGCTTGGTGGCTCACACCTGTAATCCCAGTACTTTGGGAGGCTGAGGTGGGTGGATCACCCGAGGTCAGGAGTTCAAGACCAGCCTGGCCAACATGTCTCTACTAAAAATATAAAAATTAGCTGGGCGTGGTGGCGGGAGGCTGTAATACCAGTTATTCGGGAAGCTGAGACAGGAGAATTGCTTAAACCCAGGAGGCAGAGGTTGCAGTGAGCCGAGATTCCACCATTACACTCCAGCCTGAGTGACGAGAGGGAAACTCCGTCTCAACAACAACAAAAAAGCAACTTTCTATGATGACAGAAATGTTCTCTATATGCAGCATCAAAATTGGCGGCCAATGAGCCCTTCAAAAGTGACCATGGTGTCGGAGAAACAGAATGGTTAATGCTAATTTTTTTTGTTTTTTTTTTTTTCATACGGAGCCTTGCTCTGTTGCCCAGACTGGAGTGCAGTGGCGTGATCTTGGCTGACTGCAACTTCTGCCTCCTGGGATGAAGTGATTCTCGTGCCTCAGCCTCTCGAGTAGCTGGGACTACAGGTGTACACCATCATGCCTGGCTAGTTTTTGTATTTTTAGTAGAGATGGAGTTTCACTATGTTGGCCAGGCTGGTCTTGAACTCCTGACCTCAGGTGATCCACCTGCCTCGCCTCAGCTTCCCAAAGTGCTGGGATTACAGGTGTGAGCCACTGCGCCTGGTCTGGTTAATGTTAATTTTCTTTCTTTCTTTTTTTTTTTTTTTGAGACGGAGTCTCGCTCTGTCGCCCAGGCTGGAGTGCAGTGGCCGGATCTCAGCTCACTGCAAGCTCCGCCTCCCGGGTTCACGCCATTCTCCTGCCCTCAGCCTCCCGAGTAGCTGGGACTACAGGTGCCCGCCACCTTGCCTGGCTAGTTTTTTATATTTTTTAGGAGAGACAAGGTTTCACCATGTTAGCCAGGATGGTCTCTATCTCCTGACCTTGTCATCCGCCCATCTCGGCCTCCCAAAGTGCTGGGATTACAGGCGGGAGCCACCACGCCCGGCCCAATGCTAACTTAAACTTAAAAACAGATACTGCGAGACCATCCTGGCTAACATGGTGAAACGCTGTCTCTACTAAAAATACAAAAAATTAGCCAGGCATGGCGGCGGGCGCCTGTAGTCCCAGATACTCGGGAGGTTGAGGCAGGAGAATGGTGTGAACCCTGGAGGTGGAGTTTGCAGTGAGTGGAGATCATGCCACTGCACTCCAGCCTGGGCAACAGATGAAGACTCCATCTCATAACAAAAACAAAAACAAACAAACAAACAAAAAACAGATACTGCAATGGGCCATGATTGCGCCACTGCACTCCAGCCTGGATAGCAGAGTTCAAAAACAAGAAAACAAAACAAAACAGGCCGGGCGCAGTGGCTCACGCCTGTAATCCCAGCACTTTGGGAGGCCCAGGCGGGCAGACTACCTGATGTCAGGAGTTCGAGACCAGCCTGCCCAACATGGTGAAACCCCGTCTCTACTAAAAATACAAAAAAATTAGCCTGGCGTGGTGGCGGGCATCTGTAATGCCAGCTACTCGGGAGGCTGAGGCAGGAGAATCACTTGAACCTGGGAGATGGAGGTTGCAATGAGCCGAGATACCACCACTGGACTCCAGCCTGGGTGACAGAGTGAAATCCCTCTGCAAAAAATAAATAAAAAAATAGGCCCGGGCCGATGGCTCAAGCCTGGTAATCCCAGCCACTTGGGAGGGCCGAGATGGTGGGATCACGAGGTCCAGGAGATTGAGGGACCATCCTGGGGCTGAACACAGTGGATAAACCCCGTCCTACTAAAAATACAAAAAAACTAACCGGCGAAATTGGCGGGCGCCTGTAGTTGCCCAGCATTACTTCAGGAGGCTGAGGGCAGGAGAATGCGTAAACCCGGGAGGCGGAGCTTGCATGTGAAGCTGAGATCCGGCCACTGCAACTCCCAGGCCTGGGTGACAGAGCGAGGACCTCCGGTCTCAAAATAAATAATTAATTAATAATAAAAACATAAATAAATACAATAAATAAAAACAAACATAAACTTTTAATATGTTACACAACAAACATAAAATTAAAATAAAAAAGCCAAAACAAAAAATTTAAATATTTTACACCTTCAATGATACTTACAATTAATTGGACCTATTGGGTTAAATTAAGAATATTATACAAATCCACCGGTGTCCCTTCCTCATTTTTTAAATATATTTACTAGAACAATATTATTTATACAACTTTGTTATATTTCAATGAACAGGGGTGCTGGTCTATGAATTGCTTTAAGGAATTGGAAACTTGCAGTCAGGTAATCCACATTTCAAAATGCACTGGGACTGGGCCATGGTGGCTCACGGCCTGTAAGCCAGCCCAGCACCCTTGGAGGCTGAGGCAGGTGGATCACTTGATATTTAAGGAGTTTGAGGAACATCCTGGGCCAACATGGTGAAAACCCCATCTCTACGTTAAAAAATACGAAAAAATTAGGGCTGGGTGTGGTGGCCACGCGTCCTTGTAATCCCAAGGCTACTGGAGGTGAGGGCAGGAGGGAATTGCTTAACCTGGAGGGAGTGGGTGAGCCGAGGATCGCGTCACGCACTCAGCCTGGGCAACCAAGCCCAGACCCATCTCAAAAAAAAAAAAAAAAAAAAGATAATAATTAAAACAAAACAAAACCCAACAACATAATTTGGGTAACTTTCCACTATTGATCTAAACCTTGCCAACTCTAAACTGAGTGGGATGGGGCCATGGGGGCCACGCCTTTATAGGCACTTGGGAGGCTGAGGTGAGCGGATCACCCGTAGGTCAGGAGTTAGAGGGGACCCAGGCCTGGCCAACATGGTGAAAACCCCATTCTCCTACTAAAAACACAAAATTAGGCCGGTGTATGGGTTGTGGGCAATCTGTAATTTCAAGCTACTTGGGAGCCCTTTAGTGCAGTATTGTTGAAAACCTGGGAGGCAGAGGTTGCGTAGGCGAATGCACCATTGTACTTCGGCCTGGTTGGATAGAGCGGAAAACCTCCATTCTCAAAAACAAAATAAGGCTGGGCGCGGTGGCTTAGCCTGTAATCCCAGCACTTTGGGAGGGCCGAGACGGCGGGATCCAACGAGTCAGGAGATCGAGACCATCCTGCAACCACAGGTTGAAAACCCCGTTCTCTACTAAAAAATACAAAAAAAAAACCTAGCCGGGCGGATGGCGGGCGGCCCTGTTAAGTCCCAGGGCTACTCGGGAGCTGGAGCGGGAGGGAGAAAGGCGTAAACCCGGGATGGCAGGAGACTTGCAGTGGAGGCTTGAGGATCCGGGCCACTGCCACTCCAAGCCCTGGGCGGGACAAAGCGAGGGATCTTGTCTCAAAAAAAAAAAAAAAAGATAAAAATAAATAAATAAATTAGCTTGGGCCATGGGCATGGTGGATCACGCCTGTAATCCCAGCACTTTGGGAGGTCGAGGTGGGCGGATCACGAGGTCAGGAGATCAAGACCATCCTGGCTAACAGTGAAACCCCGTCTCTACTAAAAAATACAAAAAATTAGCCCGGTGTCACCAGTGGCAGATGCCTGTAGTCTCAGCTACTCTGGAGGCTGAGGCAGGAGAACAGCGTGAACCCAGGAGGTGGAGCTTACAGTGAGCTGAGATCGTGCCACTGCACTCCAGCCTAGGTGACAGAGCGAGACTCCATCTCAAAAATAAATAAATAAATAAATGAACTGAGTTGGTCTAAACCTCACGGTGCATAGTGGAGCTCCAGGCATGGTGACCTAGGTGTGATGAGAAGGGATTGATATCACAAGTGCATGCCAGAGTTCTAGAAAAAGACTCAAGAGACAGCCCTCCAGGGACAGTCAAAACCAGGACTGGGAGGGAGGTTGAATTTTTTTTTTTTTTTTTTTTTTTGAGACGGAGTCTCGCTCTGTCGCCCAGGCTGGAGTGCAGTGGCCGGATCTCTGCTCACTGCAAGCTCTGCCTCCTGGGTTTACGCCATTCTCCTGCCTCAGCCTCCCAAGTAGCTGGGACTACAGGCACCTGCCACCTCGCCTGGCTAGTTTTTTTGTATTTTTTAGTAGAGACGGGGTTTCACCATGTTAGCCAGGATGGTCTCGATCTCCTGACCTCGTGATCCGCCCGTCTCAGCCTCCCAAAGTGCTGGGATTACAGGCTTAAGCCACTGCGCCTGGCTGGGAGGTTGAATTTTAACCAACTATTCCTTTGTGCTGTTGGGTTCTTGGGCTGCCAGGGAAAGGTTTATGTTTACAGACACATTTAGTATTAATATAATATCATGTGGGCCCTGGGTTTATGGCGACCCCTTCCTAGGAG
The DNA here is from genome assembly GCF_001698545.2 of Rhinopithecus bieti. NCBI lineage: Eukaryota > Metazoa > Chordata > Mammalia > Primates > Cercopithecidae > Rhinopithecus > Rhinopithecus bieti. The sequence goes on along the minus strand of NW_016812914.1, from coordinate 20,004 downwards.
ACAATGAAGTCTTCGCCAGTGATCTTTAGGAGGGAAAACGGGGAACGGGAGTCCAGGAGAGAGATCTCACCCAAAGAACTTTCCCTGGAAAATGATTGACCCTTGCCACAAAGATCAGGATGCAAAAAAACAAAGTCAGAAAGCCAACTGCATCCTAAGTCCTCTCTTCCCACTGGGAGTGGCAGAGGCAGAGAAAATCCAGGGCCGGGAAGGATGAAGGGGCCTGATGGTGTCAGGGGGCACGGGATTCTACTGCAGAGTTCTGCAAGAGAGACAGACAGACGCCCGCTTCCTCCTGGGGTTTGGCAAATCAGCCAGACCTCCCATATCCTCAGCCCACCTCGGTGCAGCCAGAAAGATCCCTGCCTGCGACTAGGGGCTGCTGGCCAAATGCCAGGCCACTGCACGACCTACAGACCCTCCCCCAGGGATCTTGTGCCAGTCCACCCACACTCTGAATTACAGCAGATTAGGATTGAGGCCGAGGAGAGGAGGCTCGGAGCCAGGAGGCCTTTCCCTGGGAGGTTTCCCACGCGATCCAGGTTGAGGGTGAAAGTGGGACAAGAGGCCTTACCTCGGGGGCCAGTGTGCAGGGGCCCCTAGAGCTGAGAGGCTGCAGAACGAGTATCAGCTGGATTCCCAGGACGTGGAAGAGGCCACACCAGGGAGGAGAAGGAAGGAGGAAATGTACCTGGAGCTGAAGCCAGGCCCTTCCTGTTTTGTTTAATTTAATTTAATTTAGGAGAGCTAAATAATTAAACATGAGGCCAAAATACATAAGAAAGTGGCAGTCTTTTATTGCAAATATGCGCACAGTCTCGGGCGAGGTTCTCTGGTCCTCAGGTGTGGGGGCCAGGGAAGTCGCGCCGGTGCTCTCGGGTGAGGTTCTCCGGTCCACAAGTAAGAGGGGCCGAAGAAGGCACACCGGCTCCTGCCGGCGGCGGACTTTTATGCATTGGTACTGGAACGGGGAGGGCAGTGGGCATGATAAGAGCGTGGTAGGGGTGTCTCCATAGGCGTGGCCGGGTAAGTTTCGATCTCTTCGGATTGACGTCACCTGGCGCGTGTTCGGTTGATCTGCATCTTCCTGGGCACGGGCTGCATTTTCCTGCACATGGGAAAGTTGGTGAGGAAGAACCCGGAAGCAACATGGATTGTGCCTTCTTGTTCACCTTCCTCCATCTTGTCCTTTCTCCCTCACCCAAACAGTCCAACCTCTTACTGATTATAAGATTTTAGGGTGCCGTGGTCTGTCTGGCTGCTTCCTGCTGTTAAGGGGCGTAGTTAGGGTCTGAGGTTGGCAGTTGGGTGTAGGGATGCAGGAGCATTTGGTTGAAGGTGACTCGGGTGATCTCCTGGACCCTGGCTCGGAGAAATTTTATTAGAATGGGAGCAAGACATAACATAAGGCAGAGGATTAGTATGGGAATTAGGAATGGAAGCATCTGCTGTACTACAGGCAGCAGCCATACCGGTGGTCCGGGGGTTAAGGGGGCGTTAAATTGTTGAAGCTCCTTTTTGATATTGTTTAATGTTTGGACGTTGGTGTCAACCAGGCCTGATTCATTTATGTAGTAGCAACACTCCTGTCCTAGGAAGAAGCATGTTCCTTCTTTTATAGCAGTAAGATCTAATGCCCGTCTATTTTGTGCTGCTACCTGGGCCACTGAGGTGATTTGACGTTGTAAAGAGGCTAAGCTTTCAGCTGAAGCCTCTATGGCTGCCTGAACCTGAGTGGAGAGGGTCTGTGTGGATTGAATCGAGTGGGTGACCTGTTCCAAGTCCTGAGGCTACTAGGGACGATGCTAGGGAAACCCTGATAATTAAGGGAAGAAAAACGGCCCGTTGGCTGGGCGCGGTGGCTCAAGCCTGTAATCCCAGCACTTTGGGAGGCCGAGACGGGCGGATCACGAGGTCAGGAGATCAAGACCATCCTGGCTAACATGGTGAAACCCCATCTCTACTAAAAATACAAAAAACTAGCCGGGCGACCTGGCGGGCGCCTGTAGTCCCAGCTACTCGGGAGGCTGAGGCAGGAGAATGGCGTGAACCCGGGAGGCGGAGCTTGCAGTGAGCTGAGATCCGGCCACTGCACTCCAGCCTGGGCGACAGAGCGAGACTCCGTCTCAAAAAAA